>NC_081826.1:32268125-32571250 GCF_030867095.1 Alligator mississippiensis | reverse complement strand
ATATATGCAGGTTAGAGTAACCTGCAAAGTTTCAATCAATTCAGGCTCAAGCTTTTTAACTGTCTGTCACTAGCTGTAACGTTCCCTTTCCAGAAATGCCATTATGGCAAGAAAAGACAGGGATTGAGTTTCCTAACACAGGCATTGGAATACCTGCCTATCATATGCAGGGAATAGTGTGCACAGTCAGTAATAGTAATTTCTATAGTTAGTAATTGCATACTCTATATTGTCCACTCTTGATCCAGATATGTATAGCTATATGCTAAATTGTGCATGCTTTTCTAGAAGATGAGCATCAAACTATGTAAACAATTCTCTTCTATGACAGAACTAGCTAAATATAGAGAATGATCTATTACCTATTTTTTCTCAACTGGTTGTGCTGCTAAACGTAGAAAAATCTCCCTGTTATAAATAACACAATCACAAACATCCATACATGCATACGCACAATGTAGAGGACCAAAACTGTACTATTGACTCAGTGAAGAGCTAAGACTGGGTACACAATTACACTACCACATAGGAAGCTTAGAGAGAAATGGTGCTTCAGGGTCTGGGGGACACTATTTTCTGCTTCTTTTTCTTCTGCTGGGGACATGTGTGTCTTTAGGGGTGAATGGCCAGTATAGTTCAGGTCATGTCTCTCAGGGAACAGACAGGAGAACTACAGGAGGGGGTGACAAGGCTCTGAAGCATCCTCCACCACAAGGAGTTCCTCCAAGACTGTGGACTGGGAAGAAATGCCAGATGGAGAGCTAGAGAAGAGGACATGGACAACCAAGAAGGTGGAAGCTGGAAGCTTGTGACTTCTGGCAGCAAGCAGAGGTCTTCACTAGGGTTGTATGAAGTTTCACTGGCAATTTCATTTCAATGCTGTTTTGACTTGTTTTGAGCTCAAACCAGTGATATTGAAATGAAACTGAGAGCTTCAAAACAGCCTCAAAATGAAATGAGGCAAGTCAAAATATTTTGAAAATTTCAAAATGTTTCAAGTTTTGAAGCTCAAGCTGGGCTTGCCTGCAGGAAAACAGAAACTAAAGTAAGGAGAGGGAGGGGGAAGTGGGGGGAAGGTGGGGAGAGGGAGCGCTCTCATTACTGACTGTGTAGCTGGCCAGTGACTGTCATCCTTCCCTGAGGTCCCTTCCAATCCCAGTGCTCCGGGGGAGGGATGGAAAAATTGCATAAAAGGCAGCATTGTTTGAACTGACCTGCTTTCTGCCTTGGTGTCAGTTACTGAGCTGTGTATTCCAGCAGCTCAGTGTCAGACAACTATGGCTAGCAGCACTGATCTTCTAAAGGAATTCCTACTTGTTAGGAAGAGGGATTTCAGATTCAAAATACCTTTTTCTTCAAAGCTTTTATTTTATTATATTAATTTATTTATTCATTTGAATTTGATAATTATATTGGATAGGAGTACTGTAGAATTTAATTTATATAGGAAGTGAAATACATTTATATTTTATTTCTATACATTTAAAGCTTTGCAGCATACATTAGAGAATTTATATAGAGACAAAGCCATATTTCTATTTGCTTTTATACATTTCTTATTTGCACCACATACCTACCTATGCTCTTGCACCCACACTTTTGAATTTATACAGGGACTAAGTCATATACTTGCTGTTTAACATTTCTTATTTACACCAGATACCTATACATTATTTATATAGGAATGCAAATATATTTATATATTTGTAGAAAAGGAAGGCATGAAACACACCATGAAGCATGGTGGAAAGGCAGGTGGCCACACTGGCCAGTCTTCAGGGAGAGGGGGAAGAGGGGGTAGAGGGAGAGCTGTAAGTCCCCCTCACCCCAAATTGAGATGTAGCCTCTGTCCTCCAGCTAAAAGGGATGAGCCTGCTACAAGCAGCAAGGAGAGGGGAGCAGTGCCAGTGACACTGCCTGTGCCTGAGACTGAATCCCCTCCATGCACACCACCATGATGGCCCCCACCACCACCATGATAGCCACAAGCAGCAGCAGCAGCACCAGCACAGCACCCCTATTTCACTTCCCATGATGAGCCTTCCAGTGCCAGAGGAAGTGCTGGTGCTGGATCTGGATCTCAGTGCCCTAGCAAGGGAAATTCTGGGGGAGGAGGGGGAATCAAGTGAGTTTGTGCTTGACACTCCTCATGTTTCTCTGAGAGCCTGGTCTCCTTCCCCAGAAGGCACTTCAGAGGACACTGATGTACAGGTGGAGGCAAGCAGCTCAGCTGAGTCCACTCCTCCTCTTGCTGTGCCTCTGCCTGCTGAGGAGGAGGAAAGTGCAGCAGCATCCACACATGCACCCACACCCCAGAAGTGAGCAGGTAGTGTGGTCTGGGATCATTTTGAGCTGGTGGATGATCCCACGTACACTATCTGCCTGTACTGCTGAGCCAAAACCAGTCGGAGCAAGGGACCAAAACATATGAGCACCATAGGGATGCTGATTCATCTCTGCAGGCACCACCACCCTGTCCTTGCTCCTCCTCAGCCTGGCAGCAGAGGGAGTGTGCCCAGAGGGAAGTCCCCCTCTTGCTCCAAAGCCCCCATCCTCCCAAACCAACCTGGAACAGTGGGGGAAAGGTGGACAGAAAGGGGGACGAGTTCCACTCTCTGGGTGCACCCCATCAGCCAATTTTTTACCCATCCAACTGTGCAGGCATCAAAGCCACAGTCAATTTATTGATGAGGATGGGGTGAGAGACAGTGTCAAAGGCCTTCTTAAAGTCTAGAAAGACTACATCCACGGTGACACCATCATCCAAGGATTTAGTTATTTGGTCATAAAAAGCAATCGGGTTGGTCAGGCAGGATCTGCCTTTGGTGAAGCCATGCTGATTGCCCCTGAACATGATCTCCCCTGCTGGCCCCCCACCGACGTGCTCCTTGATGATTCTCTCCAAGATCTTCCCAAGCACCAAGGTGAGGCTTACAGGCCTATAGTTACTTGGGTCCTCCTTCCTCCCCTTCTTGAAAATTGGGACCACATTAGCCAGTTTCCAATTCCCTGGCACCTGGCCAGATGACAATGAATGCTCATACAGCCGGGCCAAGGGCTCCATGATGACCCCTGCCAGCTCCCTCAACACCCTTGGGTGGAGGGCATCTGGACCTGCAGATTTAAAAATATCTAGCCCTTCCAGAAGATCCCTAACTACATCTGTGCTGACTGAAGGCCTGATTGAGCTATCCCCAAGAATGTCCCTACCTCCGGTAGGTGGGATATCCTGCTCCCTGTTCAAGAAAACAGAGGCAAAGAAACTGTTAAAAACATCCACTTTCTTGTCTAGCATAGCCACAAGATTACCGTTCGCATCTTGCAGGGGCCCTCCATTGCCTGATGCCCTCTTCTTGCTCCCAATGTACTTGAAAAAGCACTTTTTGTTGTTCTTAATCCTGGACGCTAGTCTGAGTTCCACCTCTTCCTTGGCCTTCCTAACAGCCCTCCTACACTCCCAGGCCGAGAAGGAGTACTCCTTCTTGGTGATAGCTCCTCCCTTCCACTGGTTGTACTGGTGAGATCATGCCTACCTCTCCCTCACAGGGCACAGGTGTGACCAGTTAGGCCATCAGTGGGCTCTCCTTCAAGCCTAGGTGATGGATGAGTCCCACACAGCAACAGAGATAATGGGAGCCTTGAACTGCTTGGTGCAGGGGTGACTCACTGGGCAGGGCAAGCTTACCCGTGGATTCATGGTCACTGACAATGGGGCCAATATGATGAAGGAGGTCCATGATGCCAACTTTGTTGGCATCCGCTGTGTGGCCCGCAAGTTGCACATTGTTGTCAAAGACACCTTGGAGGGGGACAGGGCTGCCAGTGATGGCACCAGCACCACCAGCAAGCTAATTTCAAAATGCATGAAGGTGGCAGGCTACTTCCACCAAAGCACAAGGGGGATAAACAAACAGCTGAACATCCCACAACACAAAATCATGCAGGATGTGGAGACTCAGTGGAATTCCACATACCTGATTCTCAAGAAGCTGGTGGAGCAACAGAAGGCCACCCATGAGATGGTCTTCCTTGGGGAGATTGGGATCAGCAGCCCCCTGAACAGAGCTGAGTGGGATACCATCTCCCAGATCTTGGTGGTCCTCAAGCCCTTCCTCGAGACCACCAAGAGCCTCAGCGCTGCTGAAGCCCTCTTTAGCCAGGTGATCCCCATAGTAAGGGAACTTCAGAGCCAAATGGAGAGCTTCCAGGGGATCAATGGCTGGGGCAAGCCACTGTCACCAGATGTGCAGGCACTGGTGAGGTGGATGAAAGAGGGCATCAGGAAATGGCTTGATCCCTTGTGGTCCAATACAGTCCATGTGCTGGCTGCCATGTGTGACCCAAGGGTGAAAGGCACCATACATAGCAGCCAAACACTGAATCTGTGGATGGAAGCACTGGTAAAGAAAGTCAGGGAGGCAGAATGGCAGAGGCAGGGGGACATGGAAGAGGGGGATCCACTGTCCCATGCTAGCATGCCATCCACCAGTGTGGGCCAAGGGCATGGTCCCTCACAGATATGCACCTGGATAATTTTCTCAAAGAGCTTCCCCAGAACTGAGGTAAGACTAAATGGCCTATAGTTTACTGGGTCTTCCTTCCTCCCTTTTTGAAAATGGGAACCACATTGGCCCTTTTCCAGTCCTCTGGTACCTCACCAGAGTACCATGAGTGCTTGTAAAGCCATGCCAGGGGTCCCACAATTCCTTCAGCACTCTGGGGTGGACATCATCAGGATCTGCTGATTTGAACATGTCTAGTCCCACCAGAAGTTCCCTGACTAGATCCACACTGAACCTGGGCCTGGTTGTGCCTCCCCTGAGACCGTTGGGGATCCCAGTGGGGGGGATGACCTGGTCCCTGCTCAGAAAAATGGAGGCAAAGAAATTATTAAAGAGATTCACTTTGTCATCTGGTAAAACTATGGAGTTTCAGACATCAAGGGATGTGAAGGGTAACAAGAAAGGTTTCTACAAGTATGTCATTAGCCACAGGAGGATCAGGGAAAGTGTGGGTCCTTTACTGAATGGGGGAGGCAACTTTGTGACAGAGGATGCAGAAAAGGCTGAAGTTCTCAATGCCTTTTTTGCCTCAGCCTTCACAGACAAGGTCAGCTCCTGACTACTGCACTGGGCAACACAGTTTGGGGAGGAGTTGAGAAGCCAACAGTGATGAAAGAACAGGTTAGGGACTATTTAGAAAAGCTGGATGTGTACAAGTCCATGGGGCCAAATGGGGCCTGAGGGAGTCAGCTGATGTGATTGCAGAACCACTGGCCTCATGTTTAAAAACTTATGGTGATCAGGAGAGGTCCCAGATGATTGGAAAAGGGCAAACAATGCCCATATTTTAAAAAGGGAAAAACCAGGATCCAGGGATCTACAGACCAGTCAGTTTCCCCTCAGTCCCTGGAAAAAAACATGGAATCCATTTCTCAGCACTTGGAGGAGAAAAAAGGCGATTAGGAACAGTCAGCATGGATTCACCAGAGACAAGTCATGCCTGACCAATCTGATTGGCTAATATGATGAGGTGACTGGCGATATGGATGTGGGGAGACCGGTATATGTGGTGTACCTTGATTTTTAGCAAGACTTTTGATACAGTCTTCCACAACATTCTCACAGGCCTCTCACAACATTCTCACAGGCAAGCTAAGGAAGTATGGGTTGGATGAATGGACTGTAAGGTGGAGAGAAAACTGGATGGAGCATCTGACTCAGAGAGTAGTAATCAGTGGCTTGATGTCTAGTTGGCAGCCGGTATCAAGTGGAGTGCCCCAGGGGTTGATCCTGGGGCTAGTTTTGTTCAAAGTCTTCATCAACGAACTGGAAGATGGCATAGAGTACACCCTTGGCAAGTCTGCAGATGACACCAAGCTGGAGGGAGTAATAGATATGCTGGAGGGTAGGGCTAGAATGCAGAGTGGCCTAGACAAACTGGAGAATTGGACCAAAAGAAATCTCATGAGGTTCAACAAGGATGAGTGCAAAGTCCTGCACTTAGGACAGAACAATCCCATGCACCAGTACAGGCTGGGAGCTAACTGGCTGGGCAGTAGCTCTGCAGAAAAAGACCTGGGTATTACAGTGGACAATAAGCTGAATATGAGCCAGCAGTGTGCCCTTGTTGCCAAGAAGGTTAACAGCATACTGGGCTGTAGTGGTAGGTATGTTGCCAGCAGGTCAAGGGACGTGATTATTCTCCTCTATTCAGCACTGGTGAGGCCACATCTGAAGTACTGTGTTCAGTTTTGGTCCCCCCACTACAGAAAGGTAGTGGAGAAATTGGAGATAGTCCAGCCGACAGCAACAACAAATGGTGAGGGGGCTGGAGGACATCGTTTATGAAGAAAGGCTGAGGAAACTGGGCTTATTTAGTCTAGAGGAGAGGAGATAGAGAGGGGACTTAATTGCAACCTTCAACTACCTGAAGCGGGGTTCAAAACAAGATGGGGCTAGACTGTTCTCAAAAGTGGCAGATGAGAAAACAAGGAGAAACAGTCTCAAGTTGCAGCAAGCAAAGTTTGGGTTAAATATTAGGAAGAATATTCTTATAGGAGGATAGTAAAATTCTGGAAAAGGTTACCCAGAGAAGTGGTGGAAGCTCCATCCTTGCACAAAGCTTTGGCTAGGATGATCTGTTTGGGGCTGGTCCTGCTTTGAGTAGGGGATTAGACTAGATGACCTCCTGAGGTCCCTTCCAACCCTGGCTTTTTATGATTCTTTGAAAGGGACTGTGGCTGGTGTATACAAGGCACAAAATGGTCTTCCCTGTCTTCTGCAAGGACTGTTCACAGACTAGCCAGATTGGTTTGTAAAGGTCATGCAACCAGACAAAACCTAACCTGACAGACCTACCAAAAAACAAGATTGTGTCTGTCCTTGGCATTGTAGAACCCATGTTTTTCCTTCTAATCTTTGATTAGAAAAATTAAGCCTTGAAGAAAGTACTGTAGAAAACAACAGAGGAAAAGTATTTATACTCTTCCTTTTGTTCATAAGTCTTTGTGACAGATCCAGCCAGCTCCCTTCCTGACATTATAAACCAATGTTACAAGAGGTTATTTCATAGTTCACTTCCGGTGTCTAATGTTTGTTTCCTTTTGTCTATCAAAAAGGAAGAAACGATAAGACTGGGTGGCATAGAGTGTTACACACTGACCTTATGGCCCTGGGACAAATATGGCCTGAAAGGGGTAAAAGTTCACTGTTGTTAGTACAATACACCATGATAAGCAGTTGTAGCTAATAAAAACCACAGGACTAAATAATCATGAAGAATAGATTAACTTTGAGCTTACAAGAGACTGGTCTCCCAAGCTGTGGGCAAGGTACATTGGCCCAGCGGTCACATTATGTCCATCCTCATTGTATCTGGGCCTTGAAGTTGTACAGAGTCCAGCCATTAAGAACAACAGACTGATTTCTTTCTTTCTTTCTTTCTTTTTTTTTTTTTGACAGAGGGGACAGAGAATCTTTGAACATATTCTAAAATCTGTTTTCAGTAGATTTTCTGAAAAATAGAAAATACTGAAGGAGAGTTTCACCTTAGTTTGTGTGTGATACTGGCAGCGTCTACATAAGACGCTACATTGCCATAGTGACAAGCTATGTTGCTATAGCTCATTGCTGCAAATGGGGACATGAAGGAGTAGTCTGGGGGAAAAAAACCCATGCAGGGTCAGGACTGCGCAGTAACACCAGTTACTGTGCAGGCATTTAGTAATTGTTTAAGGTAGTACTAAATGACTGCGCAGTCTGGAGCACATGTAGATGCGCCCACTGAGTAGGATGCCTAGTCAGTTTCTAGGCTTGTGGTTTTTTTCTTTACACTGCTATAAAATTAAGTAGTGATGATATAACAGTAAACTGAGTCTCCAAACAGAAAGGTTTTTTATTGATGTTTTGTGTGGATAAATTGATTCTCCACACAGAACATCATTAAAAACCGTTCTATTTCTCCTCCCTTGCATTGAAAGCCTATTAATTGTTAACAGGTTAGAAACATTGCTACTCTGAATGAACCATATGTACAACTCAATCTGGTTATAAGCTCCTATATAATAACACACCCTACTATCTATTGTCTCTTCAAATAAATTATTATAATTTTCTTTGTAATTAGCTAACCCTATTAAAATATTCAAACTATTTCAAACTTCCATTGTTAGTGTCAAAAAAGGGGTAGAGACATAATTTTAAAATAACTAGTTAATTATCAAAGTTAATAATGATCAGAGAGTTTAAAACACTAACCCTTAAGGACATGGGTCTTAGGAGTTAGTGAAACAATTTAAGTGTAAAATGAGTTGTGTGATTTAGACTAAGTATTCTCAGACTATAGATCAGATTACAAGTCACCACTATACCACTTTCAATCAAAGTTGTCAGAAACTTAGCTAGTGAAACCCACTAGGCATTAATGGTTATCCTAGCATACAGATCACATGCTCTCATTCACATAACAATCTGAGGTTGATTCTGAAAACAAGACAAATGTTTCCTCTCACTGAACCCAATAAAATTCATCATGGTCGTGAGTGTTATGACCAGTCTCAGAAAACACTAAAAAAAAATGAATCTCTTAATCACTGGTAGGTCCACTGTAGCCCATAAAATTACTTTAATAAAAAATCCTAGCACATACCTTTGCAGGGGTAGAGACTATACTTGGCAGATACATGTTTGCACAAGACAGCTCTAAATGCCAATAAAGGTTTTTGTTCTCCTGTTTTTGCTGATTCTAAAGAAATGTTAATAAATCTATTTTTGAAATGGACTGCCAGGTAAATTGTATCAGGGTTGACTGAATCTTCCAGGCAATAATTCTCCATCAAAAGAATGACAGGTGATAGCAAGAACTCAGATAATAGTGCTAATACCCCAAATAATAGAAACTAAGCAGAATGGGTTGTAGCTTCATCACAGTCAGAAGAGTCAGCTGTGTAGAGAGGCAGCTCCGTGCCTCAGGCATTTGTGTGATGCCCAGGGCAGCACTGGCCGCTACAGTGCTGATGGCAGTCAGTCACAGTCATTTTTGCATGCCCCCCTTCCCCTGCCAGAGGCAGCACACAAGGCTGCTGTCCCAGTCATGCCCTCTCCCACCACCACGCTCCCTTATTACACTTCTGAGAAGACTTTTGCTTTCCATCAGCTAAGGATGTGATCCTTCCTTAAAATGAAGTTTATTCCTTCATTTTAAAAACAAAATCACTATTTTTACTACAATGTAAAGAGTGTGGTCAAAAATAGAGAGCACCTTTAACTAACAAAGGCACAAGGTTATTTTAATCCCTCATGTTAATTCCCAATTCAGTTTTGCTTTCTGTCTAAGAAATATTATTTTAACAATTGTGCCAACAGATGCCTTGCCAATATTTTCAGAGAATGTTGATACGGTTTTACCAATAATATATTAAGACAGGATATCTAAGAAACACAAACACTTAGTAGATTTTTATTAAAAGTGATATCTGTCCACGTCTCATATCACCAAAAGGAATATAACAAGAAAACAAACTAAGATAAACCTTTGGAATACACTCATATTTCATACTAGAAGGAATTGCATGTCTGTCCTTTGAAATAATGGGTACATATTGCCATTATTAGTTTTCAGGCACCAAAGGACGGGCTCTCATAAGCAACCACAGACACAGCCTCCGCTCTGAAGAACTTACAATCTAAATTCAATACGAGAACAAACCAGGTCTATAAACATGTTATGAGGAGAATGGAGAGAAGAACAGGGGTCATGAGTTTAGCCAAGCCTTGGAAGCATCTTTCATGCCAGCTTCATTTTCCTGTCCTTTGCCTTTCCTTCTTGTAGGCAGCACAGCTTCATACCAGTTTATAACTGGCTGGCAGTATTTAAGATAAATATGTGGTTGATTAGTAACATGTGGAAAATATAGACAAGCAAATTCAAAAGTTAAGGGCTGAACAAGACCTGTTCCTGCCACCAATGGGCCATTCTCCCTTCCCCCTGCCTGTCCAGGTTGGAGCTGGGCCATACCCCTTCTGCCTGCATGGCAGGTTCAGAGCTGGACCATACCCCTTTCCCATCCCTGTGGCCATGCCCCCTCCCCCAGCACAGCTGGATTAGCTGGGTCATGCCCTCTCTCTTCTTCCCTGCATGGCCAGGTTGGGGCCAAGCCAAGCCTCCTTCCCCAGCCTGGCTGGATTGGGGCTTGGCTGTCCCCCTCCCCACTTTGTGCAGTCAGGTGGGACTCTGCAGCACCTACCTGAGCACCAGATTTGGTCCACTGACTAGATCTGGCCTGCAGAGGGACCAGGCACTGTCTATGTGGCCCACCAGCCAAAACAAACATTAAATACCACTGATCTAAAACTTTAAAAAAAAATGGTTTGTGAAAGAAAATGGAGTTTTAGCTTTAGAAGAGTCCACATGGGAGCTTTCCATTAGCCACAGACTCTTAAAAACCTGGAGTCCCCAATTCTGAAGTAGTCCTCATGGTAGGCTCCTAAACTGGTAGGCAGTCAGTCAAGGCTCTGCTGGTTTTTTGTTTGTGTGTCTTCAGAACTTCATCAAAACTGCACTCTCTCCATTCAGTGATTTGTTTTATATGAATTTGCAAAAATTATGGCAAGAGCCTTTCACTAGAATTTTGCTCAGTACCTCTAATTCCAGTATAGAAGACGGATCAGGTTATAGTTTTCATCCTTATTTGTATGGCAATGAAAAGGGGGCATTTAATGAAGTAGGATGGCAGCAAATTTAAGAAAAATGCTAAAAGGAATTACATTTTATGTTTACATACTGCACCATTAACCTGTGGAATTCATTGCAATGAAAGGCTGTTACAGATTCAATGTTGAATGCAAAGAAGAACAGAATAAAGAGACTGCTGAGATTAGGATTGAATTTCTAAATCCTCATAATTGGAGACTGACTTAAGCCTTGAAGTCTGACATTTTGTTTTCTTTTTCAAAATTTGTGTTTGCAGTAGCTGTTTTAATTCCGAATATTCTCATTGTTCAAACAAAAATCCACTCTCACTTTGAAACTTGCTGTGTTCATACACTATTGCACTGAGTTTCACCGTTTAATGCATGTGTGGGGGAAAATTGTTTTCCTTCCATTTGAATTTGCTAGAACCCTGATCATTCTTGTCACTCTTCCCTAACCCCCTCTAATTCTGCAGTGTTTCAAAATATTCCTTTTCTTTGTGGACAATTTTTTTTATATAATTACAGGGTTTCTTCCCTTTTCCTGTTAAGGTATCTAGTATTGGCAGCCATCAGATATAGGATATGGGGCAAGATAAGCTACTGGTCTGACATTTACTATATACTTCTTATAATAGTAGTTATACTACGTTTTACTGTGTTTCAATAAAGATTTGTTTTAGCAAGCACCATATCTGCTAACAGAGGAAGTAGTAAGTAATTTTTTTTTCATTTTAAGCTTTAGAACTCAAAAAAGTAGTATTATTCACATTTAAAAGATATTAATTTAACAAAAATAATGTACAGCTTTTTAGCATCATCATCATTAAAATCAAAATGCCCTCCTTCCACACCCTAGTATTCTTTCATAATCAACTTGGAATCAACAATATCTTTATAGGTCAAGATGTCATTATACTTTACAAGTTCATTATGATTATTTGTATTTGGCTGCCAATAGGTTCCCCAATCATGGGTCAAGCCCTGCTGTGATGGGTTCAGAAGACTTTTAAGAAGGAATATGAAAGGGAGTATAAGGTAGCTCTGCTGATGTTTATGGGGAGATCCTTCCATCAATAGATTAGAAAATGACATTAGAGGGGAAAGCACAAAGGTGCTTAATTGAAAATGCAATGACTGGGTGGTGAATGCGGGCACACTGACAGAACACAGGTAGGATCTGAGAATCCAAGAGGACATGAGATGACAGATAGAGCAGGATAGCCCATGAAGGACCTTCATAACAGTAAAGACCAGGAAGCCAAAAAAGAGAGAGAGAGATGGAATAGAGCAACAAGATCCAAGTCATGAGCAGAAAAGTGATCTTTACAGCAAAATTTTAAATGACTATAAAGTTAGGTGAGACGAGACCTGTCAGGCTGCAATAGTAAAAACCTGAGAAATCTACTTGTGTATAACAGGCAAGTGGTCTGTCCAATGGACAGACCACAGGCTGCATACAGCCTGCAAGGAGTTAAATTATGCCCCCACCCCCAATCAGGTTCCAGCTTAGCTCCTGCTCTCCATCTCATTCCAACTGAAACAGCAGCCAGAGACTGGGCTTGCACCTGTCCCAGGGGGTGATGTGGCACTGCATGGTATGGCACAGGTTGCTCAGGATGAGGCCAGGGCTGTGGCACACACTGCAGCAGGGAGGAAGGGCATCTATGTAGGGTCACTGCAGTGAGAGAGGTGGGATGGGGAGGAGGGCAATTTAATTAGAGTGACTCTTGACACTGCTCAAATTAAAGTGCCTGGAGCATCACATGTATCAGCATCCCCATGCTGAAAAATGGCAGCAGTGGCACTTTAAATAAAGCTCATCAAATGAGCTTCAGCTAAAAGTGCTCCCATTGCCATTTTTCAGTGTGGGGACGCTGATACATGTGAAGCTGGAATCTGCTGGAACACGGTAATTAACACGCTCCAGCAGACTCAATTAATCAAGTCTGCTCTGACACATTGTAATCGCAGTGCATAGGAGTTGTCCCTGTGCACATGTATAGGTGCCCTTAAATTTGGCCTTGTATAATCTTGGTTTATGTCTATGCCACTTGATTACAATATCGGGCAGAGCTGTACTGAGACAGGCTGCACTTACTTCATACATGCTTATCTCCTAAGCCAGAAGTATGAAAAGCTGTCTTAGTGCAATGCTATGTTGTGCAAGGCATGGCTCTGAGAAACAGGGCTTACTGGAATTTATGTAGCACCACACTAAGGCAACTATTTTACTTCCAATTTGGGAGACAGCTCACTCAGAATGAGTGTAGCATGTGTCAGTACAGAGTTTCCTGACACTGTAGTTGAGTGGTACAGGCAGACCCTTAGAGACTATCATAACCACTTGAAAACATCATTGTTACAAATTTTCCCCACCACTCAGGCTTTCATTTTATACTGGAAAGTTTCCTAATCCCTTGAGAACTGACTTTTCTTTGGAATGTCTTCAATTTGTTACGGAATTCAATAGAGCACAATATTTTTTTCTAGAGTTGTGTAAAAACTTATATTACTGTTTTAAAATTTCCAAGTTAACTTTCTGTAAAAAAAAAAAAAAAATTCTATAGAAAGCAATTTATTTTCTATTTCAACCTGTGGAATTTAACATCCTGGCTATTTTGGAATAATGCCTATAACATCAATTCTAAAATCAAGTTTGTAATGAGCCTGTGAAAATCAACTGGAAGAGTTAAGCTCGTATTAGACATTGGATTGTGAGATGATCAGAAGTTAGGCTGCCAGCCCATAAAGAATGGGGGCCAATGGTCTATAGTAAAAAATAATAATTTCTATAAATTATATTAGTTTCATAAATGTTAAATTGGATAGTATTTTTCCATAAAAATGTATTCCTTTGCCTTTGTACTCCAATATGACTGCCTCTCAGATTCATATAATTTATCTCAATGACAGAAATCCCAGATGTAGCACAACCTTCTTATTTAGGTCAGTCATTCAACTGACCTAGAACTGGAAGTTCAACCTGCACCATCAACTCTTAAAAATATACTGTTAACATTTGGAAAAATATTTAATATGCAGTGAGTAGCAAATCTGACTTGATAAGGTTCACTGTGCAAGAATGACTTGTAACAACTTTGACTATTGATTTTAGCTACTTTACAGTGCCTAAAACTGTGGGATCAGTGGAGTTTTCCCTTTGACTACCTTACTCATTCTCATACTGCCCTCTACTGTCTGATTACTAGGTAACACAAGAAATTTTTGCAATGATAAGGATTACAATAAAGAACCAGATTTAGAAGTAGGAATATGAATAGAAGTAGATAGATGGTTCAGAGATTAGAAAAAATTCACACTGTAATGGATAGGAGCAGTGACAGGGCATCCTTCTATACAGGACAGCATGATGGAGAGGTCTTCTGAAGATTCACGGACTAGGCTTGGTTTCTACAAGATTTTGAACACCTTGCTCAAACTAGTGAGTAATAATTACCCACAGAAATAGTCCAATTAATTTCAAAGGGTCTGATCATGTAAGTTCTGACCTACACCAATAGGAAAGTTGAATTCTGAACCTTATGGCTAGATACAGGAATTACACATAAACCATATATGTGACTGGAAACCTGTTCAAATATATAACGCAGCAGAAGTTCCACGCACATGAGCTGCTTTTAAAATGACTACATCCGGATTAAGATAAACCTGGATGGATGTAGTATCAGACTTAACTGATTTAGGTTAAATTGATTTATTGAACTTCTGTCCCAGATCCCCTCCAGATTCAAGCTGTCTGTTTCAGCTGAGCAGGGAGGTGTGCTTTAGTGCCTCCGCCACCACCTTCTCCCCCCTCCCCCAGCTTCTGGCCTGGCCAATGTAGGCACTGTAGCCACTGAATGTCTGTTCACTTGCTTATCAATTCAATCCACGCAGCTTAGACTAACCTGTGAAGATTTAATCAATTCAGCCTTGGGCTTTTGGCTGTCTGTACTTAGCGCATACATTTGAAGATTAATCTGAAATTCTTGCCTTGGTAGAATAAAACTAGAAATGTTCCTATATCAGTCTACAAATGCAGAGGAACTAAAAATAAAGAATGAGGGATAATCATCATAATATTTTCAAATGTTAACAGGGTTCTGTGTAAATTGGGGCAAATTAACTGGGTTAATTTTTCTTTTTTCCTTCCATTCAGGTCTCAATTCATTCATCCTCATCAGAGATCTATGACAGACCAATGATTTGACCATTGATCGTAGCATGGAAATATTCCAAAACTTTCCCTGTACCTCCAATCGTATTTTCTAGCCATCATTTCTCTCTTTGAGCAGGTTTTTCATGGATTGCAGACAATGCAATAGCATGACATGTACTACAGATTATCCTTGAAGGCAAAGCAAAGAATCTTTTTTACTCAATTAATTGTACAAAGGGTAAACAATGATATTATTTGCCTACTTCATGAGTTCCACCTTCGAGCACCATTAGCAACTCATTTCATTACATTTCCTATCTCCTCAAATGTGATATCTCTGGGCTTTGCACTGGTTTTAAACCAACATAATTCTGTTGACTTCAATGGAAAGGCAACAAAACCAAGAACTGCTACATCTGGTCACAGGTAGAATGCAAGAGAGATAAGGGCAGAGCCAGTTGTATACCACTGCATTGACAAGGAAATTCTGAATTTAATAAATGCTTAGATGATTCCAGAAGATGCTAATTCTCTGCTACAGAGGAATATTTACCTGCAGCCAAGGCCCAATGCTTTAGAGAAACATGTAAACCATATACAACAGGAGCTAAAACAATAATGGTTTGGGAGTGTGGGGGCAAATAATTTCAGCCTCTACACTAACCAGAAGTCCTGATGCATGAGATAACTAGATACCTCCAAAACAAAGTTTGTTTTCAACTCAGTTATGAGGATACCGGATATGAATCCACATGTCATATAAACAGATTATTGCCCCAAGAATATCCTAATCTGGTCATAGTATCCCTTCTAAAATCTTGAGCTCCATCTTGAAACAGTAAAATTTCCCTGATCTCAATTATTTTTTTCCTGAAAGACCATTTCAGAACTTCATCCCTCTGATTATTAGAAACCACCTAATTTCAATTCTAAATTTATTCATGACCCATTTGTAGCTGTTTGATCTTGTGCCTATTTGTTTAAGTTAAATATTCTTTACTCTCCCTCAAATATATATACAAGAAGTAATAATATCCCCTTTCAACCTTCATTTTGCTAAGCTAAGCAAGCCAAACCAACCTCTTTTTAATTATTCTTGTAAGAGAATTCTCTCTTCTCCTAAATATCACTGTAAGTATATGCCACTTTAAATTAAGTCACTTTATCTAGGAAAAACACTAAAGCAAAAGTTTGTTTTCACAGGATTTATGAAAACAAAACTTGAGCTTCACAGTAATGGGGAAATGCAGGTGCAATTAAAGATCCCATTTACAACAACTGCATTATTTAAAAGTTTTTATAGTCACACCAGGAAAAGGTTGAAAGGAATAGAAATCAACTCAATGGCATGCAGGAAAGCCTAGGGGAAAATGACAGAGGTGGGGATAGGTGGGAAGTGAGTTTAGGTGCTTTGTGACTGACAGAATCAAGCACTGGGGTGGGTTTATCTGTAGATCTGTCACTGCCCTACTGGGCTAGGGACAGAAATTACACATCAACTGGTGTAAGTGATTGGAAGCTGGTTCACATACGTAACATAACAGAAGTTCAGTGCACATAAACCACTTTCAAAATGGATGAAACCGGTTTACTATAAACCTGGATGGATGTAGTATCAGACTTTTAGGTTAAATCAGTTTATTGAATTTCCAACCCAGATCCCCTTCAGATTCAGGCTAACTCACAGTCCCCTGGCATCCCAGGATGCTTTGCACCTTCCCCACATACCTCCCCTCACAGGGTGGGTGGGTTAGCCTTGGCCCAAGCTATCTACTCCAGCTAGGCAGGGAAGTCTGCTCTATAGCCCACTGGCTTCTGGCCTGGGTCACTGCAGGCATGTAGCTGTATTTCCAGAATCAAAAGTGAATGTCTGTTCACTTGCCTTTCAGTTCAATCTGTGCAGTTTAGACTAATTTGTGAAGATTGAATCCATTCAGCCTCGAGCTTTTGACTGTCTGTACTTAGCCCAAGAGATTTCTGGAGGATTTCACCATTCTGAGTCTCAGGTTCTCTATCTGTAAGTTGGGGATAATATTGACCTTCCTTGAGATCTAGTAAAAGGAACTATATAACAGCTAGGCATTAATGGTAATTAATATAAAAGTTACCTTTAGAAATAAAGAAAGCATCCTGTTTAATTTTTATCTTAAGGACCAAATAATAGACAAAATTCAGAGCCTGAGTACCATGGAAAACACTGCATTGAAATAGAACATGATACCAGAAAAATAAGGTTGAGAAAGAACAAGAGAGAAGTGCAACCTCCGTAAAGCCCATCAAAAACTGATGCTGTTTAAATAATAAAGCAAAACAGCAGACAGAAAGACTCCCCAGTTCCAAAAATGCCTAAAATAAAGACAGAACACCACTGAAAAGTTGATCACAGTATTAAGCTAATTACTAAATAAAGCGTATCATCTGTGCCAGGATGTTTCCCGCCACAGCTGTTCTGCTTCATTGGGTAACACAGATGTAATCTGTTGTTCAATAGGACCAGGCCTTTGCCTCATCTGGGACTTTAGACTGTGGAAAAACTGCAAATGGGGGAACCCAGGCTTTACACCAGTTCCCCCACTTGCAGAGGTATAACTTCAGTTTTGGCACAGCAGTGTAATATGCATCTGGGGAATCCCATGCAAGGGGACTGCCAGAGCATGCCTCTGCAAACAGGGGATCCCAGACAAGTGCTCCCAAGGCTTCAGAAGCATGATCCAGTGCACCCCAGAAATGGGAATTCCTGGGGCATGCAGGATCAGGCTCCCAGGAGCTCAGGTCTGCCTACATTCTTCCAACATAGAGCAAAAAGACATCCACTGCAAAAAATGTGGCATGATTTTATACCACCTAGGTTGTGCCCACTAATTTGGGGCATGTAGGACACAACACGGGGCATGGACATCTGTTTGCTTAGCCTTTGTGCCACTTTACACATTTTATGATAGCACAAAGAAATGTCTGTTTCCAGCCATAGGGAATGCTTGAATATTTCAAGTTCAGCTTGTGCTTAAGTGTTTTGTTGGTTCAAAGCCTCAAATATAGGGTACAAATGTACCCTGATACAAAAAATATCCAGGTGGCAATTACTGACATACAAAGAAGAAGGATAGCAATCTAACCCATTCAAATATTTCAGATGAATCCAGAGATATACAAAGATTTTTATGCCCTAGTGAAGGTTGGTGACCAACTGCTGTTTCATAATGAAAGTGGCAAAAAGGAGACAGATGGTTGCTAAGAGGATGCAATGCAAACCCCAAACAATGCAATTACACACAATAAGAAAATAATTAGCCCTTTTCATTAGCAGATGGAAAAATACCTGCACAGAGGGCAGCAATATCATCATCCCCGTTTTACAGATGAGAAAACTAAGACAGAGATAAAGACTTGCTCAAGGTCACCCACCAAACCAATGGCAAAGACAAATTTGACCTAGGTCTTCCAAGTCACACTGTAGTGCACTACACTCTCCACTAATCCACATAGCCTTTTCTGCCTCACATTTCCCACAACTTTGGGATTTCTACCTTGATCTCTCCAACTCTAAAACAACACACAGGTGGGAGTTAGGAGTTGGAGAGAAGAATGATGGACACTAATGAGAGAAAGTGAGGGGAAGAGAAAAAAGAGAGTGGACTGTGGGAAGAATTTGGCATAATACTTGAAAAACTGGGGGAGTAGGAGAGTAGGATGGAATCAATCAGAAAGAGAGAAATGGAAATCCTGTTTCCTTTGTTTGCAAAGCTATAGACAGAAGCAAGAAAAAGAGAAAAGGCATATGGCCATGCATGACTAGGTCAGACAGGGATGAAATATAAAAGGAAATAAACAAGTGGAGGAACAGAAATAAGCAAGATGAAAGGCAACTTTTAGATTTTATATTGCAAAGGGTTTATGTATGTGCAAGGGCAGATCTGTTTGGGGAGTGGGGGTGAGGGTGCTGGTGCAGTTGCACCCCGCTTTGATGGTCCACCAAAATTTTAAAATCAACTACAGAGAGGGGCAGCAGCATTTCTATTCAGGCAGTAATGACAGAATAAACTAACTTCAGGCATCATTATCATTTCCTGGATACCTGCTAATCAATCTCCTCTCCATAGATTTTAATAGCCCTCTTTCTTTTTTTATGGTCTTTATGATCTACGATTCAAACTATCCTTTCTTCTGAAAATTAGCTCTTAGCCAGGAGTGTCTCTTTTCTGTTTCATAGTCCTTCAAACTACTTTAAGCTCGACCTAAAAACTTTAATTCAGCTGTAGTAATATTAACTCAGGTGTAGAAATGTCTAACACTGAGGTATTGGAGGCACTCACAAGATGCTCAAGAAGGCTAGATATTTTTAAATAAATCTGAAAAAGAGACTTTCATTTAATTATAAATTACTGTAGGGCGGAGGATAATATCTTTTGACTATTTCAACTATCTTTGCCTAGTTCGTTGTATTTTTTTTAACTTAATGTAGAATCTAGCAAATTAGTGCACATTCTGATCATTATATCTGTTTTTGCTATGATCTTAATCTGAATATTACAGTGCCAGCCCCCTAGCATATTAGTAAAGCTTCTAGTTTAACTGGAGAAAAATGTGTTGTGTTATATGTGGTGATATGCCACACCACATGTACCCTGCTTTTCAAAATCCTAGATCTGCACATGTGTATGTGCCTTTATCCTAGTGTGCTTCCTTGGCAGATGTCTGTCTTATATCTCAGAAAGCAGGGATGGGTTGGTATTTTTGAGTTATTCTTACTGTTGGCTACTCTGGATTCTTCAAGGAAAAAAAAGAATGGAAACTAACCGAATAATCACTGGGGCTGTACCAGTATCCTATGAGGGAAGACAAGTAGTAGTGGCATAAAAATTTCTCACAAAGATCCTCCAAAGACAGCTTTCACTGACCCACTCCACTATCTTCAGGACCAGTGTAATGATCACGGAGGACAGGGACCATTTAATTGGGAGAAGAATGAAAAGGGGATTGAAAAAGAAAGTCCTGTCTATTAAGTGGGTGCTATTAGAATCTGTCTTGAGGGTTTTCTCTGTGCTATCAAGAAAAGTGAAATAATTTGCTGTTTTCTTAATAACTAGCTTAATCTAGCTTGTGGCTACTGTGAATTAATGATTGCCATATAATAATTGTTCAATATTCTGGAAAAGAGTTAAAGTTGTTTGGATGTCCTATTTGAATGAATCCATATCTTAACATGTTTAAATTGCTTTTAGATATTACCTCAACTCTGAATTGTTTGGTTTTGCAATGGCTGTCTTTAGGATCTTTTAAAAATATATTGTGCTTTAAAATATATTAATTTAATTTAATCTCATTTTATATTTTGGGGTTTTTTGTGGGGAGGGAGGGAATTGAGACAAACATATTTTGGGATCTCCATCGTTTAAGTTGAGTGAAACACTGAGTTTGGTCTGCTCATGTAAAAGGTACTGTTTGGAGGCCTGGCTACCACTAGAGATTTATAGAAATACAAATTTTCTACCTCTATAATAGTGATTCTCAACCTTTTTAGGCTCCGAGCTTCCCTCAGAAATGCCAGCTCTTAGTTTTCCACTCATTTTTCATTACAGAAAAATAATAGACCAATTCTTCTGTTGCAAAGACCTCAGGAAGACCACAATAGGTCAGAATGTTTTTAACATGCTGAATTCCTATTTGAAATTGCTAGGTTTATCTTGTGAAACATGTTTGAACACCTAATGCTTCCCATGGCACCCTGGTTAAGAATCACTGTTCTATAAAATATTCTTAACTGTCAAAAGTAATACTTAGTGGCTTATATACAACACATTTTGAATCCCCACTGTCTTTGCCTGCTCTGTTTCTTTCCCCAAAATCTTCAAAGATGGCAGCTTTTGCAGCATGAGCTATTTGGTCAACCCAATTGGCTAAACAGGAAAGGACAAACTTGTAGGAGTTCCTTTTATTTTACTGTTTAGCTTATTTAAAAGACAAATGTGAACAGATAGACAAAAGTATCACTGGGATCCATATCTTCCCATACAGCTCAGTTTGGCATGATTTATTAATGAATAATGTAAATAGTATACTGAAGCCATGTACATCTATTCTTCAGAGAGACTGTAAAAAAATCTTAAGTTTAAAGCAATGCAGGACACAGGGTTCAATTTAACAATGACCTGTCTAAAACAATCAAATCCTGTCTTTCAAGTGTCCTGTCCACTTATACATGCCAACAAGTTTTAAAAAAACATATCCAACAAACTGTCCTTGAACCAGAGAGCTGTTTTGATATTATATTATCTCATGGCACAATCCACTTCATTACCTATCATCATTCTAATGGGAAGAAACTGTTTGGGAAGGAGAAAACGGGGCAGAAGAAGTAAGAATCAGAACATAGATGGCAGATGTCTAATATTGATACATTGCACAGGATCACCAGCAGATAATATAGGCCCATGGCAGTCAGACTATCATAGACCCACACAGGACAGGAAGGATGGTGGCACTGAACTCAGCTTTCAAATCAGCTGAGGCATCTCTTTGTAAGACAACTTAATTCGAATCCATTCATTTCACAACAGAAACTGGAGTATAAACTAACAGAGTTTATGCCAATAGCTTCTCACTGATATGTTGTTAGGGGTGATGGAAAAACCACCCCAGACTTGTCATACTGGAAGAAATTTATACAAATATTGAAAAGGGAGCAGATGTAAAAGTGCTTCACCTTTAACTCTTATAGGTTATCTCTGGCTATTCCACACAGCTGATTATGCTCTAGACTTCTTCATCTTAGGTGCCAAGATTGAAGACATCACAATGTAGCCAGTCTTGAAGAAGCCAACCACAGCCTCATTAAGGAAGTAAGCAGAGACCTTATACATACTAGGCAACAGAGGCCACAAGCTTGATTTGACCATGAAGACTTAAGTAAATTCCAAGCCAGCAAAATAGCAAGAAAACTTCATCCATAGGATGAAGTGTATGATCTCTTGCTTCAGAAAAATCAGAAGCTAAGAGACATTTATAAAGCTTCATGTCAATGCAGCATCTAAGCACAATTCATAGGTACAGCACCTAAGAATACAAATGTTCAGAAAAGCCCTGATAGAAACCTCCTTGAAGCTGAAAGAAAGGGTCCCGTTGCCTTCAGTGGACATTTAAGTAGACCCAAGGAAAGCAAAGATTGAAAAACAAAAAATGCTTCTATTGTAAAAATATCAAAAGGATGGGCAAAAAGAAATATGACTCAAGAACAAAGAAATCAGCAATAAACTTAGAAACATGCAGCTGGATAGGAGGAATGTAAAAGGCACAGGAGCAAAAAATTCCTTAACAAAACGTTAGTTGAGCCAAAGAATGTGGATTTATTTCACTAATGATGACAAGTTCAAGGCATCTACACAGAAATAAGATGAGTGCTGAAAGTTGAACTGACACAGACAAGGCACTCTGTCTGAGGAGTACAGATATAGTACTTACGGGAGGATGGAATCATTCTGAACAATGTTATTACAGACAGAACAATCACTGCTGTAATAAAATGACATGCAGAAGGTCAGAGGCACATGAAAGCTGCTTCATGCCACATGAATTTTTTTTTTTAAATGTAATCATAAAATAGCCTCTATCATGAAACATCTTATACATCACATAGCAGAGTTTTCTGATGAAATTCCACAGCTTCCCAAGTGGGTATAAAGGCATTTTATAGACAAACAAATACAAGAACTTCCCCTGCAGAGGTCTATTTTCAAAGTGTTCTTACTTTCAAACAGTGTCTCTCTGTCTATTTAAAGATGACAAGTATCATTCAATATTTACAAGCGTCACTATTTAAATTCACCAAGGGATTATAGTATTACCAGTTCTAAGTACAGGAAATACTACAAATAAAAAGATAAAGCAAGCACTATTGTGCAGTAAATGTCCACTTATACAGCACCACTCCACTGAAAGGGTCTCAGTGTTTCATCTGGTCCTTCAGTTAGCTCATTGGACCATGAGGACAACAGGCCATCAAGGTAAAAACCAGTCAATCAATAAAGCATTCTGAACAGCAAGGTGGTTTGTCTGGCTAGAAGAGGAGTCAGACCCAAATCTAACTCTACCTTTATATAGGTAAAGAACACTTACACTGCTAAACTGTAAACAGGTAGGTGATATTTCAGGCCATTTCTGTGGATTATGGATCCCATAAGAAAATAATTCAATAAGAACCCTCTCTACTTTTTACTCAAAAGCACTTGCCGAGTAAAGTTGTGACTGCTCCAAACTCTATGCTAGCACTAACATTGATCATCATTTGTGTAACTAAAAAGTGTAACAAGGTCCTATCTTTCACACCATGGAAAAGGCAGGGCTACAATTCCCTTCCAACTTTTCTGCTGACGCTGGCCCACTGGACAACCAAGACAGAAGAATGCGTGATACGGAGTAAGTCAGAGAGCCTACTTTGTCTCTGAAAGTCTGGCACCAGTCTAGGAGGATGCATTTCACATTTTATAGTCATAAAACAAAATGGATAGACAGCCACCCCACCACCTCCTCATTTGGTATCAAAGCCACTAGTCATTTTCCCCCCCTGTAATTAACATTAGTAGCTGCCTGACACACAACTACATGCCTTTCTGAGCAGAACAGAATTACAACCTTGTAACAGTGCATAAGTAGCTAGAGTAAATCCCTTGTGAGCATGCTTAGGAAGGCAAGGCAAGGCAAGGCAAGCTGCACAGAAGGAAAGGAGGAGTTTAATGGATGAGAAATATACATAAATAGCCTAAGTACCACTGGCATGGCTAACTTTAACTGTATACGTATTACTTACCTAAAGGGGAGATAGATTTGCCATCAGTCTCTTGCTCTGTTTCAGTGAGACAGGAGCTCTTCCAGAAGGATCTCGTATTACTTGTGGGCTCATACTGCTGTATTTAGACTATCAACCTGGTAGATTCTACAGTATATGGAAAGCTTCTGGGGGAAAAAAGAGAATATGTTATCAGGAATGGGGTTGGAGACTGCAAGAAAGAGAGAAGAATGGACTAAATGGGTGCCTATACATGAGCACAGAGGCTGCTCCATTGCACTGGAATTCTAGTGTGTCAGAGCAAACTCGATTAATTGAGTCTGCTAAAGCATAGCAATTACTGTAATCCAGCAGCCTCCTGCATCTCCTGTATCAGCATTCCCACACTTAAAAATGGTAGAAGGAATGCTTCATCTAAAGCTCGTCAAATGAGCTTTAGTTCAAGTGCCTCCACTGCCCTTTTAAATGAAGAGATCCTGATACACGAGACACGAAGGCACTTTAATTAGTATGGCTTGAGAGTGCTGCCTTCCACCTTCAGGAGCATGTGTAAAAATGTCCAATGAGCCTGGGAGAGGCAAGGGAGATTGATAACTCCTAAGCATTTAAAAATCATGAATCAGCCCATGCATCACGGAATTTATAAAAAATATATTTTAGACCCTTATTATTTGGTTTGGGTTCATTCAAATCATATTTTTGTTTTCTTGCACAGCTGCAAGTGAAAAAAAATTTTCAAAACCCCAAACCTAAGCCTAAATCTCACATTAGCCCATGATGCCTGTAGCTGATGCAGTAAGGAAGATAAAGAAGCCTTTTGGACAATGCAAAGAGCATGAGAAAAGGAACTTCAAACACAAAACAAAAGCAAAATTGCAAAAAACCTCAGCCAGTTAATGACAACAGAATCCCAGGACCTGTTGGGTGCATATTGACAACATTTCATAGAAGCAGGACATTGGCTGCCATAGTTCCCCTGTTGTATCTGTGGCAGCCTAGGGTGTTAGGTCTATGTTGTTTCAGGGTTGATGGCAGTCTTATGTAGATTTTAGATTATGGTTTCTCTGGAATGATTGGGATAGGGATGATTCTGCCTCAAGCAGGGGGTTGAGCTAAACTGACCTCTGGAGGTTCCTTCCAGCTCTACTTTTCTATAACTAATAATTACCAATTCCTAAAGTATCCAGTCACTGAAAATCCAACATGCACACAGCCACCAGGAAGCCTGGAGACCAGCTTCCCTCCGATAAGTTTGTTTGGAGGCATGAATTGAGGTCCCCATAGTGAGGGAGAGACTTGGGCAGGGCTGGGGTTGGGGCTGATGCCCAGCTGTTGTGAAGCATGGGGCTTGCGGCCTGGGGCCAGAATGCACAGTAGAGCTAGGCCCTGGGGCAGGGCAGCAAGGTGTGGAGCCTGCAACCCCTCCCCCCACATACAGGCTCCACTCTGGCCATGCCACCTGTGTGGGAGGGGAATGCTCTGCTCTGCCCCTGCAGCTGCTGCCTCCCACAACAGACAGCCAGGGTTTGGGTACTGCTGCAGTGGGCAGGGGGCTCCAGACCTAGGTCCCTGGCCCTATGGATCCATAGTCATGGCAGCTGGGGACCCCCTCCAGCAGGGCTGGGAGGGTGGGGGACTGCGGATGGGGAGTGAGGGGAACCAGCAGGGCTTGGGACTGTTACTAAGAAGTTAGGAGCACCAGCAGGGCTGTGGCTTGGGAGTGAGGGGCAATGGCATGGGCAGGGCACCAGCATGCCAGGGCTGCTCAGCACCACAAAGCAGTGGTGGAGGACAGCCACAGCTGGACCCTTATCCTGGTATGCAAAGTGGGCAGGGGGAGCTCTGATTTTCCATGATAAAAACCCCAAATCAAATGCCAAAATGTATAGGTATTTATAATTTATTTTATTATAGTGATTCAGGCACAGGTAAGCTTCCAAATTTCTTTAAAATGCTAATATAGCATAAAGCATTGTGTTCAACTGATACCTATATATATAGTAGTGTTTCATTTTAATCACAAATTTGGGGGGTTTTAAATCAGAGAATTTGTGGTGAGGAGGGTGGTATCAGAGAATGTGTGATTTTTAAACAGAGACAACTAGGATCCTTGGTGATGAGTCAGCTTTTTGATCACTGATAATCAACTAATGAGAGCTTTACACATTTTCCAAAGAGAAAATCTGACAAGAGGTATTTGCAACTGCAAATTAATCAAAACTTACTGAAAGTTTCACTTGAAGAGGGAGACAATCCTTTCAAATTTGAATCTAGGGAGCAGCTGAAAAGGACATAAGAGAAGTTCACTAAAGATTAGGGGCTTGAATTCTACATAATTAGCTGTGCAGTAAACATCTTAGTATCTACATGTGTAATGTCATTAGGCAGGAATAAACTAATTTTAAAAACTTCACAGTAAACAACTCCACAGCAGCACATGTGTAGATACTGGGGGTGTGCAAAGCAGGCCTTATCTGATTCAGATTCGGCCCAAATCAGGGACAGTCACTCAATTAATTGATTCAGATCACTGTCCCCGATTTGATTCATCCAAATCCGAATCTAAAGATTCGATGCTAATTCAGAGAATCAGCGATTCAGACATAGACACAGCTTCAACAGTTTTTTCTACATACCTTGAGGTAGCAGGCATGGCTTGTGAGTGCTGCAATGCTGGGGCGCATGGAGTATCCCACAGTAGTGTGGGGGGGCCCTCCACATGCTCACCAGTGAGCCCAGAAGTGGACCAAAAGTACTTCTGGCCTACTTCTGGGTCTGGCAGGAAGCACGCTGCGGAGCCCCCCTGAGACTCCCTGGCTTGGTGATCAGCTGCAAGGGGATCCCGGGTGCCCCCCCAGACCCAGAAGGTACCAGTCACCAAGCCAAGGGATGCAGGGGGGACCCCCGGCATGCTCCCCGGCAGACCAGAAGTGGACTGGAAGTACTTCTGGTCCACTTCCGAGTTTGTTGCCAAGCGTGCTGAAGAGCCCCCCATGCTTCTGTGGGAAACTCCATGCACGCCAGCACTGCAGCACTCATGAGAGCCCTGCTACCTAGAGGTATGTAGAAAAAACATTTAAAGCTGTCTCTATGTCCAAATCTCCAAATCTTTCAGAATTTCTCCAAATTGATTCGGAGGGTTCTGATTCGATTCAGAGAAATTAAAGGATCCTTTGATTCGATTTGGATTCAGAGATTCAGCCACCAAATTGGACCAAATCTCCAATTTGCTGGCTGGGGCATGAGGGTCCTTCAGTGCGGGGGCTGCCTTATGCCCCAGCCAGCCTCTCCACAACATGCTGAGCTGGGAGGAGCAGCCCCAGGCTAGCAGGCTGACCCCCCAGATTCCCCACCAGCTGGGCCTGCTCCAACCCATCTCAAGATGCTACACTCCTGGGCGAACATTCAAATAGCAATAAACTCCAGAGTTTATTGCTTTGGACTTTATTGCTCCCAGGCGCACGTTCAAATGGTGCACCCAGGAGCAATAAACTCCAGAGCAATAAACTCTGGAGTGTATTGCTTTGCATTAATTACACATGTAGGCATGCCCCTGGACTCTTATCCCTATCCTAATTTAAACCTGATATGGACTTGGCTCCTAGAGACTGAAGGGGAGTTTCTCTTCCCACAACTACAGATCTGATGGATTCCCCTAAAACAGTGAAACCGTTGGTCAGTAAACATTTCTAAATAAAGAGGCAAACTTCTGAGGAGGATCTTTGGAAATTACTACCATACCAGGTATATTACAAATGACTACTAACCTGACTGGTTCCATAGATACAGAACTCACTACTCCTAAGATTTCTTTTAACAGTGCATTAACTCACACCAACTTTTCCATTGTCCTGTATTCCATTTATATAACTGAACAACTAAGCCTGTCTCTCTCTTGCCTGCAGTGAAGAATAAGAAAGCCAACACTGTTCCTATTCCTGGGAGATCCATCCAAAAATTAGGCAGACCAACTAGGAGTCTCACAGTTAAAATGTATCCAACTAGAAATACATTTAGAACTTAAGCAAAAATACTATTGAGGACACACAAAACAGAAAGAGAATGTAACTTATCCCGCAGAGTGATACTGTCTCTGAAATGCTATCAGGAGTAAAAATACATATGCAACTGTAAAAACATTAAATTGCTAGAAATTGAATGTCACCAAGAATAGATCAGCTGAGAAAGGCATTGCCATGTTTAGCCACTTTTCAGATTGTATCTACATCTTAATTCATTAGTGTTTGTAAAGCATTGAAAGTTTTTGCATGGAGCATTATAGAACTACAAAATTATTGTTAGTAAAAGTCATATTGAATGTCCCCTAGTCAGGGCAAAAAAAAGAACTTAAAAGCATTTTGTATAGTTCCTTTTGTGTTCACAAAAGCCTTTGAAGAACAGAAAAGTATTTTATAAAGCTGTGATTTACAGACACAGTGGCTTTTTTGGATTTTGTCATAAATCACACTCTCTCTGTACTACATGACACCTTAACCTCTTTCTCATGTCAGAACAAGTTTAGATATCTGTAAACAAAGAGGACTCTTTTAGGGCTCATGAGTCATAAAATATAACAGAGCATTTTGAGAGTGACACATTGTAACAAAACCATGGTACCTCACAGGTCACACTTGTCTCTGGTTGTAAAACATGGTTATTTAGACTGTTACAAGGAAAACATAATAGAATTCTTAGTCTCCTTTTCCAAAAGTACAGGTCCTAGCCACATAAAATACAGGGGAATCCCAAATGTGGAGGCCAAAGAGAAAGAGGATCATTAGAAGTTAGTTTTAATGCTAACTGACATTTTTCTGTTGAAACTATTATTTTGGGGGCAAAAAAATCCAATTTGGGAACACTCACATGATTCATAAATTCCCAGTGCTTTACCCTCCAAAAATTAGGCAAAACCAATAGCATACATTTTGACTTGAGCATACTGTTAATTATATTTTCATTGAAAATTAAATTAAGTCCTTAGCTCTCAGATTTGCAGGGATAACTATTAAAAATATGAAAGGCAACCCACATAGTAAAGGTTGTCAGAACTGAAAAGATGGCTCTGTTAAACATGACCTTTTTTATTCACACTGTTTGGGACATAATGTATATGACAATTGACTTACATCTAGAACTAGTCAAAGAAGAGATAGCTTGTGTGAAACTATTCTTTGCATCAACTTTTCAAAGAAAAAAACAGAATAAATAAAAAATATTTGTTTTCATAATTGAAAGTAGTTTTCAATACATTCAAACATTTCTGTTCTGCTCTAATTTTTACAATTTGTGCATTAACAGCCTAGACTATTTAAATGCTATTAAAAGAGCTAAGAAAGGGGAGGTAAGACCTACTGTGAATGAACTTCATTCAAGTGAATGGTGCTTGTGAGATACCAGTTAATAAAAAGGGAGCCGACTCCAAATAGCCTATCTAAACTCAGCTGAAACCATGTACTCAGCAAAGTATTCAGGCTCCAACTTGCTGAAGTCTGATGTGAAAAGCCATGCAGATCATGCATGGTCAGAATTTAAACATTTGGAAATTGACTGAGTGGCATCCAAAATAGGTGGAGGTTGGAAAGTTTCTATTGCACTCTTTACCCAGACATTAACTAGGTTTGCTGATCACCCAGTTATTTTATATCTGCAATACTGTTTATGTTAGAATTACTTCTCTTGACAACTATACTTTAAGTACTGAGTAGCCCTTTGTATCATGATGAGTGTAAGACACTGTATGTTCTTTTAATTTACTCCAATAAACAGACAAAATTGGACTCAGCTGTAGCTTAGACCAAATTAAAGGGCTGAATATCACTTTAATGTCACAACTGATTCCAGATCAGGATTTGTTTTTTGTTTGTTTGTTTTTAAGTTATGCCTTGATGAGTTTGTAGAAAATGTATTGTAATGAATGAACAAAAGACATTTAAATTAGCCACAGTAAAGAGGCAATAGATATGATTTATTTTACACACAGTCAATTTTGGCAGATACTAATCATCCTAACCCAAAACAAGCATATGCACCTAAGCCTCTCAATGTAACGACTCAGCTGCAGAAACAAGAAGTTCTAAAATAATTTAAATTCACTCCTGTTTACTTGAACTGAAGGCTATCAGTCCTTCTTGAACTACATTTTAAATACAGCTTCTAGTGCTTTTACTATTCCGTGGTCTTTATTGTCAGTTTTCTTGGGTTTTCTTTTGAAGACTGAGCACAATTTTGTAATTACCATTTTCAAGTGAAAGTGGATCTTTCAACTTATCACAAATAGTAGAATATATCTTCCTAACGTGCTTTCTAATTAATATGGTCCAAAGCCCATTGAATTGAATGGTAAAAAAACCCCTATTTTATTCCATTACTTTTGGATCAAACTCTCTTTTTTTTCCAAAACAGACAACTGGCTCCTCTAGAAAAACTGAAATTCAGGGGTCAATAATAAAGTTGGAAAGCCATTAAGGCCTGAAAAAGTGAACAACAGAGGATAGTCATTCCAAGATTCCTACTACAGCATTCCAGTATTTCCCTCAGATAATGTAATGTTCCTCTCTATTTTTGTTCTAAGTATAATTATTTTTATTTTGACAGCAAAGAATTGTATAAAACAAGCATGATTCTCTCCAAAAAATTGCTATTCTTCTGGTAGTTGTCGATGGTGGGTGCTATAGGGCTTGTGTCATTTTTCTACCCATTACAATGGGTGAGGAGTTTCATATTACTTTTAACCCTTCCCTGTTGACACAAAAACTCACCTGCCATGACTTTGATGGTAAGTATTCTGGACTTATTTATTACAGGGTTGTGTACACACTTTCCCCAATGAGAGGATGTTCATCATGACACAGGGCAGAAGAAAATTTTTACCAATGTGAAAAATACCCAGTGGAAAAATTGGGGCTCCACCATCCCCTGCACCCCAGCCTTACGCCACCTGACACCCTAGATTACTTTCAGGCCGTTAATGCAAAATGAAAGTTTCAAAACAGTAAACAAACAAAATAAAGTCCAGTTCAGATCAAAATGTAAGCATACAAAAAGTCTTGTTTTAACTGCTGCCTGTGACTCTTATGTTTAAACCTATATTGCTATTTATTTCCTGCATGCCATTGCCACTAGGCTGCCACTTCCTCTGACTCACCTTTGGTGCATCTCTTACCCAACCGTGGGGCTCCTCTCAGCTGCTATACACAGCCAGATTGCTTTGTCAGCCTTGGGTACTGTTACTAGCAGGCTTCACCACAGATTCTGAGAGTAGTAATAATCCCTTGTTGCAACATTTTTTGAAACTCCTCCTTAATGGGATGATACTTATGGAAGGGGATCCGCCTCCACTTTTCCCTTACTATGCTTCCCTCAGGAGTTATTTTATGTTTCACTCTCCATGCCTTACTTAAGTTTTCACTGAATACATCCGAGAATTCCCATATCAACTTCCGTAACTGATGACGTAGGCCTTGCATAAGTTGCTCTCCTAGCCTAATGTCCTGACCTTCTGATCCCTTTTCCCCAGCCTCCAGGCCCAATTCCTCCCCTTTCCTTGTTGGAGTTATTAAAAAACCTTCTTTTTCTCAACATATTTTTAAGAAGTTAGCATGAAAAATGTGTTTCTCTCATATATGTCCTGGACGCAGCACTTCATAGTATATGGGACCTACTCATTTGCTGATTTCAAAAGGCCCCTGCCAGCATTTCAAAAACTTACTGGTTGAACTAGGTAATAATACTAACAACACCCTTTGTCCTACCTTCAATTCCCATCCTTGTGTTTGCCGGTCAGATCTTTCCTTTTGAATTCCCTGTGCTGTCCTCAGCTATTCCCCCGCCAGTCTATTCACTTTATCCAACCTTTCCTTTAAGGAGGTTACATATTGCATTGACTCTACTCTGCTGTCTTTACTATCTTCCCACTCCTCCTGTACAATATCAAGGAGACTCCTAGGTGGGTGTCCAAATACTAATTCAAATGGGGCATACCCTAACAAAGCCTGTGGAGCCACCCATACTGCAAATATCCATACTGCAAATAATAATGGAAGTATTAAGAGATCACATCTTTGTGGATCCTCCTGTGTACATCACTTAAACATCACCATCAAAGTGTTATACTAACCCATTGGTTGGAGGGTGGTAGACTGAAGTTTTCAGGTGTTTAATTAGGAGAACTCAACACACACCTTTCAGAACGTTGGACATGAAATTGGTTCCCTAGTCCATCACTATCTCTTTAGGGTTCCCTACCCAGGCTATCCAGTTGAGCAGCTTCTAAGCCGGATCTCTGCTGGGAATCTTGTAGCATTATTTATAAAGGTTATAATGAACTGATGACCCCCAAAAATCTTTGGGAGGGGCTCAATGACATTCATCGCTATAGAGGAAAAAGATTCCCCAATGATGGGCATAGAGATCATCGGGACCTTAGGAGGTTTCCTTTGACTAACCTTTTGGCATTCAGGACAACCTGCACAAAATTTCTTCACATCTTCATAGAAATGTGGACAAAAAAATTGTTTAGTTAGACGAGTCTCAGTTTTGTTTTTTCCCAAATGACCTCCCAAGGGATTTTCATGGGCTAATCATAGTAGTGAGGCTCTAAGCTTGCTGGGGACCAAAAATATGTACCACTTCTTCCCCTGATCCATGATTCCTCCTGACCCAACATAAGAGCCAATTTCTTACGTCACAGCAAGGTAGGTTTTTACATAAGTTTGGCTGGATCACTTCTGCCTTTTGTTTGGAGATTTCCATTTTCCGTATAGCCATAAATGTAGGGCCTTATCTTTGCATTGCTCTAAACTGAGCTCCACTAGCCAATTTGTCTAGGTCGAAGCACTCCTTTTCTTCCTCACTATCCTCTTCTAAGGCCTCTTCTCCCACCCATCCCATTATCTGTCTTTCTCAGTATTTTTTATTTTTTCTATTATATTTCCCACAACTTTAAAAGAATTTAAAGTAGCAAGAAGGCTTCTAGATCATGTTCTCGAGATATCTTTGGGACTATGGTGCTGGGCCCATTCTTGTTGTTGTATTATTTTCTATTCCTTGGCCACGTCACAAAACAACTGCTGTTGTTGGTGTTGAATAATTTGGGCCATCATATTTAAGGTCTGTTGCCACACTTCTGCTCCCGCTACTGCAGCCTTTTGCAGATTCATCTTTCCTTCTGGAATAAGGCCACTGTCAGAATTCCCGGCCAATGGTGGGTGTTATAGGGTTTGTGCCCTTTTTGAGATGTCTTCTTTTCTGCTACATGGGGCAAGGGGTCTTTTATTACTCTTAACCCTTCCCTCATAATACAAAAATTCTTCTGCCATGACTTTGATGGTAAGCATTCTGTTTTTCATTTATTACAGGGTTATGTACACACTTTCCCTGATGGGAGGATGTTCACCATGACACAAGGCAGAATAAATTTTTACTGATGTAAAAAATACCCAACAGAGAAATTGGGGCTCCACCATCCCTGGCACCCCAGCTTCATGCCACCTAACACCCAGGATTCCTTTCAGGGTATTAACGCAAAATAAGAGAGTCACAAAATACTAATCAAACAAAGTCCAGTCCAGACCAAAATATAAGCATACAAAATATAGTCTTGTTTTAACCACTGCCTGTGGCTCTTATTATGTTTAAACCTATATTGCTATTTTTTTTCCTGCATGCCAGTCATCACCACTGGGCAGCCACTCCTCTGGCTAGGCTCTGGTGTGTCTCTTACCCAACTGTGGGGCTCCTCTCAGTCGCTAGCCTCAACTGTTGCCAGCAGACTCGTCCCTCCTTCATACCCCTGGTTCCTGGGACTCTTCCACAGCCTGCTTCTTGGCTGTTCTTCATGCTCCTCCTCTCCAGGGTGTGTCTGCTCCCTCTTCTCCCTACTGGACTCTGGCATCCATCTGTTCTTTTTTTTTTGTACATGCCGCCTGGGCATTCCCTCCCTTGCCGCTGTTCCCAGCATCTTTCCCCAACTTGAGGCACCTCCCCCTGTCTCTCCTTGGCTCACGGCTGTCGACTTTGCTCCCCAGATCAAGGCTTCTCCTCACTTTGCACCTTGGCTTTGGGCTGCTTTGAGCCAAGCTCTGCTGGCTCATCTGGAGTTGGCATTCACTTACAGACAGCCCCCTCCTCTCTCCTGTCTCCCACCATTTCCAGGCAAGACTGGGGGAAACTAGTTTCCCTACAGTAAAAACAATCTCCTGTTGTGTCTGTTTTTCCCAGTAGTTGAGATAACTATGGCAGAATGAGGGTGGTTGAGTTGCTCTTGTACCACATCTATTCTAGAGTAAATTTCACAAATGCTATGCCAGAAAAATTGCTTCTGTTGTCTTAAGTAAGGATGTACAAATAAGTGATTTTTCCAGTTAGCTGGCATTATTTGAAAAACTGAGTTTTGTTTCACATGAACCCAAAACTGAGTTTTCCAGGAATTTTTACTTGAGCAAAAGTGAAATGAACATTTTTTTGAGGTCAGTGGGGAGCTCCATGGCCAGGCTAGTGCCTGTGATTGTGTGGTCTGGGCCAGCCACAAGATACTGCCTGGGAAGTGGGCAGTGTAACCAGGCTGCCTGGCTTGGCATTGGTGCCCCAGCCCAGGAAAGGGGGTGTCACAGGCATCCTCACCTCTTCCCTCCAACCAGCACCAGGGCTGGACTTGCTCACACAAATCAGAACCGCTTCACTGCAGCCCAGTCAGGACAGAGGCAGATGGGGGAACCCTCCGGCAGGGCTGGGGGGAGGGGCTGCAGGGGGCTGTGAGGGGCAGGAGCTGTGGGTTGGGAGTGAGGGGCAACAGCAGGGCTGGGGAGCGGCAGGAGGCTGCAGGTTGAGAGGGGCACTGGTAGAGCTGGGGGGCAGGGGCTGCAGGTTGGGAGTGAGAGGCATCAGCAGGGCTGGGGAGGCAGGGTCTGTGGGTTGGGAATGATGGGCACTGGTTGGGCTAGGGGAGGCAGTGGGCTGCAGATTAGGAGTAAGTGGAACTGGTAGGGCTGAGGGGTGGGATCTGTGGGTCAGGAGTGCAGGGCTCTGGCAGCGCCAGGGGGCTGTAGGTCAGGAGTGACTGGCACCAGCATGACTTGGGAGGGGGGCAGGGGACTGTGGGTCAGGAATGAGGGGCACTGGCAGGGCTGGGGTCTGCGGGTCAGGAGTGAGGGGCAGCAGCAGGGATGGGGGCTACATTGCAGGTCGGGACTGATGGACACCAGCATAGCCTAGGAGGGTGAGGGACTGTGGGTCAGGAGTGAGGGGCAGGGTCAAGGATTTGCAGGTTGGGAACGAGGGGCACTGGGAGGGCCAGGGGGTTGGGAGTGAGGCTTCCCCCCAACAGGTGTCATCTTTTTTGGAACTGGAAATATGGTAACCCTAGCCACTGCTGGCTGCCCTGGAACCAAAGCTACTGCATAGAAGGTAAGAGGTGAGGGATTTCAAGAGGGCAGGTGGCAAAGGATTAGGTACAGACTGGGGGTGTAGCAAGGGGAGGAGAAGGCATGCAGAAAAGGGGTATGCACAGGTACAGGCATAGGCAGCAGGGGAGTAAGCAAGGGGCAGGGACAGACCTCTTGCCCTCTGCTGCTACCTTGGGGGAATGAATTTAAGAGAAGCGCCCCCAATAGTTAGATTCTATACATGGAATAATTACAACAAAATTTATAATTTTCCATGTAGAAAATCTAATTATCAGGGGGTCACTGTAAATCCAAAGTCATCTTGGATTCAGGTAAATGCAGTAATTACTTCCAAAGTCCTCTTGGGAACTCAGTCAAAACCAAGATGTTTCAATATTTCTGAAACTTTCTTTTTCTTTGGCAATAATTATTAACTGAATTTGACTCATTCACATAGCGTTTTAGCTTCCTCAAAATTACATTTTTAGGGAAATAAATAATCAAAACCTGCCCAGTTCTAGTCATAAACTATAACCAGAAAGGTCTTTTCCTGTAAAGCTGTCTTTGCTGAGCACATAAACACAAATATATGAACATTTTTATCTTTCATTGAAAACCAGACTGAAGAATTCCTGATCCGAAGAAAGTAATTTTCTCTCCTTTATTCTGTTACTACTTACTGTATCCCTTTGAATACAAACACACACTTTGTAAAATGAAATATTTCTTTTAAAAATAGTCTGCATCATAGAAGTTCATACATGCACCATAGAGGCTGGGTCCTTGTGAATGTGCCTTTATTTGAGGCTTGCTTTTTCCTTTAGATTTAGAATCAAAGAGTTTGTTTGCATCTGAAATCCAAGGATGTTTTATATTTGAGGGAATATATTAGGTGCATCAATGAGAGATAAAAAAATTAAGGCTACATGCTCAATTCCTACACTGCTCAGAACCTCTTTGTGAGGCGTAAGCCATGTGTGTAATTCTTCTTATATGGGATGTGGCTTAGGGTGTTGTTATATGTGACAATATGCACATGCTAACTCTAAGGAGTGTTAGACTGTAATAAAGGTAGCATGTGCTGTGAGAAGTCACGTTTAGGGTTTTCATAGATTCATAGATGTAGGGTCAGAAGGGACCTTGTAGATCTTCTAGTCTGACACCCTGCTGTGGGCAGAAGAGAAAACTGGGCTCAGATGACCCCAGCCAGGTAAACATTGAGCCTCCTCTTAAAGACCCCCAGGGTAGGAGCCATCACTACTTCCCTTGGAAGTTGGTTCCATATCCTAGCCACCCTGTCTGTGAAGTAGTGCCTTCTAATGTCTAGTCTAAAACCTACTCTCTAGTAACTTATAGCCGTTATTCCAGGAGGCGCTCGGGGGAACAAGGTCTCTCCCAAACCCCGCTGGTCCCCCCTAGTAAATTTATAGATGGCCACCAGGTCCCCCTTCTGCCTTCTCTTGTGAAGGCTGAACAGGTTAAGGTCTCGTAGCCTCTCCTCATAGGGTCTGCCCTGCTGTCCTCGGATCATGCGAGTGGCCCTCCTTTGGACCCTCTCAATGCTGTCCACATCCCTCCTGAAGTGCGGCGCCCAGAACTGAATGCAGTACTCCAAATGTGGCCTGACCAGTGCTGCATAGAGGGGGAGGATCACCTCCTTGGCCCTGCCTGTGATGCATCTGTGGATGCAGGACAAGGTACGGTTAGCCCTACTGACCGTGTTATCGCATTGTAGGCCCATGTTCATCTTGGAGTCAATAATGACTCCAAGATCTCTTTCTGCCACTGTGCTTTCAAAAAGGGAGTTCCCCAGCCTATAGGTATCCTGCTGGTTGCTACTGCCCAAGTGCAGCACCACTTAGCAGGTTAATATTCTCTCTAGTGTACACAGATCTGACTTGCTGCTAGAGGGCTGGCAAACAGGGGCATGGCTAAGAGCTTCCAAATCTGCCCTGTTGCCCAGCTGTCTGACTCTCCAGCAGTTCCCTGCTTACCCCATCCTGCCATTGCTCCTTTGCAGCTCCACACTTACCTGTGGCTGCCTGGCTCTCCCCAAGTCTCTGTCAATCCAGGACTGGAGAGTTCTGGATGATGGATCATCCATGGGCAGAGGAGGAGGGGCCAGGAGCAGTGCACCCTGGGATCATAGAAACACAAAAGTAGGGTTCAAAGGCTGCTCAGGAGTTCATCTAGTCTAACCCCCTGCTCAAAGCAGGACCATCCCCAACTAGATCATCCCAGCCAAAGATTTGTCTAGCCGGGTCATGAAAACCTCCAAGGATGGAGCTTCCACCACCTCTCTTGGTAGCCTGTTCCAGTGTTTTCCTACCTTCCTAGTTAGAAAATCCTTGCTAATATCTAACCAAAACTTCCCTTGCTGCAACTTGAGACCATTGCTCCTTATTCTGCTGTCTGCCACCACTGAAAACAGTCTAGTTCCATCCTCTTTCAAACCCCACTTCAGGTAGTTGAAGGCTGCTATTCCCTCCCCCCAAGTATCCTCTTCTCTGGACTAAATAAGCCCACTTCCTTCAGTCTTTCCACATAAGTCATGTCCCCCTGACCCCCCCCTCCCATTTTTCTCGACTCTCTCCAATTTGTCCACATCCTTTCTGTAGTGGGGGGATCAAAACTGAACACAGTACTCCAGACGTGGCCCCACTAGTGCTGAATAGAGGGGAATAATCACTTCCCTTGACCTGCTGGCAACACACCTACCAATGCAGCCCAGTATGCTGTTAGCCTTATTAGCAACAAGGACACACTGTTGGCTCATATTCAGCTTATTGTCCATTATAATTCCCAGGTCCTTTTCTGCAGAGCTGCTGCCCAACCAGTCAGCCCCCAGCCTATACTGATGCATGGGACTGTTCTGTCCTAAGTGCTGGAGTTTGCACTTGTCCTTGCTGAACCTCATGAGATTCCTTTTGGTCCAATCCTTCAGTTTGTCTAGGTTACTCTGAATCTTAGCCCTACCCTCCAGTTTATCTACTACTCCCCGCATCATGGTGTCATCTGCAAACTTGCTGAGGGTGCACTCTATTCCATCTTCCAGGTCATTGATGAAGACATTGAACAAAACTGCTCCAGGACCAACCCCTAGGGCACTCCAGTTGATACTGGCTGCTAAGTAGACATCGAGCCATTGATTACTACTCTCTGAGCCTGATGCTCCAGCCAGTCTTCTATCAAACTTACAGTCCATTCATCCAACCCATACTTCCTTAGCTTGTCTGTGAGAATCTTGTGGGAGACCATATCAAAAGCCTTGCTAAGTTCAAGGGTGTAGGTTGTAGTCGTGTTGGTCTAAAGACATAGGCAGACAAGACACGATGATCAGTATCGAGAATGATAAAATACAGACCATGTTATGCAAGAAACGCACAGACCAACATACATATCTGCACAGAACCAGCAATCACCCTAAACACACCAAAAAAGCTGTGATATACAGCCAAGCCCTCAAATACCACTGAATTTGCACTGAAGACAACACCTGGGATTGCCACCTCTTAAAAAGGCTTTCAACCAGCAAGATAACTCCTCCAGAGAGAAAGATCACATATTTGAAAGAGCCACCCAGATACCACATGAAGAACTGCTGCAGTACAGAAGAAAAAACCCCACAAATCGCACACCACTGGTTATGACCTATCACCCTTCCCTTGAACCCATATGGAAAATCCTCAAAAAATTGCAACCCATACTAGAAAGAGACCCTGTTCTTAAAGAGATCTTCCCAGAGCCACCCATCCTAGCCTTCAAACAAGCACCGAACCTCACTAACCTCATCACCAGAAGCAAACTTCCTCAGGCCCAGAACACACCAAATGGATCCAGACCATGCGATGCCAAGAAATAAAACGCCTGCCAACACATGCCCACCACCCCCACTATTACTACACCCCACAACAGAGCCATCAGCATTCCCAGATCTTACAGTTGCACCTCCAGAAATGTAATATATCTCATTCAGTGAACCAAATGCCCAGATGAAAAATACATAGGAGAGACCAAACAACAACTGCGCACCAGAATGAACGCACACCGGAAATCTATCAAAGACAGGAACACCCAATTACCTGTGGGGGCACATTTCTCACAAGAAAACCACTCTCTCTCCAATCTCTCAGTCCTGATCCTCAAAGGAAACTTACAAAACACTTCCCAGAGACCAGCCTATGAACTTCATTTCATCAACCTCCTGGATACTAAAAATCATGGACTAAATATAGACATTGGATTTATGACACATTATAGCCTGCCTGACAGCTGACTCCCCAGGTACTTCTCCACTATTCATCCCCCTTCTCTCCCCCCCCCCCGCCCCCTCCCCTCCCCTCCCAGCCTGTCTCACCCATTGACTCCTCAGTCTACATCTTTACTGCCTATCTTGTATGCATACCAGCCCAGCCTCTGGCTTCTTTACTTTTCACATATCAACTGCTGTAACTTCCTCAGCCTGACTAAGGATTTTTGAACCCGAAAGCTTGCTTAAAAATTGTTTTCCAACTATTTAAGTTGGTCTAATAAAAGATACCAGATTCACCCAAAGAACCTTGTCTTGCTAAATTCAAGGTATATCACATCCACTGGTCTCCCCACATTCGCAGAGCCAGTCACCTCGTCATAGAAGGCAATCAGGTTGGTCAGGTATACTGAAGGATTTCAAATTGCTGATATTGTTCTCTGTGGAGCAAGACTAATGTTACCTCAACAGGAGCTGCCTAACACCAACTGAAGATAATCCTCGGCCAAAGAGGCACAACTGCAAGATGCTCAGAGGGTACTTAGTTTGTCTTCTCCTGCTTAATGCAGGCACTCCTACTTTAAGAGACTTTAACATGTGAGAAAGGTAATATTTAACAACACCCTTAAAGACCAGTGTGAAAGTGAGGTTAGTCTCATAATTTACCCCCTTTTCCACACCAGCCCCAAAGCTGACCATGCAGGAGCTCCTTATGGGCCAGACTGTATTCTAATTTATACCACTGTAATTATAGAAGGGTAGTGAAGTGAGTGGAGTTAGAGGGGATTTACATGGTTATAAATCAGAATCTCCTTTGCATTTCCCAAGGAATCAGCAAACACTTAGACAAACACTTTGGTAGGAACAGAGCTGTTATTTTTATTTTATTCTGAATAGATTAGTATTTATAGTACTGCAGTGTTTCAGAGTCCTACATATGCACCTGAACTCCATAGTGCTTAGTTCTGTGCTTGAGTTTGCAAAAAGCCTACAAACAACCTATGCCACCTAGAACCTACTATTAAGCTTAGCAAATTTCTTTTGGCAAACAACACTCTTTAACACAGAGGTGGTTAGCCAAGGTAGTATGAAGTCAGGCAGTCTCTAAGGGCTGCTAAACACATGCTGGAAATCCAGCACACCAGAACAGACTTGTTGAAGTCTGCTGGAGCATGGAAATTGATATACTCCAGCAGCCTTGCGCATCGCGTGTATCAGCGTTTCTGCACTGACAAAATGGTGGCAGTGTGCTTTAAAATAAAACACATCCAGTGAGCTTTAGTTCAAAATGCCCCACCACCATTTTTTCAGCACAGAGATGTGCAGTGACACTGATATATGCATTGCACAGTCGCTTTTAATTAGCACAGCTCAATAATTAAAGCACCCAGTGCTGCATCCAGGAGCACATGTAAAAAGCCCTAAGATACCACCTGTTGGCACAGAACTGACGTTCATGACATATATGGCTATCAGAAAACTGAAGCAGCTGTGACACGTGGGTCTCCGTGTAGGTGAATTGGGGCAGATAGCCAGGCTGCAGTATCAGGCTGATTTCGCATAACAGAAGCCTGTATTTGCATCTCAAGGATATTTGCCAATATCTTAGTCCTGAAATTAGTCTGGAACCAAATTCAGCAAGCTGCAGTGGCAAATACATGAACTACTGAATGGATTATTGTTGGACTGTTTAGATATATTGTGAGAGACAGTAGTGTAAAGAAAGCAAATAAAGTAATACCCTGCTGCTAAAGGTATGCCACCCCTAATTAAGTGATACCTTTCATATCCACAAAAAAGAATCTGGTCTAATCCAGCTCTGAAGGCTTCAGTGAAACAAAAGCATTTATATAAAGCCATTCAGGGATCTCTGATTAGAGTATTAAGATCATGTTTACCAGCCATCTTTAAATACGGGATGTGACTGGAAGGATGTTGAAGGGTAACTCTTCAACAACACCTGTGGGACTGCTGCAGGTACCAAGATGCTTGGCTGAGGGAACACTGAAGGGGGATTCCCCGCCCCACCCCCCCATCCTGTGCTGTGGAGACTGAAAAGCTGGCAGAGGCCACTCCATGGCAGAAGAGGCTCGTCCCATAAAATTATGCTTATCCTCAGCAATTAATCTTGTTTTTGTCGATTAATCAATAAACTTCTCACATTGGTTGGAATGACCCAAGAGTCCCTTTAAATTCTCTCTCAGCCTTCCCACCTTGCTTATATTTTTTAATACACCCTGCCCTAAATGGTTCAAATAGGCATGAGTTTTCAGAGGCTTCCACTTACTTCATCAGATGCTAGGAATGAACCAAATAAAGAATTAAGTTGTTGCCTATAAGGTGGGTTGTTGCACATGCCTCTCTGAACTAATTAGTCTCTAAGGGCGCTTATGGCTGCTCTGACATGCTATAATTACAGAGTGTTGGAGCAGACTCGATTAAATCGAGCTGGTTCATGGTAATTACTATTCTCCAGCAGATACCAGCATCATGTCTATTAGCATCCCCACACTGAAAAATAGCAGCAGGGGTGCTTTAAATAAAGCTCGTTCAGTTAAAGCACCCCCACCACCATTTTTCAGCATAGAGGGCATCTATACACAGAGTCTGATCCAACGTAGTGGATTTCTGGCATGTCAGAGCAGGCAAAGGTACGTGTATATATGCCCAGGCAGAGCAGACCCTAGGGTGATGTGGAGCCTAGGGCAAATCAGCCTGTGCAGGGCCCCCTTAACACTGTGCAGGGCCGTGGTACCCCTGCAAAGTAGGGGGGAAGGGAGTCTCCATGCTTCTTCTACAGCATGGGTCTGAGCTGCCATCTCCAGGCAGACCCCATGGGAGGGTCTGTGGCTGCTGTGCCTGGCTCTGCAGGACCCTCCCCAAAGCATGGGGCCCAGGGCAGTCACCCTGATTCGCTGTACTCTTGGGACAGCTCTGTGCCCAGGGATGCTGATACACATGACATTCTGGGCATCAAGTCCCCTCCCCTCTGAGTCCAGAGTACATGCATAAATTCTCTAAGGTGCCCTACTTTGACTAACGCTAATCAAAAAATTCAATTCAGGTGTCTATTTGCAAATCTGACGTAAATTAAGTGAATAGTTTTGGGCATTCACAAAAAAAAAGAGCAAGAAGTGCTTCCTTTCCTACTTCTTATAGGATAACTCAACATTAGGTTCAAATCCTCTCTGCCTGCTTTGGAGCAGGGATTTGAACCAAGGAATCCAATCTCCCATTAGAACACCTTAACCACCAGGTCGGTCATATAGTCATTCTCTTCTTTCATTTACTAGTAGCATAATTATTGTATATGAGGTAGAACTGCTTAAACAGAAGGGACTGCAAGAAGCTGAATAATTTTCTTGCAGGGAGAGTAGGGCACTGATTCTAATAAAACAAAGTAACACTTTTCAGCAAAGATGATTACTAGGATTAATGCAAAGAGCTGAACCAAAAGCAATTATGAGAGGGAAGATCTCCTGTACATGAGTTAGAGCATGTGCACATGGTTGCAGGACTCCAGTTTACACTAAGCTGCATGATAGTAGATTGGGTCCCCACCTGTGCACACATTTGTCGGTGCTGGTAACTATGCCAAAAATACAATCTAAGTAAGTCAAGGCAAGAAAAGAGGCAGGCAGGATTCAGGGATTTGGCAGATCTGAGGAAGGGCAGGGGAGAGGGGAGGTAGGAAAAGTGCAGCCCCAGGGCTGGGGTAAGCTGCTGGGTCTTCCCAGCCTTGGCACTGTGCTCCAAGCACATGCAAGTTTGGTTAAGTTGGATGTGGGTTAGCCAAATCTATGTAGTGCACCTCCTTAGGAGAATGAAGTTAGCTTGAGCCAAGTATTTCATTGCCTCATCTAAACTCCCTGAATGTATGTACAGTTCAGTACTTTGATCGACCCTAGATAGGTCAATGTAAGTGTAATAGCGGCCCATACCCTTACTGTTTTAGAACGTAAAGGAGGAAAAAAAGCAAAAAAGATAGCTGTAATACTTTTGAGGCATGACAAACTAACATCTTGTCCTTCTGATACCAAATGTGTGTCATGGATCTAATATGTAGTGACAGACAATATTAGCAATCACAGTTTGACTCGTGTTCAGCATATGCAGCACAAAATCAGATGATTGAGCCAAAAACATATTTACAGTGATTAATATAAAATTAAGTGAAAGAAAAATAAAATAAGCAAAAGATAGGGACTGAAAATATAAATCCTCCAGCTATATGTTTGGACCACAAGAAAAAGGCCACTACCAAATTCATAAAGTGGCAAGCGATCTATTTTCTGTATTTGAAAGGACAATTTAACTTCCAAATACTTACCTTAGTGCTGTTTTTCAAATACATCCTTCCTTTCTGCAGCATAATATAATCTATGTGCAAATTTCATACTTTGAATTCTTTCCTGAATTAAAGTAGCACCAAGACAACCTACCAAGACCAGCGCCCCAGTGAACTGGGCATTGCATACAAACTATGAAGAGTCAGTTCCCACCCCCAAAGAGGACATACTTTATAAGAGTATTACAATAAGCCACCCACTGCAGAAACATTGGTACAAGGACCATGATGTGTTCCCCTCAGAAATTAAGTAATACTGAAGCCTTGCTTTCAGCAGAGCCCTAAACAATCACCCACACCAGGAGTAAAATCTCATCATAGGGGAAAGTGTCTCCTCATAAGATTTCAAAATTTTAATCCTCTTTAGTCTTTCCCAGTTACATGTTACCTACTGTTCACTTACCATATTTTGCAGGCTGTATGCATGCAACCACACCCATTTCTTGGTCAGTCAGTTAAGATAATAAATATGACTAACAAGAAAGCAGAATCCCATTGTACAGTAGCCAATAAATGGTAAAGGACTATACCAAAAGGACTAGCAAATACATTCTTCTGAGTGGCAGATGTAGGGGAATGTTTGGTTGATGAGGGTGGCTTGTTCAGTTGTGCTAAACGTGAAGCTGAAGAGATAAGAACTGGAAACAAAACTTTATCAAAGATTTTTACTTCTGATATGAAACTTGGTGTACCCCACAAAGGGATTTTAAATCTGTCTAAAGGTTCCTTTCCTCTTTTCTGCTGAGTGAATTGCAATCAGGCTTCATTCACCATGATCTTTATATCTTGCTAAGAGCTATATATGAAAAATAAGGCATTTTTTTTTTTGTGGTAAAGAACTCCGAGATCCTTCTGCAATGAAATTAATTCTACAAATCCAAGTCTTCTCAGTACCACTGGGACTGCCTAATATAGCTTACTAGAGTGTTTCCCAAACCTTGTTGGCTTTTTGCCCCACTGTCATTAAGCCAAGCACTCTCACACCCTTGTATTTTAGCCACCACTACATCCCTTATCAGCATCAATCAGCATCCCTGGTTTACACAAATCAAGCAGCTAGAGGACCTGAAGTTCCTCTCTTCTGCCACAGAGTGTCACCAACACTCCATTCAGTGCTCGTTTGGTTAGCACGTCTCGGGAAAAGGGGGCTCCAAAGATTTTCTGTTCATTTATTTCAACCCTGAAGGGCCTTTCCCTTTAGAAATTAATCCTCTTTTTAAATAGCAAAGTTTCTAAGAATTGTCCCATAAAATAAATAAATAAATAAATTACAAGCACATTTTGTAATAACTCTTATCCTTGGTTCTGGCAAAGGTGAAATTGCCAAGGAAGCAACTTTCCATAATATTTTCATATCTCTAGCCTTTGATGAAGATATTAAAACAAACAAGCACAATTAAGTTAACAAAACTCTCAATTCACAAAAAATAAATCTGTTTTGGTCTAAGGAAAAGTTCATAAGTCCACTTATATTATTGGGAATAGTTTTCCCCCATTCTTGTTAAAAACTTATGAAGGTGAAGAAAGTTAGCTTCTTAAACTTACCAGTTTAAATCTGGCAATAACACAAATCCATCTGTGCTTTTCTAGTTTTAGCAAATCAGCCATCTCCTTAGAATCACTTATTTTTCTCCAATAACAGTTTTAAAAAAAACTGCCTCCCCCATCCCCCAGTAGTTATTCTTCAGTATATGTGAGGGTAGATGTAGTACTTTGTTCACAAGTCCTTTTTTTTTCCTTATACAAAATTAAGACCTATGGTATTCCAGCACATGTATGGAGGATTTTTCTTGCCCTCAGATATCAGGAAAAGTGTTCTGTATTCAATATTACAGCTACATTCGAATATATAAGGCTTTTTTTATCTGGATCTCAGCAGGATGAAGGGCTTAAGAATATTTTAATAGATTTTTTTTCTGAAAGAGCAAGCACTGTTGCTGCCTCCACAGGATGTTTATTACCCACAAATCTTGGTCTGATTACCTCCAAAGGAAGCAGTGGTCAGTTCTGATCAAGTGACTTATTTTCAGAAAGTGTTTAATTAGGACCTTGCCCCTTTTGAAGATTTGTATGATGTGGCCTTTGTGAAATGAAATCTGTTAGTCTTTTTCTGATGCAAAACATTTGAATTGTTTGGAAAAAATAATATATGGACCTTGTAATTACAAAATAATAATGTTCTAAACATTTGGCTACACTTCGGCAAACAATATCAAAACTATAAATGGGAGACAGACACATGCCTGGTTTTTGCTGCCCACACCAGGCCAAAGGCACTCTCCACAGAAAAGGGTGCCAGCTCTGGTTGATCACTAAGGAAGATTCAGTAATATTAACATATTAATGGGAAGAGCAAGGGTGCCTGGAAAGGTTAACAATGTAAGGACATAGAAAACTCAGGCCTGTTTTCTGGAACAAGTGACAGACGTTTTACTCCCCACACTACTCTGGATACTTATGGAGTTAAAAGTCTTCTAGGCATTCTTGGAGATTCACTTGCCCTCTGCTTCCCTGGCTTATGATGTCTTTTGCTAGATGTTAGGACTACAGAATAGAGCAGTTTAAGTTTATCCTAAGACAAGTGTTGGCAGAGTGCATTTCTTAGGTCCTTACAAATGAGGCTTGCTCTCATCATTATGTGGCCTCATGTCAGTAGCTGCTCTCTTGTGCTCAATATTTGTGAGACGAGGGAAAACAGGCTATATGATAGATGGGAAAAGGAGGGAGAGAGACTTCCTGAACCTTATGGGCAGCTGGAGACAGTACAAATACAAAATGATAGAGGAAATAGAGGCAGAGATACACCATGCTCCTACTTTGAGGTGGGTGTAGTTGAGGGTACATTAATCCAGAAAACATGGTTTGATTCTCTTGGGAATGGAGAGCACAAGTAGAAAGTTGTGTCATGAAAAAACAAGTTTTTGAGCAGCTGTACCCGAATAAAAATACAAAATAAAATCCGCATTATCCGACACTTCATTAACTGGCATGCTCTATTAACCAGTATGCTGGTTGATGCCGGTCGACACAGCAAAAGTGAAACCGGAAGTCCCACTTCCAGTTTCACTGAGTCTCATTTCAAGCCATGGCCCAAGGCAAATCAGCCTGTGCAGGGCCCTCCTCCCTGTCCCCCGGCACACTGACGCCAGGGAAGGAGTGGAAGCGATGATGAAGTGCCTGTCCCCTGGCACACCAATGCACTGGATGCAGCAGGAGAGGCATCTTTGCCTGACCAGGCAAAGACGCCTCTCAGGTAACCAGCATATTTGGTTATCCAGCACCCCCCATTCCCCATGGGTGCTGGATAACAGAGCTTTTGCTATATTGAGTTGGCACACATTGAGTCTTGAATAGACATGGAAAGAACTAAATAAGAACATCGTACTATCTTAAGACAAACAGAACTGAGGCATGTTCCAACCCAGGAGAGTTCCCAAACTCCTGTTATGTGATATGCTCAAAGGGTGTTCTCCTTGTCCATCTCCAGGACAGATGTTTGAATGTTGTGCAAAGGCTTACAATTGACTGTATTGAGGTGGTGGTTCCAGTAGGGAGTGCCTTCTATCATTTTCAAGATATTAGACATAAACCAGTTTAAGTGATCATAAACTGGTTTAAACCTGGAACAGAACAACGATTCAGTGCACATAATCCAGTTTGAAACTGGCTGAAACCAGTTTGAGATAAACCTGGTTTAATGTAGTATTAGACTTAATTGATTTGGGACAAATTGGTTTATGCAATCTGTCCTAGACCCCTTCTTGGTTTAAGTTAAATCAGAGTCCCCCAGCATCCCAGTTGCTTTGCGGCCCTTGGCTGGGCTCTGACCTCTGCTTCAGTTGAGCAGGGCTGGACCCTCCCCTCTGCTCCCTGGCTGGAGCTTCAGCAGAGCCTGCAGGTACAACGGAGTCTGCATGGCTTCCTCCTGCTCCCTGCCGCTGCCCCCATGACCACCACTACTCCCTACTCAAGCCAGGATTACCCCCTCTCCCTGCCTTACACAGATACCTCTTAGCATTAGCTAGCATACCACATGCTGGCTATGGTCCCAGATGTGGGAGACAGGACATCAGCTAGGGCTTTTTGGAGCTAATCGACAGGTACCTGATAATGTCCCTCCATTCCTTCCTTGGAAAAAGTTGTTTAAGAAGAGCTTGAACTAATGAGAGAGGCTTTTGTTTTCTGATGGGCTGATAAATGCTGTCAACTCCCTATGTAACTCCCTATTTAGAGCATCCTACCGGGGACTGGCTGTGCCCCCCCCCCCCCTTCAACTCAGCAGTATGCAAGGGAAAGGAGGGCTGCTCTAGCACCCCCCCAGCTTCTAGTTTGAGCCACTGCAGGCATGTGCTTGGATTTCTTCAGTCCAGAGGGGATGTCTCTGCAGTTACAAACTGGTTCCGCCTAGCCAGGTTAGTCTAACCTGCAAAGTTTGAATCAATTCAGGCTCTGACTTTTTTAATGCCTGTCCATAGCCTAGGAAGTAAAGTACTCAAAAGGACAAAAGGAGCTCCAGTATTGCTCTTTGCTACTATACTAACTGTATCATGCACTTCTCCAGGGTCATGTGCTCCAAATCAATCCTTTGACAAATTTCTAGGATACACTCTACCTACATGGCCTTCTGTTGAGATGAATTCAATAGTTCCTTGAACAGATTCATGTTTTCTTTTTTCATGTGGATTTGTCAGTCTCTTTCACCTTTGGATATGTACTACATGCTAAAGAAAATGAGAAAAAGCCCAAGTACATATCGTCCCATTCCTAGTTCTTATGCCAATAAAGGTAAAATGTGTCTTTTTCCACAATTTTAGAACAATATTCCCATTTTCCTCTTCCACCCTGGAGCTCCTTTTCAGCTGGTAAGATCTTTTCCAAAGTACTTACCTCTCAGACAGCCATCTCCATAGCAAAGGCTGGGCATTTGGAATGCTTCATTTGTTTTAGGCGCTCAGCAGTTGACTGGCTAGTAATTTCACATGCTCCCTTGCAGGATGTCCTTACAATATAGGATATTAGCCTTAGCCAAATCTTCAAGACACTTGGAAAGGTCTTGGCAATAGGCAGATGAGGGAGATATGCAACATTGCTATTTACCATAGGGCATCACCTCCATTTGGTGCAAGCAAGGAAAACAAACACTAGCTAGATGAGAAGTCCTAAGACAGCTGCTTTATCTTACAGTGGTATTCTATTTTGCCATGGGCATCCTTGCCATATGTTCTCTTTCATCGTAATTAAAGGTGTGCATGAGTTAAACTACAAAAAATAATAAAACCTGAAATGGTTCTTCTCAATCAAATGCCTTTTGATTCCTTAACATGCATAGGTATTTTGAAAAGTCTCTGTACTCTGATTTGGACTATTTACCTCATGAAATCTTTTCTTACAATCAAATGCATTTATGGGTGAGCCAACAAACCTGTTCTACTGGACTTGCTCTCTGTACCAGTCACTGATATAAATATGCCTTTTCTGCAATATATTTTATTTTTCAATCCCCTGGATGTGGAAAATCTCAAGTTAGGGGCTGATGGGACACAGGGGATACCAAGGGAGAGCAAACAGGAAGCAGATTGGGAAACAGGAAACAGCCAGGCATCAGCTGGGGCAGTTCCAAGTCTCTAGGTTCAAGTTTCTGCTCTGTCATTTTCCCATATCCTGGGAAGTCAGTATATTGGAATTGCAAATATTTTGGCCCACTGGGAGGGGATGGGATAATTCCCACCCAACTCTAGATACAACCACACATTCCTTTCATATGGCCTTTTAATTTGGGTTATTAAATAAAATGACAGTTCTGTATAAATAGGTTTCCTTGTGAACCACCGTGGCCTAACTCTATTCATTGGTATGAGTGACTTTTGGGAAGTGGATTAATGTTGCAGTGTTCCTACAGCTGGGAAAAGTTAGTGCAAGTGTTACTGGTTCAGTCAGCAGGAGCCTTCCAATTAATTCACCTGCTCAGGCAGCTGCTTTCAGACCACAGGCATATTGGTTGGTTTGGCCTTTCAGCTATGTATGCCTCACATACAGTAAGTCCAGCCAAGGGACAGACAAATTTACTTATAGGCTAAATTGGCTTGAATTGACTACTAGCTAGTGGATAAAACAGCAACATAGTCAAAGATCCTGTAACATAGGGCATCTCACAGCACCACTCTGCAAATCTAAGCAGCTGTTTCTATTTTGGTTTTCCATTAGTGTCAATGAAAAATATTACTCATTATCACTTGGCACATATAATGAAACAGAAATGGGAAACTGCTAAAGAAAGAGCACTTGAATTTTTTCAGCACTGTTGTTAATTTGCACACAGAGGTTGATTCATCCATTTCCACTGTCCTGCCAAATGCACTATTCAGTTATTATGTAGTACCTGGGAATATAAATACCTCCAGTAGCAAACATAAGTAGTGTTCATTTACATCTCTAACTCTTTAAAGAAATTTTGGGGGGAGGAGGAGGTGTCATTGAATCCAATTTTATTCAGTTTCATAGTTGGTAGGGCGGGAAGGGACCTGAGCAGATCATCAAGTCTGACCCCCTGCCATGGGCAGGAAAGAATGCTGGGGTCAAATGATCTAGTGGCCATTTGCAAACTAGTCAGAGGGGACCAACAGGCATTGGGGGCCCCTGTTCCTCCGAGCACTACCAGGAGTGACTAGAAATAACAGCCACAAGCTGGCAGATGGTAGATTCAGACTAGACATCAGGAGACGCTACTTCACAGTCAGGGCAGCTAGGATCTGGAACCAACTTCCAAGAGAAGTGGTGCTGGCTCCTACCCTGGGGGTCTTTAAGAGGAGGCTAGATGAACACCTTGCTGGGGTCGTTTGACCCCAGTACTCTTTCCTGCCATGGCAGGGGTTCGGACTTGATGATCTGCTCAGGTCCCTTTTGACCCTACCTACTATGAAACTATAACCCCAGCTAGGTGTCTATCTAGCTTCCTAGTGCCTCCTGATATCTAGCCTGAACCTACTCTCCATCTACTTATGGCCGTTATTCCTTGTTGCTCCCGGTAGTGCTCAGGGGAACAGGGCCTCTCCCATTCCCCGCTGCTCCCCCTTGGCCAGTTTATAGATGGCCACCAGATCCCCTCTCAACCTTCTCTTGTGGAGACTGAACAGGTTCTGGTCCCTCAGCCTCCCCTCATAGGGCCTGCTGCAAGTGGCCCTCCTCTGGACCCTCTCCATGTTGTCCACATCCCCCCTGAAGTGCAGTGCCCAGAACTGGACACAGTACTCCAAATGCAGCCTGACCAGTGTCACATACAGGGTGAGGATCATCTCTTTGGACCTGCTTGAGATGCACCTGTGGATGCATGACAAGGTACGGTTGGCCTTCCTGACCACGTCCCCACATTGTCGGCCTATGTTCATCTTGGAGTCAATAATGACTCTAAGATCCTTTGCTGCCTCTGCACTGGTGAGAAGGGAGTACCCCAGCCTGTAGGCATGCTGCTGGTTCTTCCTCCCCAGGTGCAGCACCTTGCACTTGTCAGTACTGAAACCCATCCTGTTCTCATCCACCCACCCCTGTAACCTGTCCAGATCTAATAATGATTTTATTATTTTCCCCTTTTGTTTCTAATTTTTCTAGATTAGAATTGCTTCTCTGTCCAGATTTATTTCATAGTCTAAGAGTGATGTTGTAGCTGTGATGGTCCAAAAATTATCTGAGGCAAGGATTTCTTAGGGTGATACCTTTTATTAGACCAGCTATGTAGTTTAGATATAGTTTGACAAGCTTTTGAATGAACGAACTACATAGTTGGTCCAATAAAAGATACCACCTTAAGAAATCCTTGTCTCTGATTTATATTCTTAATTCCTCCCAAATTAGCCTCATCTACCAACCTCTCTAGCCAGATTGGTCAAATCATCATTTAAAAAAAAAAAATAAATTTGCATAAGAACCAGTCAGATACTCTAAGTTAATTGGATTTGCTACTGATCATAACATTTTTGTTACGATTTTATATCACTATTGAATAAAGACAACAATATTTACCTTTTTCTTATTACAAAGGACATTTGCATGTATCTTTTTTTCTTTAAGTATTCCTTTAGTCCAAGCCAGTCTCCAAAAACATTGATGCAAACTGGTGCAAATGGCCACAACCAAACAAGTAAAAATTTGCATAATCTGGTCCATAAATCCTTTGTATATAACACAGAAATGAATGTAGTAGGCATAACTGTTTAGAATTTCTTTCCAAGTTTTCCATGACTCATCTTTAAAGGAAATATGAAAGGTTACATAGAGAATGAAAAGAGAAAAAAAATGAAAATATTTGAATTTATGGGAGTTCAATAGTATCAGTGCTACCAATGTAGCTCATTCTGTGCCAACACTGAAAAGTTTAAAAATGGGATTTTAAAAGAAGTAACTACATCCCACAGCTTAATATGAAACTATCACTGCATTTCTATAAAGCTCAAATATTTCTGCCATAAATCTCTGAGCTTCACACTTTAAAACCATTTAATTCAAAAGGTTCCTTTTTATTTTGCATGCATTTAGAAAGTGGGCACTTGGCTCTTTGCAATTTAAAAAAAATTGCCAACTGACTGATACCATTCATAACCAAACTGTAGTTCTCAACTAGCAATCATAACCCTTTGAGTCATTTTCTCAAGTAAACAACAACAAATATTTTCTCTTTTCTTATGAACAAAAAATGCATAAATTAAAGGCCTGCTATGTTTCTAAAGAGCCAAGGAAAAATTATGAAACTCACAGTCATCTAATTGTCAGTTTGAATAAAATGTCACTGGCCTAAATATATACCATATTGTACATGGTGTAATGGCTTTCAATTTTTTCAGAAGTACATGCTCTTCCTTCTGTATATGAAAATATACTATTGATTATGATTAAAACCTGTGTGAGACAGTCAGGGCATCCTTATGCTTCCATTATTTCAAATACTTGCTGTACTAACTTAGGGAATAGACAGACAATCAATTTCAGAGCTGCAAATTTCCAGAAAATGTGTAATACTGGAAAATGAGATGGGGGGGGGGGGTGTTCCAGCCCCCTGCCTGAAGAGCAAGAAAGTCACCTCAAAGGCAAGCTCTCCAGCCAGAGAGCGATAGGGAACTGCTCTTTTACACCCCCCTGCCCCCATAGCAGACAGGTTGACCATGGGTGGGAATGCCCCTTTCCCTCCTTTTCCTGCTGATCAGCAGAAAGGGGGAAACCCCAGAGGGGTCCAACTCCAGGGAAATACCCCCTTGTCCCCAGCCTGTGCAGGGGGCAGAAGGCCATGTGATGTGGCTTGAAACATTCTGGAGAAATGGTTCTAGACATGAGAAAATGCCCCCATTGTCTGTCCTGCCAATCAGCTGGTCAGCAGGACTGTAGGAGGATGCATTCCCCCAGGGCTTAGACCCTCTGGGGTAATCCAGACTGGGAGACTGCCCCCCTGCTTGAATAGACCCATGGACTAGGGACAGACATTACACATATACTAGTTTAAGTGATCAGAAACTGCTTTAAACCTGTAACAGAACAGACATTTAGTGCACATAAACCAGTTTGAAAATGGTTGAAACCAGTTTGAGATAAACTGGGGCAAACGTAGCATCAGACTTAACTGAGTTGGGTGAAACAGGTTTATACAATGTCTCTCCCAGACCCCTTACTGGTTTAAGATAAACCAGACTCCCCTAGCATCTCGACATGCTCTCTGGGCTGGGCTAGGCGGGGCTCCCTGCTCCACAGCAGGGCTGGCCCATCCTCTCTGCTCCCTAGCTGGAGCTCTGGCAGAGACTTGCAGGCACAGTAGGCTCTGCCTGGCTTCCCCACACCCCCCTCCCCCTCCTGTCACCATTCACTGCTTAAGCAGGGATCCCTTCTTCCTCTCTCTCACAGTACAGACTGTAGCCATCATGTGGTATGCTAGCTAATGCTGTGTAAGGCAAATAGGACAGTGTCCGCTTAGGGCTTCATAGAGGTAATCTACAGCTCAGATGGTAATGTCCCTGCATTCCTTCCTTTGGAAAAGGAAGACTAGGTTCTTTGGGTAAATTTGATATGTTTTATTAGACCAGCTAAATAGTTGGATATTTTTTTCTTAGCAAGCTTTTGGATTTAAAAACCCTTTGTCAGGCTGAGGAAGCATCTGCAGTTGGTGTGTGCTCTTCCTGAATGGAATAAATAATAAAGAAGCTAGAGGCTGGTATGCATTTCCCTTTGGAAAAAGCTGTTTAAGAAGAGCTTGTAATGAGCAAGGCTTTATTTTCTGATGTGGTGTTAAATGCTGATAATAGAGCTGATAAATGCTCTGATAATGTTGGCTACAAATGTCCAACTCGGGATCCTTAAAATTCTGGTTTATTAGGTGGATTGAAACACTGTAATGAAGTTAAATCATAAACCTTGGGGCTGGTCCCCACACACACGCGCGCGCGCACACACAGGAGCAAGCTACTGGAGTCTGCTGTCGAGGCTTCTTTCAGCGTGGTGTTATCCTCTAGAAGGGGGTCACCGGCTGGTCCTTCTGGCTGGACAGGCCGGGTGCCGGTCAAGTTGGAGATCAAGAGGGCGCCGCTGAGGGTCACTTTTCACTGTTTTTTGTCTGTCCTTGGCAGACTTTGGTGACGCCTCAGTTTTCAGGTTTGCCCAATCCAGGGGTCGTTGACCCTCATTGGACTTCCCCCTCAGTGGCTACTGGATGGCATCTGTCAGCCCCAGGGGTCATCCACATGTACATGCAGGTTTGGGAGTCCGTTGATGAATTTTGAATAGGGCTCTGGGAGCAGTTGATCTGGAGATATTCATTCCAAAAGTTGGTCCCCAGCATTGATTAACTCAGACCAAGGCTTCTAGCCCTCGAATGGTGACGTTTAGAGATTTCCCAGTTGCTACATTGTCTTCTATTGATTTCTTCTATTGGTTGATCTGCAGTTTTCCTAGGTGTTAATTGCTGCCTGCTACTGTGTTACGCATTCAATCACTGATTCACTCGCTCTTTCAGGGGCCCGCCTGATACAGGGAAGCGGCAGTTTGATTCCCGCCCTTGTTAACATTGTTACAAAGTATAACTTACTTCTAAAACTAAACACATTTAGTTGAAAGGTGAGGAGTATAAAATATAAGCTATAAAAGTAATGCTATGGCACACAAATAGATAAAAATACCAAAATACACGGGGAGATACAAAATGCACACATACAAATTTTAAAACACAATTCCTTATATTAAAGTGAAAGAAAGAGGAAGGAAGAAAAGGTAGAAGAGGAAAAACATATTCAAGGAGGGGAGAGCAACTGCAGGCAAGAGGAAAACGGGGCTTTCTGCTACATTATCAAGGTGGGGACCCCTCTCTAATCACAGTGTCCTGCTGGTGCCTGGCCATACCCCCTCAGCCCTGTGCAAGGGAAGGGAGGGCTTCTCTAGCACCCCTCCTACCTCCCTATTTCTAGCCTGAGCCACTGCAGGCATGTGACTGCATTTCTGGGATGTCTGTCTGGTTACAAAACTGATTTAGCCTAGCCAAGTTAGACTAACCTGAAAAGATTGAATCAATTCAGGCACAGGCTTTTTGAATGTCTGTCCCTAGCCAAGGTGACCCAAGTCTGCCCAGTGAAAAGGGGCACTGATACCAGGATCCCCACAGGGCTCCTTGATAGCCTACCTAGGGGCAAGCTATCACAGAGCCAGTTTCCTCCGTTGGAGGGAAAGCAGAGGACTGTGGGAAATAGGGTGTCCTCACCACCCTAGAGAAGTATACAGCTGTTCAAACTGGTATGGCAGAAGAGTGATATTTCTGATTAGTGGTCCTCTCCTTTTCTTGTGGAAGAGCCAGTACTATTCCACAAGTAATTCCTTCACCAGCTGGATTTTTTTTTTTCTAGAAGAAACACTTTTCTCCCATCACACATTTAACATCTGTGCATAACAACGGGTAAAAGGCAGGATTGAGATGCATCTTGTAGACCAGAAAAGCTCAACCCTTAGCCTGTGGACCAGTTCTGGCCCCTGGAGCTATGTCATCCAGCCCATGGGGCTCCCCATGGATCCAAAAATTTGTCATCGAGGGAGAAGTGGCAGCATCAATTGCTGCTCCCCAGCTGCCATATTACCAAACCTATGGGGAGTCAAATAGGCCAGCTAGATTAGGTATGCAGGGTGACATAACACTGATCCAGGCACAAAGGGCAGCATGGGGCCTGACCAGGCCATGTGGGGCCTCATCCCAGCATGCAGGGTTGAGCAGAGGCAGCATGGGGCCCAATCCCACCATACAGGGACAGGTAAAGGCAGTGCAGGGCCTAACCCCAGCATGTGAGGCCTGATCCAGCCTGGACTGGCTCCATGACACTCATTTGGCCTGTGGGGCCAAAACACTGAACATTGCTGTTATAGACTAACTGAATCAGAAATGCATAAGCTTTCATGAGCACAAGCTCATAGGTGAATTGCTTTAGTGGTACCCACAGGCTGTGTTAACAGCACAACCCATCTTAACAACAATGCCTTCACTTGAAGATCAGAGAAAAGACTTCATGTTCAAGGAGGTGGTGGTTTTGTATCTCTGAAAGAGATGCCAAAGATCTAAATCATACATGCCTTTTCTGTTCACAAAGCAAACGATACACCTCTGTGCAGGGTTTGACTGAGAGAAGCAACTTTATTTTGCTTTCCCAGAACAAGCACAGCATTTAACAAGGATGTCACAGGCAAAGTCTCTGTGTGTCACAGGCAAAATCTCTGTGCATGTGTGCAGCATTCACAATCTTTGTCTGTCAGATCTAGATCTATAGATCTAGATCTATATATATCCCCACCTCAGTATTTAGGTGTGTCAGTGCATATCTGTATTATTACATAGGTGTGTCTGGGCCTGAGCCAGGGAGATGCTTGGAGATGGTTTGTTCCGTCTAACTCCTCTGCATTTTGTAGTATTGTACTATCCATTAAACTATTGGTAACTCTGTACCCACACTATCCCATACTGTGCCACATCTACAACCACTGACAATATACTTACAGTTTTATTGGTATATGGATAACTACAACTACACCCTATTCTGTTTTCTTTCTAAGGGTACTGAATCTACAGAGCCTTGCTCATATTGACAACAGGACTCGTCACAAGAGTGAGCATTTGCAGGCATGTGCCTTTGGGTTCATCTAATGTTCTTCTTCAAAACAGGTCATGAGTCCAGGGATAGGGCTTAGGAGATCCAAAGCTTGGATCTTCAGCTTGGCCAGAAATTTTTAGGCTGTATTTTGCTTTCTATCTTAGCTGCGCCTGAGTTAATGCCAGTATGAGCCTCCAGAAACAAGGGAAGAAATGCTGTACATATTCCAAAACCCAATCTAAGTATACTCTAAGTGTCAGATAGGAAACATAGTCCTACAATACATTGCAGAATAGAAAAATAATAGAAATGTGTTGTTTTGATACATAAAAAATGTTAATGCTTGAACAACTAGCATATCATATGCTTAGGATAAACATTTTAAATCTGTAAACCCACTGGACACTTAACAAAACATCTGTTCTCCTTCAACCCTGATTTGGGTAAAAATGCGGATGGTGGTCCCTTTAGCTTCTGTGCTACAGATTTCCCAATCAGGCTTTTGAAGGTTTAATGACAAAGAACTCCTCACAAATTAAACAGTATAATTAGAATGCAGCCCTGCTATTGAGGAGTTAAATAGAAGGAAACTTGGATAGTATCCATTTAATCCAATAAGAATCCCTGAAATAACAGCTTAAAAATAAAATGAAACATAGTTAATCACTTATTTCTTTTGGTAATGCACTAATTTAAAAAGACATGCATTATAGTTGCAGTATTGTACATATAATGCTGCCAAGAGTAGAATGAATGATACATCTTGAATTTTAAGGCCATTTCCAGCAGTTGCTTTGGTCTCTGATTTGTGTAATTAATAAGATGCAGAAAGTATGGGACTTAAAATCTCTGGGTGCCAGCCACTGAAAGGGGTTTGCTTTGTGGAGAACAGCTGTTTCTCTTTTCTTCCATATTTCCTGCACTATTGAGCACTATTCCATTATAGGAAAAAGTGATAGAATTTTACAGATATTAAGGCCTAGATTCCTGGGCAGGGCAGGCTAGTCTTAGTCCAAGGTTGGGAGATGGGGTAATACTGAGACACTATGGCCTGCACCTAGCTCCTGCATAAGTTGGAGCAACCTTAAAGTTCCTCAACTTATACAGTCACTTATAGTCAGCTAGGCTAAGGCAGGCATTCAGAAAGCCTGAGCCTGAATTGATTTGATCTTTGCAGGTTAGTCTAACCTGCCTAGGTTGAATTGGTTTGCAACTGCACAAACATTCCCTCCAGGCTGAAGAAATGTAGACACATGCCTGCAGTGGCTCAGGCTAGAGGCCAGGGAGCACTAGAGAAGCTGTCCCTTCCCTTCCCTTCCCTTCCCTTCCATAGTGCTGAGCAGAGGGGGGGCATGGCCAGGCCCCAGCAGGACCTCTCATTAGGGAGGGGTGTAAACCCCACCCTGCCTGCACCCTCCCAGGCTTTTACCCATTCACTGCTCAAGGGGCAGGAGTGTTGCCAGCCCCCAGCCCTGGGCTAGCAGTCTGAAGCAAAGGGGGTATGTGCAGTGCATGCATCTGCTCATGATACAGAGCTTTTCAATCTCCCTCTTCCTGCTTCTTTATATGGTCTGCAAACCTGACAGATGAGGAACCCAGCAGGATGCTGATAACACAGCATTTATCAACCCATCAAAAAAACAAAAGCCTCCCTCATTAATTCAAGTTCTTTGGAAACAGCTTTTTTCCCAGGAAGGAATGGAGGGACATTACCAGCTGACCTCTTGATTAGCTCCAAAAAGCAGTAAGGGGACACTGTTCTGTTGGCCTGTCCCAGTGAAACTGGAGATACAAACACCACTCAGCATTAGCTAGCATACCACATGCCTAGAGTCCATGGGGCTGGGGTCCATGCTGTGGGAGAAGGGAGGAAGGGGGAAATCCCTGCTTGAGCAGTCAGCAGTGGGGGACAGGGGGTAAGGCAGGGGGAAGCAAGGCAGACCCTGCTGTACCTACAGTTTCCACTGGAGCTCTGGTTAGGGAGCAGAGGGGAGGAGCCAGCCCTGTTTTCTGGAACAGACAGCAAAGCCTACAGCTGCAAAGCATCTGAGATGCTGGGGGACTCTGGTTTAACTTAAACCAGGATGGGGTCTGGGACAGACATTGCATAAACTTATTTGACCCAAATCAGTTAAGTCTCATACTACATTCAACCAGGTTTATCTTAAACCAGTTTCAGCCATTTTGAAACTGGTTTATGTGCACTAAACTTATGTTCTATTACAGGTTTAAACCGGTTTCTGATCAATTAAATTGATTTGTGTAAGGTCTGACCCTAGCCCTTGATACTGTGATCTCAGCCATACCCACTACACTGGCCATACTGACATCAACGCTACCACTTTCTCTCATCTATATTCTAGCCTTCCTAATTTCATTTCAAATGTGCTCCTGAATCAGCACATTTATTTTGGATAATCAGATTCCCTTGTACATTGCTTAGCACTCAGCTGGGTTTCCTCATTGCACTTCATTTCACACCATTTTACCCTAAATGTTCCCCTTCATCTTTCAAAAGAGCATTTACAACTTTATTCTAATTTTTCCAAAGTCAATACTAATTCTTCTTTCTTTTTTAAATCCAAGCAGGCGATCAAAAACATTATGACTGATGAACCAGACAAATTCCAAAGATAATTATATCCTGCCTAGCTAAATTATCTGTGTAGCTTTAACTGGGAAATAGTATCTTCACTTCCTACACAAACAACTGTATATTATTTTATTCCTATTGAGTATTACAGCTAGTTGCATTTTGGGGGGCCAGGATGTGATGCAATTGAAGTGCACCTTGTCTGTAAAGGAGTTTGAATTCCTGTATGATGAAAGCTGCCACAAGACAACACTCAAAAAGGCAGGGTTTTTTGACTGCTATATGATGGCATTTGTACAAACAATAGCCAAAAGAAGCAATCAATGGGTTTTCATATTCATGGGACAAAAGAGATATAGATTAGCATATAAACAACACATTATGGGCTAGATTCTGGTATGAAATGGGAGTAACTTTAATTAATTTACTGCAAACTTACCTCACGTGACTGAGTTCAGAGCCTGGTTCAATATACAGCTGTGAACATCCCAATCTCCCTGGTCAGGCCTGGGGACTCAGTTCCAAATATCTACTGGAAGCTGTGGAGGATGTGACCTGTCACAGAATTCAGGCCCCTGGACCCTGATGGATATGGCCATCAGTGATAGCCCCCAGACCTGTACAGCTCCAAATGCAGCTGCACAGCAGTAACTTCTGGCTCAGGAGCCCCCATAGTCTGGATCAATCCAGGGCCCAGAGTGAGTGTGACATCCATGACCCAAGTAATTCCTTTGTGTTCAACAAGTAGCTTACACTTAAGTTTGTGGTGCTACCACCCACTATCCATGTAACAGACTGACAATTAGTCCAATAACCCAGAAAATAGGAGACCTAGCTTCAATTGCTCTTCTGCTTAAGTGTGGGGGAAGGAGGAGGGAGCATGAAAGCAAACACACAGTGTGTTTATACACGTGCTCTGGGAGTGGGGTCGGGGCGCATTAATTAAAGCAGCTCCAAGAGCTGTTCTAATTAAAGTGCCTAGAACCTCACATGTATCAGCATCCCTGTGTTGAAAAATGGTGGTGGGGGTGCTTTAACTAAAGCTGGAATGAGGCTGCTCTGACATGCTTATAGCACACTTACAGTGTGTCGGAGCAGCCTTGCTACATGTGTATAGGTGCCCACAGTTCCCACTTTCCAGGACAGTTCCCTAGTCAATAATCTAGAAATAAACATAGCTACTGTAGAGAAAAAAGTTCAAGAATTCTGGTGCCTAAAGGAAAGCAAGAGGAGGAAGACTGACTTTGTACTCAGGGGAGGGCACTGTCTTGTTAAATGAGACTTCTGTCCCCCATCCAGGGATTACTTAGGCATTTTGCATTAGAGGAGTCATTAGATAAACTTCATTAGCTGCACTGGAAGCAGGGATCAGAGCTCAGGATACCCACCCCAGAGGATAGCACTTTCCTTTTAGGGCTACAGAAGCAGGGCCTCTTGCTTGATCTCCTTCTAGCCCCATGATTCTTGCATTTCTGTCTGCACAGTGGTCTAACATAAAGGGTGGAACTTGCCCTTAGTCCAGCCTTTAATGGGCTGGTGACAAGGGCACTCTCATGGAAGATGTGGGTTTGAGCATCCTTAGGCTGAAGACGCCCAGGAGCCTAGATTTCCCACTTCCTTTACTCTGATCACTCAGCTCTTGTGCGAATATGGGCACTTTCCATATTTTTGCATTGTATCCCTTTGCATGAAAGGGATGCTAAACTCAATGTACAATGTGTGCTAAACATGCTCTGAGCACACCTACCAGAACAGGCTTCTGTGGGAGAATGGGGTTCTTCAGAGGTATGAATCACTAACAGCCTCAAGCACCTAAACCTTTTATTCAGCCATGATGGTTATCAGTTCTGACCATGTGTAGTAGTTGAATTGTGTCCAAGTAAGTTTTTACTAGGCAGGATAGGGTAGATGCCTTGCCCTCTCAAGTACCTAAGCAATTAGGTGGGGAGTTATGAACCTATCAATAGAAATCTGAAGTAAGAAAATGGGAATTTGGGGTTATGGCCATGGCTATTTGTGGTAGAAAACCCAGGTCTGCAAGTGAATTCCCCATGGGACTTGAACACTTGTTCAGTAGTGCTGGTTTTATTTCTACAGACACACAGACTTGGTTTAGTGCAGTGATTAGCAAAGGCCTCTGGTAATTTCCTGAGCTGTACCTCTTACCTTTCCTTTCACATCACACCTCAGAAAGTGAAGCTGACCAGATAAATAGTGCAAATTAATATATTTCTTCACAGAAGGTGTATTACCTACACTCTCATTCTCCAAAGCATCTGCTTTCCTCCAGTGTAGTTGGCTGCCTCACTCAAAAGTGCAAGCCAAAACATCTGCAAGTCAGTAATGTGCTGTCCATTATCTGCAGCACACAGCTCATGGGGGTTCCCTAAATTATGGTCCTAAGGAAACTGGGAGGGAGGAAGGAAGAAGGGTAAAAAACAAATCTCATACGGTTTTAGTAAAACACCAATAGTATAATATCAACAGTGGGATCTGGAGTAGAAATACAGCAACAAAACTAGCTGCTTTGGACTTGCACAGTGTCTATGAAGAACATCAAGTTAGGTGGACAAAAAGGGCCACAAGGCTTGAAATACATGAGAAAATAGGAAAAAAGAGTGGGCAAGTTACTACAAGCCTGAACCACCTTTTCCATAAAAAAAAATAAAGGATACAGGATGCCGAAGTAAGCATTGAACTGGAAGCTGATAGGGGAAGGCAGGGAAGCTATGAAAGACCAAGAATATCATAGTGAGAAGCCATTGGCAAAGATATAAGTGAGCTGAGAATTAAAAAGGCAAGAAGCACAAAAATAGACAATGGACAAGAGAGAAATGATTGATCTGACTTATGCACCACAAGGAACAAGGCAAAATAATATCTATTTTAAATATTATTAGTCAGACTTTATGCTTCCCTCTAATGCATACTGATTTGTATAGAGACTTTCACAGAATAGAAGCTAAGAGTTGACAGACCAACCTAGCACCATCATACACCTCTGGCAGGATATGAGAAGATAATTGGAGAGACAGCAGAAGAATAATTCTTGGACAAAAGGGTACTGAAAGATGATTCTGGAAGCAGGACAGAGAGAGGAAAAGCAAGGGAATATTCCAGAGGGACTATCTGAAAGCAAGCGCACAGCTAAGATTGGGAGGGGGAGATGAATGGAGGAGAGGACAGTATGCAGTTTATTCTGTCACAGGCTGCTTAAAGAATGTCCCTATAAAATCGTTTAAAACACCAAGAAATTCTTACTGCTCCAACACTATCAGCAATAACAATTTTCCTTACACAAGTTGCAACTTTCCAGAATTTTTGTCCAAGGTCAAACACATGCTTGACCAAGAGGGTAAGTCTGCACTACTTCTTGAAACTCTTTGTGTTTGCTAAATTGCCAGAGACAGAGCTCTGTGCCAGTATGACTGATATCTATGGAACTCAATAATTATATCCTTTCATCATGTTTTTGAACCATCCTATAGAAGAAATATAATTTGCCACTGAAGTCCACAAAGTACTGTGAAAAGACAAGAAGAAACTGCAGATTTCACCTGAAGTAGATGGGAAGCTGACACAGAAACTCTTGCTATTCTCCTCTTGTCTGTTTTTTCTGTTTTCCCTAAAAGTCCTTGATATTATGCCAGGGATACTAATGAAAATACTTTGGGACTGCACTGTTTGGACAATTACTTCATTTAACTTAACCTGTAGTTCTATTTTGAAAAATGGCTAATAGCAAAAAGTGCAGCTTCTCACTTAACAGAAGTTTTTCCTGAGGGTGTGGACAGGCTGTTTACAAAGCTCTAACCAGCTGCACCTGGGAAACCCCCAGATAAGCACTAGGTTTGCACAGCTGGCACTGAGAGCATAATTTGAAAACAAAGAGGCTATGGAGAGGTAACAGAAAGCAGCATTTGGCCTGCAGAACCTTTATTAATTGATGCTGTGCGAGAGGGAAAGAATCCAGCTTGACTCTACAGGTCCATTTAAAAAATGTGGGTTGAACTAATTTTCATATGAAAAACAAATCATGAACAAAGAGCCCCACAACGTGATGACTGATGTGACCCAGGTCCTAGGAGGTACTTCCAGAGCTTTGTTCCTAATACAGTTTACACAATTTCTTTGCACAGTGAAATTGCACTTAAAATACTTGTCTGGACCTCTTTCAGGTGCCAGGTGGATTAGATAACATTAACATCCCCTGGAATCCAAATCAGTTATTTCACTCCTAGGAAGAGATATAGTAGGGAACTGCAGTGAAGCTATGGAAGTTTCACCAGTAAGTGAAAGGGAAAGGAAGTCAAGCACAGCTTCTTGAAAAGGAAATGTAGATTGAATAAAGATAAAATTGCTTCACATCCAGAACAAAACAATGTGCTACATAGCTTGTGATAGCAGATTTATCATAATAAGAGCTCCTCATTCAGATGCTAATTACAGTCTTTATTCTATGTTATGGTATAGCAACAGATAAAACTAAACAGCTAGCCTAGAACTTTTGATCTCTGAAATTTCCATTTAAACTTTTACAGACATTTTGAATTAAAAAAGGGGGAAAGGTAATAAAGCAACTAAAATATTTTGTTCTCTCTGTTTTACTGAAAAATCCACTTTGAGGAATATTCTCCTTCCTCTCCCTTTCTCCCCCCTAGCCCCTTCTACCCCACCTCCCCCCAAAAGCTGTTTTTTTTTACAGAAGTAATGGTTGATTGAAGAAACAGTATGTGCAGGGCTGGATTAATGCATAGGCAAACTAGGCACATGCCTAGGGCCCTAAGTGAAGAAGGGGCCCAGTTGTGCTTATTTTATGTATTATAATTATTGAGTGAAAAAAGTAAATATACAATATTAAATAGGGGCCCATGAGTTTGTTTGCCTAGGGCCTACTAAAGGGTTAATCGAGACCTAATTGTGTAGTAATATATCTTAAAAGCATTCAACTTCATCCTGTAGCCACCCTTATAAAAAGGGTGCAGCCATCATTTGCATCTTTTCAATATTAAGACATAGGCGGGAAAACAAAAAATTTAAAAACAACTTAATAGTTGTGTTTGTAGCATAAAAATGAAAGCAGAAACATACAGCAAAAGTTCAAAAAGGCTCTTACCAGCAAGGAGAGAAGAGACACAGCAAGTAGCAATTAGGCTAGAATGATTTCTTTAAGGTTGGACCTGATTGACTCAGACAAATTTAAAGGGCAAGTCCCTGAAAGTCAAGCTAGAGAAAAGAGGGTAAGTAAAGGGAAGGTAAGTGGGGACCAGGCATAAAAGAAAGGGTTTCTGAGACAGATTTTTTACATAAACCTGTAATAATGAAGCTCTTTTCCAATTATAAAATCTGGGGTTCCCTCCCTCTCCATTTAAATGCAATCTTGAAATAGTAACAAGTGTTTGGGTACTGAGATGTGTGTAGTAACCCTACCAATCTGCTACCATCTCAGGCATTTGAGAAGCCATTATGCTCAGTAGTAATTTCAATTCTTAGAACAGAGCAAAGGAAAGCATAGCTGTTTGTTTGAGGCCAACTTGGAGATTTATATAGCACTGAATTGTGTTGTGTTGATACATGGTCAGGCTGCTCTAATTTTGCTGGGGTCTGACCTGGGATTGAAGCCTCAGTGTGCAAGAAGGGTAAAGAACACTTCCTGATGTCAACCACATTAGATTCCCTTACCCATTTCCTTCGCTCTGGATCTGGTGGAACACAGCCTCTATCAACAGAGAGCACGCACATGCTTAAGTCCCATTTAAGTTGATGAAACTTAAAAATGGAAGTACCTAAAACATATTTAAAGCTGTCCTGATTCAAGAAACTTTTGATCACTGGGGTTCAGGCTATGTTTTGTCTGCAGAACTTGACTCAAGGGCCACATCCATTTACAATGGCATGAAAATAACTGAACAAATATTGTGTAATTTGAAAATTTCTAAATTATTCAGTGTTGGTGGGAAAAGACGTTTTCACTTACCAAACTTTTTCACTCTTATATTGGAAGGTCATTAATAATAAACCCATTCTTTAAATCAGCAGCTGTCCAGTTGGTGGCCCACAGGCTGCATGCAGCTTGCAAGGGGTTAATTTGCAGACCCAGTGGCTCCGAAGAGCCACTGATCTCCCCATTGCTCCTGCTGCAGAGCAGAAGGGAACTGTGAGGTCCCCCTTCCTCCTTCAGCTTCCACTTCCAGAGTAACCTAGACAAATTGGAGGTTTGGGCCAAAAGGAATCTCATGGGCATGAAATGTTCTCTGTCCAAGTTTGCGGATGATACTAAATTGTGGGGGGAAGCGAACACTCCGGAGGGTAGTGAATGATTGCAGGCAGACCTGCACATGTTGGGAAAGTGGGCAGAACACAATAGGATGTAGTACCAGAAGGACAAATGCAGAGTGCTGCACCTAGGGCATAAAAGTATCTAGCATACCTACTGCCTGGGGAATGACCCTCTCAGCAGCACAGAGGTGGAAAGGGATCTCAGAATCATAGTGAGCTCCAAGATGAACATAAGTCATCAGCGTGACAAAATCATCAACAAAATTAATCATACTTTATCATGTATCAGCCGATGCATGACAAATAGAACCAAGGAGGTGATACCTCCCCTCTATGCAGCATCGGTCAGATAACAGTTGGAGTACTGTGTCCAGTTTTGGGCACCGCACTTCAAGAAGGTTGTGGATAATCTCGAGAGGGTCCAGAGGAGGGCCACTCATATGGTTAAGGGTTTGCAGACCAAGTCCTATGAGGAGAGACTAAGGGACCTGGACCTCTTTAGCCTCCACAAAAGAAGGCTGAGAGGTGATCTTGTGGCTACTTACAAATGCATTAGGTGCGCGCAACAAGGAACCAAAGATACTTGGTTCACCAGGGCGCCTCTTGGGGTAACAAGGAAAAATGGTCACAAACTGACAGAGCAGCTTTAAGCTAAACATCAGGAAAAACTTCTTCACGGTGAGAGTGGCCAAAACTTGGAATGGGCTTCCAAGGGAGGTGGTGCTCTCTCATACTTGGGGTTCTTTAGGAAATGGCTGGATAGGCATCTGGCTGGGGTCATCTACCCCAGCACTCTTTCCTGCCCAGGTAGGGGGTCGGACTCGATGATCTGTTGAGGTCCCTTCTGACCCTAGCATCTATGAATCCATGAGATTCAACAAGCACAATTGCAAAGTCCTTCACTTAGGGCAGAACAATCCCATGCACCCGTACAGGCTGGGGACTGACTGTCTGGGCAGCAACTCTGCAAAAAAGTACCTGGGGGTTACAGAAGACAAAATGAATATGAGCCATCAGTGTGCCCTTGTTGCCAAGAAGGCTAACAGCATACTGGCCTGCATTTGTAGGAGTGTTGCCAGTAGGTCAAGGGAAGTGATTATTCCCCTCTATTCAGCACTGGCCAGGCCATATCTGGAGTACTGTGTTCAGAGAGAGTCCAGTGGAGGGCAACAAAAATGGTTCAGGGACTGGGGCACATGACTTATGAGGAAAGATGGAGGAAACTGGGCTTATTTAGTCTAGAGAAGAGAAGAGTGAGGGGGAATTTAATAGCAGCCTTAAACTACCTGAAGGGAGGTTCAAAAGAGGATGGAGCTGAACTGTTCTCAGTGGTGGCAGATGTCAGAACAAGGAGCAACAGTGTCAAGTTGCATCAAGGAAAGTTTAAGTTAGATATTAGGAAGAATTTTCTCACTAGAAGGGTAGTAAACATTGAAACAGGTTACCCAGAGAGGTGGTGGAAGCTCCATCCTTGGAGGTTTTCAAGACCCGGTTAGACAAAGGTTTGTCTGGGATGATCTAGTTGGGATAGACCGCTTTGAGCAGGGGCTTGGACTAGATGACCTCCTGAAGACCCTTCCAACCCTAATTTTCTGTGATTCTTCCTGCCCTTGACTGAGGGGACAGTGAAACGGCCTGTGGTGCAGCAGGGAGGCACCCATATGGTGTGTAGTTTAGGGGGTAGTAGCTCAAGTTGGTTCAGTTTGCATGATGTGTGGCCCTTGGCCGCTTAGAAATTGAACAGCTCTGCTTTAAATTTAAAAAAAAGTACCAAAATATCTTACTCAGCAGTTTACCATACAGTTTTATTGTAATTGATAACATAACATTCATGACATGCCTGATAAAATAGTGATACCCACTATCAGTACGGTTTTGCTCAGCTGTCCACTGTAGCTTTAAGCAAGTTGATAACCAACCAATAAAATAGGCATCTTCTTGATTTTTTTTTTGTAATGTCTAAAACAACATTCCAGCAACAAACAAGTTAGGGTACAGCAGGGGCAGGCAATTATTTCAGGGGGGAGGGCCGCTTACTGAGTTATGGCAAGCTTTCGAGGGCTGCAATGGTAGCCCCACCCCTTGACAGATGCCCCTCCCCCAGTCACCATCTTATGACTGAAAATCCCAGCCCCTAACCCCGATCTTTGCTGCCAGAAGTCCCTCCCCTTTAAGCAAGGGGTTTTTGCCATCTCAAAACCAGAAAAATACCAAATTCTATTCTAAAATGCAAACATCTATAGCATTCATTAATTTGATTTCAAACCATATTTTTGTCCTGATTGTACACTACACAAACACAGGTTATGGAGGTGATTGCACAATAGCTTAAAATGAAGTCTTACTCTTGCATGTTGTGGGGGGTGGGTATAGGTTTGTGGGGGACTGTGGGTGCGTGTCTGTGGCATGAGAGAGCATGTGGGGGGGTATGGCATTTGTGGGGGGCTGTGTGTGTGGGGGATGGTGGCTGGGGTGTGTGAGGGGATGTGGGGGGTCTACATGTATGGCATTGTGAGGGTGCATGGACACGAGTATGGTGGGGTGTGTGTGTGGGACTCAGATTATGAACACACACACACTCTGCCCCTGCCTACACACACACTGTCCTTGCCTGCTTGTCCCCCACACACACCCACACACACCCCTACCAGTGCGGCCCCGTGCTCCTGGGTCCAGCGATGCAGCCGGCAGCCATGTGGTGCTGGAGCAGGGCAGGGGCAGGAAGGGAGTAAAATGGCTGGGGATGGGCAGAGCTAGGCTGCTCAGTCCTGCTGAGACTCCCCCTGGGTCCTACTGCCCCTGGCTCTTGTCAGCTTTGACAGGCTGCCAGGGCAAATAAATATTAATTTTCAAAAAATTTTAGGTGCCCTGTGGGCCAGATAGAATGGCCTGGCAGTCTGAATCCAGCCTGTGGGCTGTATTTTGTCTGCCCCTGGGGTACAGTATATAATTGGCTGTAAGTCAATACTGAAGAATGAACTAGAGAACTTCAGGATTAAAGTAAAATCAATAAGATGTTTAATTTCATACGATATTCATACATGACTTACCCTTGTATGTCTCTTGTAGCAACAATAAACCCTAAAGAAATAGATGAAAAAGTCTTAGCTTTTCTTTGTCTTTCTTTCTTTTTGTGGGGGGGCGGAGGGGGCAGAGGAAGCATTCACAAGTGACAGCAGACAGCTACTTTAGTCTGCTCTCCCAAGCAGACATTTAAAAGTCTTTGCTTACAATACAGGTCCAATAATTCCAGACTGCTAAAATATCCCATATGATTTCTGTGATTTCTCCTTTTGTATGGGGTATGCAAGAATTAATAGAACACATTTAAAGCAAGGATGAAACTTGCTGAAATTCTTAATTTTTACTGCTAGTTTCCCTCTTATAGTAAAGGCCCCTTTTCCTAACAGGTGAGGTGAGGATTTTGAAGTAATCATTTTAAGAAGCGCTGATGATATATTATTTTTCAGGGTATGAGGAGAGTTATGCATTTAGCTCTAAATGTGGATAACACTGAACATCCACCATCACCCTGGTTCATCATAAAGGTCAGATATCTTTCTGTGAGAAACAGCAGCAATATTTCAGTTCAGAGTCAAGGTAGATTACAATAGACACGAAAAGACTTGTGTTTTATTAAAGACACAGGAATGTACATTTCAAATGTGATGCTATCGGTTCTGAAGATTAATGCAAGCTAGTTCATCTGAGAGTGCTTTAGACATTATAAACAAAACTGAATCTGCTGATAAACATGTAGAAGCTTTTAAAACAGGAAGAAAGCATATACTGAACTATGTTTATGAATTACTGAAACCAATATCATATACATTTAAACATGTAATAATGTTTCACACAAAAAGCAAGCATTAATTTACAGTAAATAAGTTTATTTGTATGCAGACAGAATAATATGTACAGATGGGGTCAACTGTGCTCCTGGAACACTAAGCAGTAACTCCTGTGAGATATCATCTTATAGCAGTTTTATTATACAAGTTTTGAATGTAACAGGTGGTATGAACAATGCACATTAACACTAAGCAGGTAGTCGTACACATTTTACTCTTGAAATGTACAAATACAAGAAACAAAGGCCATAAATGCAATAGTACCTACACCTCCAAGACCCCCTCTTTTGTTTATAAATATGCACAAGTTCATTATCTATTGGTGATTTGTAGATGTCTTTCCTGCTACAGTTCCTTGTCGACATATTGGACATTTCCATCTCTGAGGCACTGAACTCAAAGTCTTTGATAAACTTCGGCACCGCTTCCACTGATTCAACTCAGTGTGCTCCTGCCCTTCATGTTCAAAACCAAAAAAAAGTATAAATAACACAAACAAGCTTGTGGACATTTTTCACAAGTTATTTGCAACCAATACTGTCAAAGCAGCTGAACCGCAGTGCATCTGTGTGCAGGAGCATATAGCAGCTTTTGTGCACTTTGCAAAGAAAATACAGATAGAAAATCCCTTAAGTCTTTACTGGCTTGTTCTGTCTGTAGCTAGAAAGATGCTATGTTGCTTCTGAGCCCTTTCCATTAAATTCTTTTTCTTCTTTCTCTTGTCCTTCATTTTTGTTGTCCTTCGTCCTAATTGGAAAACAAAACAAAACAAAACCAGTCATGAACCGATTGCCAAGGGAAGGATGATTTTGTACTTTTGAAGTGCTACAAAAAGTATTCCAGAAGGTGGTCAGCCAACTTGAGGGCTTTCAAAATGAGCACTGGGAGCATTCCTGTGATACAGTTACCTGCTAATGCCAGTAATGGGAAAAAACAAATGTTTGTTGTTGTGCTTCTGGAAAGATGTTCTGTGACTGCTGAGCACTAAAGCATATGCATAACTTTGCTGGTCTGAGTAGGCATGCTTATACAGAGAATTTGATGTCACTGCAATTACTAATAGAGGCAAAAGCTGTGCAAGTGCCCAAGAGACTTGGCAGAATTGAGGCCTCAATTCAGAATTTCTATTATGGCTAATGAATACATTATGCCTAACTTTCCCTTACTTGCAAAGGCACAATATATTACTGTAAAGAAACAAAAACACAGTTACATTTCTTCATCCAACACTAGCTTCATACTACATACTGCTTTAAAATCATCAAAAATCTCAAAGGACAAAAAGACAAGACTTGTGATCTAATTCATTCCCACAGTCCAGCTGCCAAGAGACAAATATCAATATAACACTATCATAAATGGATCCCGCCATGAATGTTGTGACAACACCTTTTTCACTAGAAAATGCTGCATCCCTCAAAGTAAGACTCTCATCAGCAATACGTAACTTCCAGCAAATGTCCTAATTCAAAATAATGAAAACATGAAATTCTTAAAATATTTTTGACTCTTTAAAATTAATTTTCATTTTCTCAGTTCAGAGTACAAAACATTTTTTTCAATCTCAGCTGATTTAGAGAAAAAAATAAATGTTATAAAATTGAAATCAAACAAATATTTTGAAATTATCTAAATATTTCAGTTAACCCTATTCTCTCTCTCTTTTTTGGTTTATCTTGGATTAATGAAAACATACTGATTTTTCATCTTTTTTATCTATGTTCATCTTTTATCTAAGTTTAAGTAGATGCCTAAGTGCTGCCTTGAAAAGGGATGTTTTCTTGAACCAGGGCCTTACACATGAGCCTAATGTGCAAGTGCATAAGGTTTTGAGAGATCAAGGCCTTGGGGAATTTCTGGATTCTGTCTGAGGTAACATTTAACGCTGTAAATAGTCCATGGAAAATGTATTGATTTAAATCTCTAGATCTGCCCATTTAGCATCTTTTAGGAGTACAAAAATTAATGTAAAAAGTTGAGTTTATAAAAATTAGTGACACCAGCAATACAAAAAAAAGAAAGGAAAACATGGCTTCACTAGAGAGGCAGAATGTTCTTTCAATGTGAAGAAGTGTTTCTCCATATAATCTTGTTTTGCTTTCATCTGGTTTGTAAAAACAGGCCAGCATAATAAAAAGATATGACACGTTTTCCCCATTTGATGATAAAATTTATTTAAAGGATCTGGTCAGGAGGAAACAATTTAGGATGATACAACGTATAGTTAATCTTAAAATCATAGACTATCTTCTGGAGTATTAGACCATCCAGCATAGTCTTCATTAGCTGATAAGGAAAATACTTATTCTTAAAATCTGACAGGGAATTAAGATGAGAACATGACTGTGGTCCCTTATTAAATCATAACGGTCCTTGGGGTTTACTTCTGCTTCTCATTAAAGTCTGGCATTAATGCTACAATGGCATTTTGCCATTTTTAAATCTAGTTAATCCTGCACAGTTAAACCTCAGTTGAACCAATCATTAATCAGAAGAGCTTTAAAGTTAAAACTGTTTAGTAACACCGTATCTAATGACTAGGAACACCTAATGAGGTCAGAGAGATGAAATACTTGACACGGAATGGCATTAAAAGAAGATGGTTTCAATTATATGCATTTCTGTGTCAAAATGTTCTTACGTGAGTTTATTAGTTTGCTCTATTGTAAAGGATCAAAGTTGTCATGCTTATATAGTTGCACATTGTATTTTTTTCTCATACTTTCTATGTTCAAAACATTTTTTATGCCCAAGACGTGTATTCATCAAGCAGTACAGGGAGGGAAGCAATTTTGAAATGGGTGATAAAGTAGCTAGTCAGAAGAGTAGAAGAACCACTTATGCCTTCGATGGATTTTTGCCACTGAGCTGATCAGTACCCAATCATGGGATGCTTTGTGTTATGTCAATCAGACAAAACAGTACAATATACAGTCATCGTCACATCTTGTTTTCTTTATGCTCTCCTCCATGTAGAAATTCTGCAAGTGCTTAAAATTTAGCAAAAAAAAAGAAGAATCTGTACTTTTTCACTATAAACTCTTAACTTCACTGATAAAAAAAAACAAACAAACCAATAATTCAGAGAAAGATCGACTTTACATCTGCTTATCTGAGTACTGAGCTGCAGTTTCCCCTTCGATAAGCATCATGTCGAACTGCCAATTTGTGCCAAAGGTGAATTCCATGGTGGTGAAGAAATGAAAATGCAACAGACTTGAGTGATTTTATACTATCAAATGCTACAAAATCTTCTCAGATATTTTTGATGTGAAATACACTTTTAAAAATACTACTTTTGACAAAAGTCTGACAGTTTCATTGGTTTTCTTTTGGAAACATCCCTAAAATGAATACTGTCTCCACAGGTTGGTTGGGTCCATGGGTAGATCTAGGATTTTGATAAGGTGCATCATCATATATAACATGGTGCATATTTTTCTCCAGTTAAAACAAACTAACAAACTAGAAACTTTACTAATATATTAGGGGATTAGGGCTATATTATTCAGTTTAATATGTTACCAAAAATGCATATCACTGTTTGGGAGGTGGGGACTGACTGCTAGCTCCAGGGTGGGGAAGTCTACCGGGGCCAAAGTGGGAGGGGAAGTACAGCTGTTACCCCAAGCCTGGCCATGGACAGAACCATAGCTTGTATGCCAGCATGTGGGTCCTCCATGGCCCCCCTTACCACCCCTGTCCCCTTAAATCCACTTTGTCCCCCATTATCCCACATATCCCTGCATACTCAGCCCCAACTCACTGTGCCTCAAGCCCCAGCAGACCACACCATCCCCTTACACCCTACTGAGTCCTACCCTGCCTCCTCCCTGCCCCAGGAATCCATTGCACAGACCCATTCCCATCAAACCCCAGCCCCAAACCCCTCACCAACCCCTTTACCAAGCCCTCCGCTCCCCTTCTGCATACCCACATTTCATTGCAGCCCCCTTCACTCACAATCCTTCTTGCTCCCAACCCCCTTTCATATCTCATTTCATTCACACTGCCCTCCTCAACTCCAAATCCCATGTGCCCCTCACATATCCCACCCCCATAATGCCCAAGTCCCTCTACCCCACCAGCTCCCTTTCCCCACAAAAGGCCCTTGATGCCTGTGACACCCCACCACCTCCATCCAGCTCTTCATGGCCAATGGGAGTCCATTCCTCTCAGAAGCCCTCTCAAACATTTTCCCCTACAAACACAGGGCAGGTTGGAGCAGGGATGCAACTCTTCTTCCTCCCTCCCACCATGACTCCTCCAGACTCCTCCAGGAAAATTGTAGAAGAAAAGAGAAGTTAACGGAAGATCAAGAGTTGTTAATACCTATGGAGTGAAGAGGTTAGCAGGAATCAGATAGCTAATAATGAGCCATGAAGCAAACTGACTCCCTCAGCTCTTCGTGGATAGAAAAGCATAGAAATGTGGCTGTCCCTGCAAGACAGGTTGGTTTAATTTGAGTGGAGCAGGAATCAAAGAGGTGTGTGAATGCACCAGTTCTCTTCTCTCACCTCCCCCCACCCTAAACCCTGGAATTGCCCCTTGGTCCCAGAAAGATTTACAGCTCCAGCATGTCATGATGCAGAGCTGGGCATCTCCCTCCCCAGTTTCCCTCCCTTTTTTGCTCAGTGTAGCTAACAGGCCTTCCCCAGGACAGGTCAGCCCTCAGTATGCCATCACTCCCAGAGTCCTTCTATAATCTGAAATAGCTTTTAAATTCAACTCTCTGTCTTGTTGGCTCACAAAGGGTTCCTATATTGTTCCTAGAATGCAACAGGAATTTAAAGATTAGTGAAAAAATACTGACTTTATGAACTACAGAGTTCAAACTAAGTGTACTGCTGAGCCCACCACGCATGAGAATTTCCATTAAATTCAGACTTAGCTGTAACGTTCACTTCGTCAGTCGAAGCACAATGAGATGAACAAAAGTAATTATGTTACACAGGGCCTCTCTATTGCATGATGCTTCATACCAAGGAGAGCATACAAGTATATATTACTACATCTCATCCAAGCAGCCCACTTGAAGGCACTTGGGAAGCGTGCAATGTGAAGGAAAAAAAAGAAAAAAAACTTCCCCATCCATAATCAAGGAGGAGCCCTCCAACTGCCACTGTGGCAGGCTCTCCAGGTGTACAATTGAGATAATTCCAGTGCAGATGGGAGAAGTGAACAGCAGTAAATAATACTCTAGCCCTGGTCTTTACCCAGACCCACCGAAGTCCTGTTCTGGCTTGCTGCGTGCCAGAGCTAGGTTCCAGGAACCTCTGAATCTAAGACTTGTCCTGCAGAGAGGAAGGACACTCGCTATAGTTGATAGGTTTCTCTGCAACTGAGGGCTAGGATTTATTACAAATCAGGAAAAAATCCACTTATTTCCACCCTACACCAAGACATAAGTAGCTGGTAGCCAAATTGTGACAAGCCCCTTTGAAGCCATGCTGCAAGGGAGGCAAAGGTGGTCTCTCCTATTTGCACCACACAACGGTTTGTCACAGTTGCAAGGTTGGAATTCAAGAGACTCTCCTGCCCACAAAGTGGATGGCAGGGGGGAAGCATGTTATCCATCATAATTGATGCTGCAGTTCATGCTAAAGCCTGGTTCACTAGGATGGCACAATCCTTCTGTGCACTGGGCTGCAGGGAAGGGAACAGGACATTGCCCTTCCCATAGTGCCCCACACTGCTCTGCTGCAGCTGATACACAAATGCTGCAATTTGTTCCTAAGAGTCTCCTGCCCTAAAGGCTCCAATTCCCCACTATCAGACTTTGTTTCTGGCACTGCTGCATGGAGCTGAAAATGACAGTATCTGGGGTATTAAATCACTGTTTATAGAATCATTCTTATCAGAAACAGTGAGAAAGCAGTTAAGCATAGCACGCTCAGCTCTATGGCCAACAGCACTTCTTTAAATGTCATTACACTCCTGTCTGTCATCTGGCATAATGGACACTGTTACTACTTTCCAGGTACCTGCCTCCATATCAAGGCTGACCTTCAATAATTGTTTCATTACTGTCAAGTTCTCCTTGAAAGCCTGTGATATTCTGCAGCTAACAGTGAACAAGAACAAATTGAACTGCAGAAAGTGGAGGTAGGCTTGTACCAGCTAGTCAGGTAAATTAAGTATTTATTTTTATTTCTAACCCATTTTCCTTGTTACACACATTTTTTTGCAAAAGCCATTTATTTATGATCAGTCCCCATGTATATGAAGACCTGGATTTTCAAGACTTATGACAGACATTTTCCACCTTGGCTCTGAACAAAACTTCTAGAAAACTAGCTTACAGATGCTTGTATCTAAAACACCATGTACATATAGAGCTGGTTTGAAGCTAATAGGTTTGCTGTACTATAATTCAATGAAAGCAGCTTTTTATAAACCTTGATTTATCAATACTTGACTAATCAGCTTTTAAATTCAACTCTCTATTTCATAATACTTAACTTATCAGTCTGCATACCATTCTACACTACACCTTATTTAAAAAAATATTACCTAAGCAGCCAGCCAGTGACCATTACTTTAGCTGGCCAAAATCTTAACAATGACTCATATTTGTTGCAAATATTTTTTTTATTTAGTTAGCAAATCATCCCATTTTTTGCCACTAATGAATTTGTTATCCAACAGTACTAGCAAATATCATTTAGTCTAATATTTATCAGTGTTATTTGTGAACTGTTCATTTTGACTACTTGCTATTAATTATTCATAAAATATTCGTGGTCATCCAGGCCACCATGTCATGGTTCTGCCTGACAACTGGATGAAAAGCCTTTTAACAGGACAAGTGTAAAGAACCTTTTAACAATTAAATAGGCAATAATAAATAGGTAATTATTTACTACTGGAATTAATTTCTGGAAAAAAGTTAATATTCACATAGTTGTTCACAAACATCCACGTTTGTCCCCATGCTGGGAAATAACTGCCTTGCAAAAAATTAGATCACACTTGACTTTTTTGTGATTTGGTGCATGGCTTGTTTGTTTGCACAGTTGTGGGGGGCAGGGAGAGGAAGGGGACTAGCTCTGTTCCACTGCCTCCATCTCAGTAGTTTCTGCTCCACACAACTACACAACATAGTTCAAGCTGAGTCCTCTGTTAGATCAATGTGGTCCCCATTTTCAAGAAGGGGAGGAAGGAGGACCCGGGCAACTACAGGCCAGTCAGTCTCACCTCCATCCTTGCAAAGTCTTTGAAAAAATTATCAAGGCTCACATTTGCGAGAGCCCGGCAGGACAAATTACGCTGAGGGGAAACCAGCACGGGTTCGTAGCAGGCAGATCATGCCTGACTAATCTAGTGTCTTTTTATGACCAGGTTACAAAACGCCTGGACACAGGAGGAGGGGTGGATGTCGTATACTTAGACTTCAGGAAGGCCTTCGATACGGTATCCCACCCCATACTGGTGAACAAGTTAAGAGGCTGTGACTTGGATGACTACACAGTCCGGTGGGTGGCGAATTGGCTGGAGGGTTGCACCCAGAGAGTCGTGGTGGATGGGTTGGTTTCGACCTGGAAGGGTGTGGGCAGTGGGGTCCCGCAGGGCTCGGTCCTTGGACCGATACTCTTTAATGTCTTCATCAGTGACTTGGATGAGGGAGTGAAGTGTACTCTGTCCAAGTTTGACGATGACACAAAACTGTGGGGAGAAGTGGACACACCGGAGGGCAGGGAACAGCTGCAAGCAGACCTGGACAGGTTGGACAAGTGGGCAGAAAACAACAGAATGCATTTCAACAAGGAGAAATGCAAAGTGCTGTACTTAGGGAGGAAAAATGTCCAGCATACCTACTGCCTAGGAAATGACCTGCTTGGTAGCACAGAAGCGGAAAGGGACCTTGGAGTCCTAGTGGACTCCAAGATGAACATGAGTCGGCAGTGTGATGAAGCCATCAGAAAAGCCAATGGCACTTTATCGTGCATCAGCAGATGCATGATGAATAGATCCAAGGAGGTGATACTTCCCCTCTATCAGGCGCTGGTCAGACTGCAGTTGGAGTACTGCGTGCAATTCTGGGCGCTGCACTTCAAGAGAGATGTGGATAACCTGGAGAGGGTCCAGAGTAGGGCCTCTTGTATGGTTAAGGGCTTCCAGGCCAAGCCCTATGAGGAGAAACTACAGAACCTGGACCTTTTTAGCCTCCGCAAGAGAAGGTTGAGAGGCGACCTTGTGGCTGCCTATAAGTTCATCACGGGGGCACAGAAGGGAATTGGTAAGGCTTTATTCACCAAGGCGCCCCCAGGGGTTACAAGAAATAATGGCCACAAGCTAGCAGAGAGCAGATTTAGATTGGACATTAGGAAGAACTTCTTCACAGTTCGAGTGGCCAAGGTCTGGAACAGGCTCCCAAGGGAGGCGGTGCTCTCCCCTGCCCTGGGGATCTTCAAGAGGAGGTTAGATAGGCATCTAGCTGGGGTCATCTAAACCCAGCACTCTTTCCTGCCTATGCGGGGGGTCAGACTCGATGATCTGTTGAGGTCCCTTCCGACCCTAACATCTATGAATCTATCACTTCCTGAGCCAGAGGAGTCTGGGATACATGTTAGCTGACACAGAAAGGAGCAATACCTTATTTTGAAGGGAGGGATGTTGGAAATCCGGGGATATCCATGACATTCCAAATCAGAACAGAGAGAATGCCCTCACATTCATAATGATGCCCTCAGTGCACATTTTTACGTAACATTTATAAAACATAAACCCCCCTCATTGGCTTTTCATAATCTTATGACTTCCTTAGCTATCATGTGCTGTATCAGTTTAATATCTGATCTCCATCAGATCCTCCATCTGGGAAATAACAGGACATTCTGCCCTTGTATGGGATTTCTCCACATCTAGCTCCTGTGGATTGGCAAAAGACAGCATCCTTCCACAAGAGGGCAGTCAGTACTTACATTTAAAACTTAATATAAAAGCTAAAAGCCATTGAGCATACTTGCAGCTTTAAGTTCCAGTCTGATTGACTTTTCTCGTATCCCTGTATTTTGTGGAAAAGCAAAATATTTGGCATTTCCCTGTTTCTTTAAAATGCTCTCTTTCAACACACTGCTGTGTTCAAAGGGCTTAAAAATATAATCCTACTTTTCTCAACCTTATTTTCTTATTTATATAGATTCATAGATGTTAGTGTCGGAAGGGACCTCAATAGATCATCGAGTCCGACCCCCTGCATAAGCAGGAAAGAGTGCTGGGTCTAGATGACCCCAGCTAGATACTCATCTAACCTCCTCTTGAAGACCCCCAGGGTAGGGGAGAGCACCACCTCCCTTGGGAGCCCGTTCCAGACCCTGGCCACTCGAACTGTGAAGAAGTTCTTCCTAATGTCCAATCTAAATCTGCTGTCTGCTAGCTTGTGGCCATTGTTTCTTGTAACCCCCGGGGGCGCCTTGGTGAATAAATACTCACCAATTCCCTTCTGTGCCCCCGAGATGAACTTACAGGCAGCCACAAGGTCACCTCTCAACCTTCTCTTGCGGAGGCTGAAAAGGTCCAGTTTCTCTAGTCTCTCCTTGTAGGGCTTGGTCTGCAGGCCCTTAACCATACGAGTGGCCCCTCTCTGGACCCTCTCCAGGTTATCCGCATCCTTCTTGAAGTGTGGTGCCCAGAATTGCATGCAGTACTCCAACTGCGGTCTGACCAGCACGACATAGAGGGGAAGTATCACCTCCTTGGACCTATTCGTCATGCATCTGCTGATGCACGATAAAGTGCCATTGGCTTTTTTGATGGCTTTGTCACACTGCCGACTCATGTTCATCTTGGAGTCTACTAGGACTCCAAGATGCCTTTCCACCTCTGTGCCACCCAGCAGGTCATTTCCTAGGCTGTAGGTGTGCTCAACATTTTTTCCTCCCTAGGTGCAGCACTTTGCATTTCTCCTTGTTGAACTGCATTCTGTTGGTTTCTGCCCACTTGTCCAATCTGTCCAGGTCTGCTTGCAGCTGCTCCCTGCCCTCTGGCATGTCCACATCTCCCCATAGCTTTGTGTCATCTGTGAACCTGGACAGAGTACATTTCACTCCCTCATCCAAGTCACTGATGAAGACATTAAAGAGTATCGGTCCAAGGACCGAGCCCTGCGGGACCCCACTGCCCACACCCTTCCAGGTCGAAACCGACCCATCCACCACGACTCTCTGAGTGCGACCCTCTAGCCAATTCGTCACCCACCGGACTGTGTAGTCATCCAAGTCACAGCCTCTTAACTTGTTCACTGGTATGGGGTGGGATACCGTATCAAAGGCCTTCCTGAAGTCTAAGTATATGACATCCACCCCTCCTCCTGTGTCCAGGTGTTTTGTAACCTGGTCATAAAAAGAGACTAGATTGGTCAGGCACGAACCGCCTGCCATGAACCCATGCTGGTTTCCCCTCAGCATAATTTGCCCTGCCAGGCTCTCACAGATGTGAGTCTTTTTCAAAGACTTTACCAAGGATGGAGGTGAGACTGACTGGCCTATAGTTGCCCGGGTCCTCCTTCCTCCCCTTTTTGAAAATGGGGACCACGTTAGCCCTTTTCCAGTCCTCCGGGACTTGGCCTGTGCGCCACGAGCGTTCGAATATTCCCGCCAGTGGCTCTGCAATGATGTCGGCCAGTGCCTTCAGCACCCTCGGATGGAGCTCATCCGGGCCTGCCGACTTAAAGGCATCCAGTTCTTCCAAGTGACTCTGCACCATCTCAGGGTCTACGCATGGTAGTCTGGCACCTTGCACATGCTGACAGCAATGAGGGTTAAATTTAAAAAGCAGTGTCTGATTTTATCCCTCAGATAAGAGCCTAGGGGTCCATGTTCTCATTCTTCTCTAGCACTGCTTCTGGCAGTTCTTCCTCCGCAGTCCTGGCATTTCCTCCAACCTCGAATCAATGAACTCTTCATGGCAGAGGATGCTTTGGAGCCTCACCACCTCCTGTAGCTCTCTTGCCTGCTCCCCGAGAGACAGTACCAGGAGGCACCATTCATGTCACAGGAACCTCCCCCTCCACCCCAACAAACTGATAGAGCAGTGGTTCCCAGTATTGGGGCCACAACCCCATTTGGGGTTGCAATGATAAAAATGGGGTCATGCACACCTGGTGAGGGAGGCATGGGGGAGCACATACATGCCCCCCACATTTGTGCATGGGGTGGGTGTGGATATGGGCTGCTGGCTGCACCACCATGACAAGGCACCTCTGCTTGCCTGGCAGCAGTTGGGGGCACAACTCTGTGCCACCGCTGCTGCTGGGCAGGCAGGGGATACCTCGCTGTGGCAGTGTGGGCTCAGGCACTGCTGAGGGGTGGGCAGAGGTCTAGGCTCCATGCTCTGCTCTAGCCATAGCAGCTGCTGCCTTCCACAGACAACAGCCAGGGGTCAAACACTGCTGGGGAGTGGCTGCAGGCCCTGGCTCTGGGTCCTGTAGTCCTGGTATCTGGGGGACCCCACCTGCAGGGCTGGGGGTGCAAGGGGCTGCAGGTTGTGAGTGAGGAGCACCAACACATGCAGATATATTCCCTGTCCTGGAGAATCCAACTGTTGCTGCTTGAGTTCTGGGTACTAAGCTATACATCAGGTATTATTACTGTAGTGCACAAGAGGCCGGTGCCATTGAAAGGAATATGATGATAAGAGACATTCTTCTCACTGCTATTTCAAAGGGTACCAAAAAGACTGCTCAAAACACATGGTGATCAATCAAATACCTAAAGATAACACTTTTAGCTTGTAGATTCATGTGTGAATCAATTCACATCTTTCCAGACTTACTGCAACTGATTGAAAAAACTCCCCCTCTCTTTTTTACTGAAATACCAAGGAAGATGGATTATGACTGCAAGACCAAGTTTTCTCTTACAAGTGAAGAGTTGTTCCTTATGTGAGCAGACTCTGTCCTGTGCACTGAATAAAGCAAGGGTCCTGAGAAAAAAAAAAATGTGATTGTGTAACCAAAAGCAGCTCATCAAAGGGCCAAATTCAGGCATTGCCTAACTTTTAAGTGCTTGGCTACAACCTTTAAGAATGCTCTTCTAACATAGCTTTGGGGTAATATTAATAACAAATGACAATATAAACGGTAACGTACCATTTGGCTGGCTATCACTGCCTGACCTGTGCCAATTAAAATGAATAGTACTGATGGAAAGATAGACAAATGTATGGTGATGTGTCTGAATTCCCTAGGTTACATTAGGAGATAAATAAACAGTGTTGGGTCTTAGAAGCAAACTGTTATTTATCCAATATTAACTTTTTTTTTTTGGAGAAAAACAAGAAATGGTTTTGAAGGCACTGAGGTCTGAAATACATACTGCATCTTCTAAACTAGCAAGCAGAAAGCATCCATTACACTGAAAACAGAGAATCAAATTCCAGGGAAATTTGCACTGCAACTTATTCAATTCCTCAGAGCCAGAGTTTGAATCCTTTTCCCAGCCCTTCACTCAACTGAATGACCTTGAATACGTGAGAAAAAGTAGGTATACAATGTATGTACTGAACAGGAAGTTTGAGAGACTTAATTAAATATCTGTAAACACTTTGAGCTACTATTTTTCTTTTTAGGTCATTATATCATACCAGTCATCAACTATTCAGATGAAAATGTTGGAGACAATACAGACTAATTACCATGAACTAAAAACAATATTCAACTAGACCAAATTTCTGTATGGCGTTCCTTTGGTTTTATAAGGGTTCCCTTTTTTATTTAGACATATCCTGTAACAAAGATACTGCTTTTTTATTATTTAAGTCAAGAATTATCATAAAACTAGTAGTAAGTTGACAATAAAGGTTTTGCAGCTTTCTGATGCCCTTTCGTAAGCATTTACTTCTCCTCTGGCCCATATAAAATCTACCTATAGCAAGAATTGTTATTCTTATTCCCTTGCCAACACTGAAAATATTCAGAAGATGTAATCTATTTAGGGAATATGGATTTTTGTGTAGAAAACAGAATTTACATATGTCAAAAATAATAAAGTAGCAGTGGATTTTTTTTCCATTTGATTTGGCAGAGTCACTGACAACAAGGCTCTTGATACGTAAGAATAATATAAAGAAAACTTTCTGTAAAGGAGAGTTGTACAATGTGCACAGTAGAGGGCAGCAGTGGTATTAATTGGAAATTTGCTTCCCCCTCACTAATCTCCTTTTACTTTTCTAAACAGGAATATTATTTTTTTTTTGCAGGAGCAGCCACTTAATCTACCTTGACTATAAGCCAACTAATTCATTTGACAAAAGAAGATAAAAAGGACCTCACACACAGAGAACAAAGGCAGAGAGAACCTATCAACTACAAGGTGCCACAGAACCTCTCAGAAAACCCACAAGGAATGTGTACTTGACTCACAGGGTCATCTAAGTGATGCTGAGCCTCATTCTCCCTTCACTTCTGCTGATGTAAAGCCAGTAGTAACTCCATTTCAGTCAATTGTGGTATAGATTAGATCAGAATTGTACTTCCTGTATTATGAATATCAGTATATACTTGGTGCTGCGCACTCTTGAGTTACTCAATGCCATATAAGTTCACCCCACCATGAACAGAGCCAAGAAAATTATTTGTGGTGCATGTTTTTCTTTTCCTTACTGAAATCTGCCTGGCTTCAGCTAAGCCAGAGCAATTTTATAACATTTTTCAGTGTAATTTATTACACATTATTTGTCACAATCAAGGAGATTTTTTAATAAAGAAAAAAGCCACTTGGTTATATATGTATATCACCAAGTGGCTTTTTTCTTTATTTGTCACAATCAAGGAGATTTTTTTTTAATGCTGTGTAATAAATTACACTGAAAAATGTTATAAAAATTTAAATGTAGAGTATATTCCACATTTATGAATGTTTAAAAAAGCTGGTGGAAGATACAAGGCAGCCTTCCTATTAGGTATGAAGAACAAGGACATCCAGGATTCTGTCTTTGCTGACTACTGACTAGCCTTAATCTATAAGGTACTTTATGAGAATGTTATGTAAGAGCTAATATTTCTATAGACCACTATTTTGCAGGTGAAGGAAAAATTAAGAAAATGGTATGCTTGATGTCACAAAGCAAGTTAGGCCCAGGACTGGAATCTAAGGGTGCCTATACATGCTCGGGGGGTGGAAGCATTTTAATTAGAGTGGCTCCTGGAGAACTGTTCTAATTAAAAGGCCTCGCTGTCATGTGTATTAAGACCCCTTGGGTTTAAAAATGGCTGCAGGACACTATCTAAACCCCTTTCAACAAGGTTTAGATAAAGCTCCCCAGCAGCCATTTTTAAACCCATGGTGGCTTACACATGTGACGATGAGGCCACGCTGGAGTGTTTTAATTAGAACACAGAACAGACTCGATTAAGTGAGTCCACTCTGACAAGTTCTAATTAGAATGCAAACCAGCACATGTATGGGCAGCCTAAGTTTCTCTGGTGATCCAGTCTCATAGCTGGTAGGGTCAGAAGGGACCCAAGTAGATCATCAAGTCCGACCCTCTGCCATGGGCAGGAAAGGATGCTGGGGTCACACGACCCCGGCTAGGTGATTGTCTAGCCTCCTTTTGAAGACCCCCAAGGTAGAGGTGAGTACCACTTCCCTTGGAAGTTGGTTCTAGCTCCTAGCCACCCCGACAGTGAAGTAGTGCCTCCTGATGTCTAGCCTGAATCTACTCTCAATCAACTTATGACTGTTGTTCCTTGTTACTCCTGGTAGTGCTCGGGGGAACAGGGATTCTCCAATTGCCTGCTGGTCCCCCTTGCCAAGTTTACAGGTGGCCACCATATCCCCTCTCAGTCTTCCTTTGTGGAAGCTGAATAGGTTCAGGTCCCATAGCCTCTCCTCATAGGGCCTACCCTGCTGCCCCCTAATCATGTGAGTGGCCCTCCTCTGGACCCTCCCAATACTATCCACATCCCACCTGAAGTGCGGTGCCCAGAACTGGATGCAGTACTCCAACTGCGGCCTGACCAATGTCTCATAGAGGGGGAGGATCACCTCTCGTGACCTGCTCATGATGCATCTATGGATACTTTACAAGGCACAGTTAGCCTTCCTGACCTCGTTCCCACATTGGCAACCCATAGTGTCATAGTTGGTAGGGTCAGAAGGGACTTGAGCAGATCATCAAGTCTGACCCCCTGCCATGGCAGGAAAGAGTACTGGGGTCAAATGACCCCGGCAAGGTGTTCATCCAGCCTCCTCTTAAAGACCCCAGGGTAGGAGCCAGCAGCACTTCTCTTGGAAGTTGATTCCAGATCCTAGCTGCCCTGACAGTGAAATAGCGCCTCCTGATATCTAGCCTAAATCCACCCTCTGCCAGCTTGTGACCATTATTTCTTGTCACTCCTGGTAGTGCTCAGGGGAACAGGGACTCCCCCAATGCCTGCTGGTCCCCTCTGACTAGTTTGTAAATGGCCACTAGATCCCCCCTCAGCCTTCTCCCTTGTGCAGTCTGAACAGGTTCAGGTCCCTTCACCTCTCCTTGCAGGGCCAGCCCTGCTGACTCCTAATCATGCTAGTGGCCCTCCTCTGGACCCTCTCCATGTTGTGCACATCCCTCCTGAAGTGCAGCGCCCAGAACTGGATGCAGTACTCCAACTGTGGCCTGACTAGTGTTGCACAGAGGGGGAGGATCACCTCCTTGGACCTGTTTGAGATGCATCTGTGGATGCATTGACAAGGTACAGTTGGCCTTCCTGACTGCTTCCCCACATTGTCAGCCCATATTCATTTTGGCATCAATAATGACTCCAAGATCCTTTTCTGCCTCTGTGCTGATGAGAAGGGAGTTCCCCAGCCTGTAGTTATGCTTCTGGTTCCTCCTCCCCAGGTGCAACACCTTGCACTTGTCCATGTTGAAACCCATCCTATTCTCATCCGCCCACCTCTGTAACCTCTCCAGATCTAGTTGTAGCCTGCCCCTATCTTCTAGCGTGCTCATTTCTTCCCACATCTTAATATCATCTGTGAACTTGAACAAGGTGCTTTTCACCCCCTTGTCCAGTTCTCATTTGAATCCACTAAAATATTTATCCATGCTACTTACCCGCATACGTACATTTATTTACACAAATAAGTCCCATTTATGTCAGGTCTGGCACTACTCCATGTTAAATGCATGAAGGATAAGAGTGTTACATTAAAAAGTTCTTAAATTTGGGTACACAAAATTAGGAATAAGTAAATAGCCTTATTTTCAAAGGAGCTACAGGTGCTCTAAATATTTAAAAAGGCAGGCCATTTCTCCTTTGCCATGTACATATTGATTTGTGTGTCCATACTAGGCATCTTCAGCTGAAAATGTTGTTTTTAAATCCTGTGCCAAAGTTTTTATCCAAGCTGGTCATTGAAATGATACCCAAGAAATAATATATGCACGTTATTATATTACAAAACACCCCTGTACCCAGCAGAAGTAGAAGTTTATTTAACAAGATGTTTAACCATGAACCTACAGTTGGCCTTACTTTTAAATAACAATGACAGGACAGGGGGGTAACAAGGGCACCCATCGGGGGGCTTAAATGTCTCTACAGTAATGCTAGGAGCATGGGGAACAAGCAGGAGGAACTTGCACTCCTGCTTGCAAGCAACAACTTTGACCTGGTTGGACTAACTGAAACCTGGTGGAACCCTACTCACAATTGGGCAGTAGGCATTGAGGGTTACAGGTTGTATAGACAGAATAGAGTGGGGAAAAAAAGGGTGCAGGGCATTGCTCTCTATATTAAGGAACAATATAATCAAGATGGGATCAGAGGAGGGCCAAACCAAGTTACTGTGGGTCAGGATACAAGAAGGTTGAGGAGAAAGGGACCTGGTAGTGGAGGTCTACTATACACCGCCACACCGGGAAGATGAGCTAGACCTGGAATTCTCCAGACAGCTCTCAGAGGCCATACAGTCAAGAGATATGGTCGTCATGGGTGACCTAAACTACTCTGACATCTGCTGGGAGAAGCAGTCAGTCAAATCCAACCACTCACATAGGTTCTTAACCTACATACAGGACCTCCACCTAATGCAGGAGGTATATGATCCCCTGTAACAGGGGGCCTCCTCGGGGCCGATCTAACTGTGACCCACCCACCTGTTCCTGGGCTAACTGCCCACCTTCTTGCCCACCACACCTTGTTGTTAATTAATTAGTTAAAGATGTAATTAAGTGGGAGGCCACCCATTTTCTGTCCCAATGCCACAGGGCACTATGTGCAGCTCCTTTCCTCCCCTACACCACAGCCCAAGCCTCACAGATGGCATCCAGATGTTCCTACAGTCACCGGCCCCCACTGGGCCCCAAAATCCTCTGGTTTGAACCCCTCTATAATCCCCCCAATCAGGCAGCCTCATCCACCTTCATCCTCAGCGAACATGGCTCCCTGAGCTGCTTCCCCCTCATGGGTGTGGACCTTGGGCTACTAGCCCTGGCCCACCTCCAGGCCAGTCGGAACCCCAGGCCCTCAGCTGTTGGGCATTCCTTGCGGCAGGCCCCTTGGCCCTTTGACCCTTCCGGTCCTGGCCCCAGCATTGACCAGTCAGGGGAAATGTCAGACAGGTTCTTGAGTCCACGGCCTCACACTTCCTCTGGGGTCCACCATCCAGACCCTCCGAACAAGGGGTAACCCACCCAATTGTGAGGGCTAGGGGTTAAGGCACCCCAACCCACCTTTCATCGGGGTGGTAACTGGCCTGGCATTTCCTGGGGGCTCCCACGCCACTGAGAGCCCCAGCAGGCCACCCACTCCTGGCAGGGTGAAGTTTTAGGTCATGCCCAGGACCAGGAGTTTCCTTACCTCCAGTTGATATCATCAGCCCTCCGGCCAGGCGGTGTTGTTGCCTGGCCCCAGCAGCAGAACTGCGGTGTTTATTTGGGCAGCCCCAGATCCAAAATAGCTGCCCTCATCAGGCACCTGGTGGCTGCCAGCTCCAGGCCCTTAAAGTGGCAGGTACACAAAGTGTCCTGCTACATCCCCCTAAGGAAAATGCCCTGCTGGACCCAGTGTTAGCTACAGGGGATGACCTGGTGAGGAATCTGCATGGATAAGGTAAGCTAGGGGATAGTGACCATCAATTGATTGAATTTACTATCTGGTGAAGGTTGGGTAAACTAACCAGCAGGGCTGAAGAACTAAGTCTGAAGTTAGACTTCAGAAAGGCTAACTTCAATGTGCTCAGGAGATTAGTTAAAGAGTCATTAAAGCTCAAAAGCACTGGCAAAATGGGGGTCCAGGAAGGATGGTCATTCCTTAAGGGAGTGATCCTATGGACACAGAAGGAGACAATCCGTTTGTGCATAAAAGGGGGCAAAGGGGCCAAGAAGCCCTCTTGGCTGAACAGGGAAGTCCAGGAAAGCCTAAGGGCAAAGAAAGAGGTATACAGGCTGTGGAAACAGGGGGTAGTATACCTTCCTGGCTCGCACATGCAGGGAATCAGTTAGGAAGGCCAAAGGAGGATTAGAACTTAGGCTAGGGACAAAAAATAAGGACAACAAAAAAGTCCTTCTTCAGGTATATAGGGAGCAAAAGGAAGGCACAGGATAGCATAGGACCCCTACCGGACAAACTAGGGCAATTGGTGACAGATAGGGGGGACAAAACAGATCTTCAATGAGTTCTTTGCATCTGTATTCCTAGACACAGACCAAGACAAATCTCCCAGTTGGACTGTACATAGACATAGGAGGGACACTAGACCACCAACTGTTAGCACAGGCTTGGTGAAGTGGCCCTTGGAGAGGCTGGATGTGTTCAAATCAGCAGGCCTGGATGAACTTCATCCAAAGGTGCTGAAGGAATTGGCCAGTGTCATAGCAGAGCCACTGGCATAGCTGTTCAAACATTCATGGTGCTCCAGTCATGTCCCAGAGGACTGGAAAAGGGCCAGTGTGGTCCCTATTTTGAATAAGCGGAGGAGGGAGAAACCAGGAAACATTAGGCCAGTTAGTCTCACTTCTATCCTTGGGAAAACTGGAAAAAAAAAAAAATCATTAAGGATCACATTTCTGGGAGCCCATCAGGGGAAATAATGCTGAAAGGAAATCAGCATGGGTTCACTGCAGGTAGATCTTGCCTGGCTAATCTTGTTTCTTTTTATGACCAGGTCACAAAATGCTTAGACACAGGAGTTGAGGTAAATGTCATATACCTAGACTTTAAGAAGGCCTTCGATATGGTATCACATTCTGTTCTCATAAATAAACTGACAGGCTGTGATATAGATGATTACACAGTCAGGTGGGTGCAAATTGGCTTGGGGGTCACACCCAGAGAATGGTGGTGGATGGGTCAATATTGACCTGGAAAGATGTGGGCAGTGGAGTCCCGCAAGGCTCAGTTCTTGGACCAGTGCTATTCACTGTCTTCATCAGTTACTTGGACAAGGGCATAGAGAGCACCCTGTCCAAGTTTGCAGATGATACCAAATTGTGGGGCAAAGTTAACACAGCAGAGCGTAGGGAACCGATCCAGGCAGATCTGCACAGGTTGGAGAAGTGGGAAGAACGGAATAGGATGCTATTCAACAAAGAGAAGTGCAAAGTGCTGCACCTGGGCAAAAAGAACCATCAGCACACTTACAGGCTGGGGGATGACTTTCTCAGCAGCACAGCAACAGAAAGGGATCTTGGAGTCATAGCTAACTCCAAGATGAACATGAGTTGTCAATGTGACAAAGTGATCAACAAGCCTAACCGCACTTTAACATGCATTAGCAGATGCACAATGAACAGGTTCAGGGAGGTGATGCTTCCCCTCTATGCAGCACTGGTCAGGTGGTGGTCTCCCCTACCTTGGGGATCTTCAAGAGGAGACTGGACAAGCACCTACCTGGTGTTGCCTGACAGATGTTGGACAGCCATAAATGTATGATGGTGTGGCTAGGTTACTACTTAAAACGGGATTAACTACTTAATCCCATTTTAAGGATAATGCCTGTCACGGGCCTTGGATAAAGATTTAATTTGATTGGATACAATCAATAAGGGACTTAGGCACTTTCAAATTAAGCTCTGAAATCTCTCCTTTTAGATACCTGACCCTGTGCTGGAATCCAAAACCCGAAGTAAATAGCTACTCGGGTTGGGACAGCTCTGGACACAACCAGAATGACCCATGTAAGCATCTAGGTTGAACAGGAAGGCTTCTTGTAAATTTAGGCATTTTTAGAATTAGATGGCTGAGTTAGGATTGTTTTAGATTTCATTGGGCGCATCTACATGAGACATTTCCTGTGCATTAGACTGTGCAATAAACGTTGCACATTTATACATGCACCCCTATTAGGCTGGAGTAAACTAATTTACTCCAAAGCTTTAACACAGTATTTACAAGTACTGTCGAGCTTTTTACTCTGTAGCAGCACATGTATAGGCATGCAGCTGGAGGGGCTGGCTGGGGCACAAGGGTGCTTCAGCGCATGGGCTACCTGCCAGCTACTCCCTGGGCCCCCTGTCAGTCAGAGATAATCTGATCCAGCTCAATGTACTGCAGTCCCAATAATATGTACATGTACACATGCCTGTCTAAATCCTGTTTTCAGTGGCCTAGTTTGTTTATGGATATGGCCCTTAATTAAGAAACTCAGATCAGAACTTTTCAGGATTTTGGTAGTATCTGGTAGGATTCTGACTTAGAATGTTCTCTGCTTAATATTTCAAAACAGTCTTTGCTCATCTCTCTCCTCCCCTTCTCCTTACCTGTTTTTTTTATTTCTTGATATATAGCAAAGAGGAAAAAAATCCTATTAAGGTAGCAATGATGTGGGACAACTGCAAGATTTAATTACAGTGTTGGAAAATGTGTTATGCTCCACTGAGGGCCTCTCATATGCACATATTGGACTGAAAAGATACTGGAGCCAATCTTCTTTTCAAAGTGCAGTTGTGAGCTCTCTCTCATCCTTCTAAGAGCTTTGATTAAGAAAAATAAGGAATAAGGATAAAGAAATATATTGTAGTCCCATAGTTCTATTACTGAAGAAGCACAGGATATAGGTTCAGGAATCAATTATCTCTCTGTTTCATTGAGTGGTACATTAAGAGGCAGCCCTACTAAAATTCAATGTGTATAGTGAGTAAATAAAGTATTATTCAGCTGGAATGCTGTTGTGCAGCAATGGCAGACTTTCAATTGACCAATGATCTAATGTTAAAGATTGGTTCATCAGCTCAGTTAAGACTTAAATTATTATGTAGTTAACCTTATCAATAATGTTGGTGTTTTGTGTTCGTCAGTGCTTTGAAATTGTTCATATAAAGGAATATAACTTATATCTGAGAATATCCACAAACACAAGAGGGAAGGAAACACACTTAAGTTTATTTTCAGGGTTAAAATGGCACTGATAGAGATCATGAGCTTTCAGTCAAAACTTCCATCTATCCTTGTTCATTTTTCAAACTAAATTTAAGATAGAACTGCTTAAATTCTTGTGTGCTCTTAAATTCTCCTGTGTCTAATAAAAATATAAGATGCTTTTCATCAATCTATCTTCTCATCAATTTATTGAGCATGTCTATACATGCATTTATGCTGCCTTAAACTTACTGCACAGCTACTGTGCAGTAAGTAGGAATAGGCCAGCATCTACACTTGCAGGTGTTAAAGCACATTAACGCTGTGCGTGGACTGACTTGGGATTAAAGTTAGTCCCAAGTCAGTCCACATATGCAGTATTACTGCACAGTAAGGTGTCTACATGTGTGTTACTGCTCAGTAACTAATTGGACATAAATTTGATACCTGCATGATGCAGGTATCAAATTTACGCTCAAGTCGGCATAAGTCACCATATTTACTGTGCAAAATAGGTGTGCACATGTAAAAGCATGCCCACACTGTAATTTTGGTTACTGTGCAATAAACATGCACATATAGATGTGTCCATCAGATTTAAGGTCTACTATTAAGCTGGCCCTGCACATTTCAAGAAAAGGTAACACTGAGTCACCACAATTTTTAAGCTTTGTTTACTAGTAATTTACATTTAACTTCTAGGATCAGTCTCTTTCTCAGTGAGTAATCTCAGCATGTACTACAGCCACTGATTTCTCCCCAGAATTCACTGAAAGTTTGTCTTAGTATCATGTGGGATTTAACACTCATGCCTGGGAGACAAGTCACTGAATGATACTCTGGTCACTGGATACTCAACTATTGATATTTTTAGTAATCAAAACCTCTAGGAAATTACACTGATGTGGCCACCTAGAGAAAGATAGCAAAAAGTAATGCTATGTAGTGGGAGATAACACATAGGTACTTAGTGTGTCAGCCATAGATAGCATATCTTAGGCCCTGTCTAGCAGAAAGTAACAGAATTCTACAGGACAGACCTACACACAAGAACCTTGAGTGTACCATAGTCAAGGGCTTAATCAAAGAAAATGAATGTTTTCATTGGGGAAAGTATATCAAGGAGGGTACAGAGAATACCCTCTGAATGTAAAACAGACCTGTTAAAAAAGTATTGGCTGGCACTATTTCAAAGGTACCATGACTTGGTTTAACCGTATTGAAAATTCACAAACACAAGATCCAGAATGTTTAAGGAATAATTTCCTAAGTGATAAAGCAAATGACCAAGTTACATGACTGTTACAGAACATTAGCTGCTCAGGTCAGTTTGCATTAGACTAGAGAACTGGATTAGCTGCTCCTAGGCATTTTCCCATAATGTTCAAAAAGAAAGAAAGATATAAAAACTAATTGATCATGGAGTTTTCAGCCTAGAGGGACACACTGCAGTTCTCATGCTGCCAACAGTAAAATACCCATGAAGTTTCTACAAACTAAGCAATAAATTTCTACAACCAAAAATATTATGCTCAACCCAGGGAAAATAAATATATAACCTGAATCCTGAAAGAAAAATATGAATTTATCATATAGGTGTCACTTTATCTGGCATTGCTGTCAGCTTGCATTTAAACAGTGAGTGGACCTATATCACTTTATTTCCTGGCATATAAACACACCTAACTCTCTGACTTAGACCAAAGGGTCTGTGAGTGGTTATGAGTCACTGCTTGTTTGACTCCATTAGTACTGACAACATGCCATTCTTTGATTACTGTTGTCCAACATGCTGCCAATCACATCACATAAATTTGATTCTATTAGAAGCAGGAAAACATTTCTTTTCCTACACATTTTCCTTTTTCCATTGGGCAAATGTTGATTTTTCACTGCTTTTCAAATTAACATCACTAAGCCAGTTTAGTTTAACAGGAAAACATCTTAACTTGCTTATACAGCATTTTATCAGGCCAAAACATTTGTTTGCTCACCGGTATCATCAAAATCACTAGCAAGCTTTGGAAGTATCTCTATTTGCTAGCAGAGTAATCCTGGAAATTATAGGCTGGGAATTTTTAAAATGCTGGTCTCTCCCCGCTCTAATGGCACAAAAGAGATTTAAAAAAAAAAAACAAAACAAAACTTTTCATCAGAAGACATGCCCCCATCTGAGCACAAGTATTCTCAGGTGATATAAGAGCATAAAGCATTTGACTGAATCCTTTTTAACTGCTATCTGGACCAGCTTTTGGAAGACTCTGGTTTTTTCCCCATGGAAGTATGTGCAAACACAAACCGCATGAGGAAGCACAGAAGCAGGAAGTGGGAAAGGGAGGGGAAGATGGGGAGCAGGTCCCAATTCTACTTGGCACTCCTCTCATTACACCTATGGATGGATAATGCTGACAGCTAATTCTGGAGGGAGCACAGGATGTACAGTCAATGGGCATTTGTACATGACACGGGGTTTAATTCTTCCCAAATTGAAGCGGTAGTTTTTTAAAAACAGGGCCTCTGAAAGTAAGGTCAGTTTTGATGGCCAGACCAAATTGGGAGTCTGGGGCTTGCCCGCCCCCACCCACCCACCTCTTTGTTAGCCAACCCTCACCTCTCCAGCTGTGGAGCAGAGGGGCAGACCCTGCTCTCTGTGCGCTTTTTTTTTTTTCCTTCTTTGGAGCCTGCCTTTCCAGGCTGCTGCCAGGCTGCCTGCCCCTGAGCCACATGGAGCCTGGTGCTTCCCTCCACACCTATGGGGTAAGAAACTAAAACTCCTCAGAGGTGTTTTACTTTGCAGTGCCCCGAAGTAATTTGCTGCATTCCAAAGTCATTTAAGGTGCATTACGCCGCTGAATGTGCTACAGCAGCTAAAATTAATGCACGATACGCTGCCAAATGTGCAAACACCAATGCCATTAAAGCAGTGCAAAAGACATTTAGCCCACTTTAAACCCACTTTAAAGTGTCGTCTATAGATGCCCAATGAGTGGCAGCCCAGATCTTCCACAGTGCTGCTGGCATGACACAATCTAGCTAAGCACTTATGCATGTAAAGAGTTGCTCATGTGCTTAAAATTATGCACAGTGTTTAAATGCTTTGCTGGGTCAGTGTCAAAATGTCTGGGCATCTCCTTAGATCCATGCATGGGATGGGGCTTGCATTCACTATTACATTGATAACAACCCACTTATACAGGGAGACAAAGAGAGAATGGAGGAAATGGGGCCGGGGTATGTGAGTTTCAGAAATGAAGAGAATGGTTAAAAAGAACCCTGTTTCTTTCTCTAAATACTGAAATTTGAACAATCCGCAACTGCTTTCCTGTATATAATAGAACAGATAACTTTGGATAGCTGCTTGGAGGCCAAAATACTGCACAGTAGCTATTTAATACTGAACTATACATAAGAGTAGCACAGAAAAAGGAAGAAAGTTTGGACAGCCAGCAGCTATTTCTATTATTGTTTATTTTAATTTATCAAAAACTTAACCATTAAACCCATTTTTATTTTCATATTCCCTAAGCCCAGAGATTTGCTGTACTTCTGGCCCAGAGTCCAGGAAAGATTTTGGCTCACAGACAATGTCTGTGGAGGCCACCTCAATGTCTGGACCATCAAATGTTTACACTATTCATCATAACTTTAAAGCTATTGAATCAATTTTCTTCAAACTTACTTGTGGAAGTTTTGAATGTTTCAGCAGTATCAGGCTGACCTATCTCCATAATTCATGGTTAGGGGAAAAAAGCCCTCTAAAAAAAACCCTCTACAGATTGCTCATCATATACATCAAGTGTTATTGTTAAAATGTTTTAGTGCATTGCTTGGCATCTTGATCCTGAAAGTAAATCCATGGAAATTTCAGAGGGGGAAGATCAGAAACTTAATGCAGATGGAGTTTAACACACCTGAACTGTAAAGTAGGTCAAGTTGGGTTGACTGGAGGACGGAAGGAGATGTTACCAACGTTTTAAAGATGTTAAACACCGTTTAATCTAGGGGTGAAATCCTAATCCTACTGAAAGCAAGGATACCTTCAGTAGCATATAGTGGCTTTTAAAAGGCATGCTAACTAATATGGTTTAATTAAGATGGCTTAACATTTTAAACACCCTCTATTTTCCTGATCAATCATGGTATCTGAAGAAGGAAATATCAAACTTACCTTGCTTTGGCAAATTTTACAGAGCTCAAAACATGAGCAATTCTTGAAGGAAATAATATGGTTTTAAAAAGTTATAAAGAATTTTAAGTAAGAAATGTCATGCCTGTGCAGTAGAATATTGATCTAGTTGCTTTATTTATGTAAAGTCTCATAATAAATTCTATTCTGAGTACAGTAGTAATATCTGAAGTACCATAACAAAGGGATCATATTTTAAGGAAAATGCACATGGGAATACAGTTAAATCTAAGCTTTCCAGCATTAACTCAGCAATGAGTATAGGATTTCATAAATTCATAGATTATAGAGTCAGAAGGGACCCAATGGATCATTGTGTCTGACCCCCTGCCCCTGGCAGGAAAGAGAACCAAGGTCAGATGACCCCAGCCAGGTGATTGTCAAGCCTCCTCTTGAAGACCTCCAAGTTAGGTGATAGTACCACCTCTCTTGGAAGCCCATTCCAGGCTCTGGCCACCCTTACTGTAAAAAATTTCTTCCTAATGTCTAACCTAAATCTATTCTCCACTAGTTTCCACCTATTATTCCTAGTTACTCCCTGAGGCACTTTGGTAAACAGCACATTACCAATTCCTTGCTGCCCTCCCCTGATGAACTTATAGACAGCTACAAGGTCACCTCTCAGCCATCTTTTGTAAAGGCTGAAGAGTTCCAGATCTCTCAACCTCCCCTTGTAGGGTCTTTCATGGAGGTCACTAATCATGTGAGTGGCCCTCCTCTGAACCCTCTCTAGATTCTCCGTGTCCCTCTTGAAGTTCAGTGCCCAAAACTGGACACAGTACTCCAACTGTGGCCTGACCAATGCCACATAGAGGGGGAGCATCACCTCCCTCGATTTGTTGGTCATGCATCTGCTAATACACAACAAGGTGCGATTGGCTTTGTTGATGGCCTCGTTACACTGCCAGCTCATGTTCATTTTTGAGTCAACTATGACTCCAAGATCTCTCTCAGCCTCTGAGCTGCTGAGGAGGTCACCCCCCAACCTGTAGGTATGCTGGGGATTCCTCCTTCATAGGTGGAGTACCTTGCATTTATCTTTGTTGAATTGCATCCTATTTCTTTCCATCTATTGATCTAACCTGTCCAGGTTGGCTTGTATGTTCTCCCTGCCCTCCGGATTATTAACTTTGCCCCATAACTTGGTATCATCTGTGAACTTGGAGAAGGTGCTCTCCACACCCTCGTCCAAATTGCTGAAGAAGATATTTAATAACACCGGTCCAAGGACCAAACCCTGCAGGACACCACTGCCCACCTCCTTCCAGGCCAAGAACAACCCGTCCACCACCACTCTGAGTGTGGCCCTAAGCCAGTTAGCCACCCACCTGACTGTGTAGGTATCCACTCCACAGCCCGTTAGCTACCCTATGACAATAGGATGTGAAACTGTGTTGAAGGCCTTCCTAAAATCCAGGTAAACAACATCAGCCTCAGCTCCTGTGTCAAGGCAGTGTGTGACCTGGTCATAAAAGGCTATAAGGTTTGTCAGGCAGGATCTACCTGTGACAAACCCATGCTGGTTTCCTTTCGGCATCGTTTCCCCTGCTGGGCCTTCACAAATGCGCTCTTTGATGATTTTTTCCAGTATTTTCCCAGGGATAGAGGTAAGACTGACTGGCCTAAAGTTATCTAGCTCATCCCTTCTCCCCTTCTTAAAAATGAGCACCACGTTCGCCTTTTTCCAGTCCTCAGGGACCTGGCCAGAGCACCATGAGTGCTCAAACAGCCATGCTAGTGGCTCAGCTATGACACTGGCCAATTCCTTCAGCACCCGTGGATGGAGGTCATCCGGGCCAACTGACTTGTACCCATCCAGCCTTTACAAGTGCTCTTTAACAAAATCAGCACTAACCTTTGGTGGTTTGGTGCCTTTTGGACATCTGTCTATGCTCAAAGTGGGGGAATTGTCCTGGTCAGTATTTAGGAATACTGAAACAGAGAACTCATTGAAGAGCTCTGCCTTTTTCTCTGTGTCAACCACCAACTGACCTGATTTGTCCTGCAGGGGCAAACTTTGAAGTTTAAATTTCTTAAACTTTATATTACCATTAATTCCTTTAAGTTCTTTGATTTGCCTTGAACCCAACTGAACTGAGGTTGTCCTTATGTGAGGGTCACTATACCATGATTATCTAAAACCTGTGCCTTCTCAAGGTTTGTAGATTAAATAGCAAACACCTAGATCACAAATTGAGATTAAAAATGCTCATAGATTTAATTCAAAACATAGCTTATTCCTTAGACCTCAATAACAGTCATAGATGTCAAAGCCAAAAGACATCATTATATCATCTAGCCTAACATCCTGTGTAAACATAAGCCAAAGAACACCATCCCATTACTCCCACATTGAGTTGAATACAGCTTGTGCTTGACCAAAATCATTTCTTTCACACAGGAATCTAGTCTTTATTTGAAGCCCCTAATGAATGAACAACTTACTGTTTCCCTTGCTGGTTGATTTCAGTGGTTAATCACTCTTACTGGCAAGAATATGTCTCTCTGTGCTAAATTAAAAGCCCTTTAGTACTTGGTGCATTTCCCTCTGCAGGAATTCACATGCTGTAGTCACATCATAGCTCAATCTTCTTTTTGAGAAGCTAAACAGATGGAGCTCTTTACTGTGAAGCATATTTTCTATCCTTCAAATCAATGTTTCAACTCTTCTCTGCACCTTTTTCAATTTGTCATCATTCTTTTCAAAATGTGGGTACCAGACTAGGTGATGTGTTTTAGCCCACATACAGGAATAAAAAAAAATCATCTCTTTACTTCTGCTAATAACTAAATCCTTTGCAGAATCACTGGCTTCTAAGACACATTTAGGAGGAAGGAGATAAGCCTTATCTACAGAATAGGGAGAGAGGGAATTGTATGATCTTGTCTTTAGATGTATTAAAATTCATTTTATTTCAATAGAACCAGCTTCCCCAGCAGCTGAGATACCCATTTAGAACAAAGTTGTCATCATCATTTACCACTACACCAATCTTTTTTTACTGCAAAGTTTAGTCAGGTTTTATATTAGGTTTCATATCACTGATAAACTGACTAAATAATCTTGGATCATGTAGCGATCCCTGCAGAGCTACATTGTAAAACCATTATGAGGATTCCTCATTGACCAACACATTGAGATCTGTCAGTAAACCATTCTTAATCTCTTTAGTGTGCACTTTGTTGATACCGGGCATATCTACATGTGCAATTAATGCACCTGAATTTTCTGTGCAGAAAATTCAGGCTCATTAAAAACGCTCCCCAGCACATGTCTTGCTGTTGGGAGCAAATTGAGCCTGACAGGAGCAGCCTAGTCCAGGGCCACTTGTGCCCTGCTCTGCCATCCTACAGCAACCAGGGGGAGTTCCAGGCTCCCCCCCGGTGTTGGCCCTGAACTAGCAGGGGGCACAAGGGCTTAGCCCCAAGCTCTGGAGGGCAGGTAGTGGTGGGGAGCTGTCCCAGATTGGTAGGCAACTCCATCTCAGCTGCGGGGGAAAAACTGGACTGGCCCTGAGCCAGGAGAGGTTGTGAAGAGCTGTACTGGCTGGTCCTGATATCCATGTGGCTGAGAGGCAGCTGCTTGCCCAGCTCTCCCTGACCCCTGTGTCCCCGTGCTGCCTAGGCTAACTGGGAGCAATTTGCTCTCAGTCAGCATCTACATGTACAGTATGGAGCATTAGTTAATGCCCTGTTTTTCTAGTATCTGCATTTACAGGTACTAGAAAATAGCATATTAGACTAATATACTGCATAGTAATTGCTGTGCATGTATAGACAGTGCTGCTTTACTGTTCATTAGATTAGTCTAATGAACAGTAAAGTGTCTCATGTAGATGGACCCACTATAAATATAAAGGCTCCTTTACAGATTTGCAAAAAGCCAGGTTTAAACTTCCTAATTTTTTTTTTTTTTTTTTTACTTATTCTTGCACAAAGATTCTGGAAAGTGTTTTTCCCTTAATGAATATATGCAAATATTAATCTAGGAGCAAATGCTTTTGTTTACACTTTTTAAGAGATGCTCATATAAGCTGAGACCATGAAAAAATGTAATGCCAAAGTAATTTTTTGGGTAAATGCTAACAAAAAATGGTATTTGTATATACTGAAAGCAGGGTAGATTTGCACCCTAAAGAATAACCAAATCAGAAATGTGTAACATGAGCTTTTGTGAGCCTGAGCTCACTTCATCAGGTTCTGTTAAAGGACATGTCCAAATCAGTGTATCAAGCAGAGAAAGTGATTTGAATACAAAAGACAAGGAAGTTGAGGAGGAAGGGATAGAGGAAGGCAGAGGGAAGAGGGAGATCCAGGGCACATCTACACGTGTAATTAATGCGAAGCAACTATCTCCAGAATTTATTGCTCCCAGGCAGACTGCTTGAACATGCACCCAGGAGCAATAAACTCCAGAGCAATAAACCACAGAGTTTATTGCCATTTGAATATACACCCAGGAATGCAGCATGTTGAGTCAGGTCAGAGCTGCCCTGGCTGGCGGGGTCCCTGGGGATTCATCCTGCCAGGCCAGGGCTACTGCCCCTGGCTCAATGTGTTATGGATGGACTATCTGGGGTATGAGGGTGCTTCAGTGCAGGGCTTGCATAATTAACTACATTACAAAGCAGCCAGTGGTGCTGAAGTATTCCTGTATACTTAAGCATATGTGGAAAACCAATATACAGATAAACTGTTAGAATATAAGCAATAGACTAGCATTATGTTATGCAATTATGAGAATTATGCACATGAAAAGAGTATACTGTATATGAAACAGGCATATGCTATCTAATAATACATATTAGCAGTAAAAATTAGTTTTTTCTTTTCTATTCTCTGATACAAATGTGCAAGAAAGTTGGTACTTTAATCTCCACCCCCACACATAGCATTCAGTCTAAATTAAACAGTTCAAACACTAACTTTTCCCTGTATAAACATTTAAAATGATTCTGCACTAATAATACTGAAATACTTCATAGAGTTTTAAAAGACAAGAAAAAATTATGAAATAAACAGTGCGTGTAGCCAAAAGGCCACTTACCATAAAAGGATCTTCCTGACTGATTGTAAGAAATGTACTTGAAAACAGATGCAGACAAAAGATTCTTAATTTGAAACACAGAAGAGAATAATAATAATCAGTTTATTATATTATTATTTTAAAAACCCAGTAATGTCTTTATTCTAATACTATGAAACCTTATATCACTGTTTCTAGAAGCCCAAATAAAAAAATATCCCTGGTGACCTTCCTCAGCTGTGCCATTTATAATCATATTCTTATGAAGACTTTGGATGAATTCCTGGTGGACATGAAACCTCTTCATACTTCATAACAATAAAAACAAAGAACAGTTTGTTCGACACAGAAACCAAACTTTCAGCCCTGATGCTGAAAACTAACCTGAACCCCAACTTGCAAGCCAGGGATACTTCTGCCAGGCTCCCTGTACTAGAAAGCCTGCTCAGCACTTGGGGCACAATTCCTTTTACATAGAGATTATGGAGTTGGCTACAAAAGTGGGCAGAGCCCAGTAGAAAGACTGGGACTACAGACTAAAGACACCTACAGACCTACATCTGCTGGAGATCTAGAGAGACAGCGCGAAAGATGCACCTTAGGTGCCTCCAACTTAAACTTAATAAGAATTAAGGCATCTGGGCCACATTCAAAGCTGCCTTAGGTAATGCAAGGAAACAGTTAAATGCTTAGGCTCCTTATTCAGTCAATGAGCAGTCAAAGCATGCCTACAATGTGGCAGCAGTGTCCCAGCCTAGACACCCTGAACATACTCTGCTTGCTTGTTCCCTACTCAGATGCTGCAAACCTATACACTGGTGATACCACCCCACAGCATTGCCCTGCAGCTGCTTGTAGCAGTGTATTTCTGGGTTTGGGGCATGCAAGTTGGACCCCAAAATGTCTAGTATAGACACACCCGTAAGCTTCTAGCTTACCTATCTGAATCTGACCCTTAGTGCTGGATCCTCAGCTGTTGTAAACTAGCATAGCCGGTTTACCCCAACAGAAAATCTAGCCCCAGCACTTCTTCCCTAGGAGAAACTCTGAGGTGTTAATACCGTTGGCACTGCTTGGAAGCACACCAGCATACTCAATAGCTACTGTGGATGCCCCGGGAGCAGCTCCTGGTGCTTTTCTGGGTTTGGTCTGTGCAAATGGGAGTGAGTGGATGGGTCAAGCTCTGCAGTAATCTGCACTAGGGATTCAACATAGATACATCCTTAATCTCTTTTGACAGGACAGGATCTGTTCCCTGACCATCCAATCATCCAAGTAACCAGTCTGGGTCAATGACTATGCCCTGCATCCACAAAGATGATTGTGGAAACTTTAAACTTGGTTAGTAGATTTCATAGAATTTAAATGTATGGGACAGGTACCAAGCTGAATAAAATTTAAAGATTTAGAATTTGGGGAAAGCTAAGTGACTATCAGCCTCTCGGATTTGTAGTATATTTGTATTAATACTGATCATGTTATCATGTCAGCAATGCTTAGTTCTCTGCCATCATCTTTCTCTTCTTTTGTATGTGCAGTTGGAGTTCCTTATAAAATTAACCAACCGGGTGTGACTACTGGACCAATTTTAGGAATGTTTTAGGCATATTCGTTAAATTAACTGCAGTGTGTAGTCAGGTCTTTATTCTGTTCTAATGAAATAGTTAACCAAATATTAATGCTGTGACAGGGGGCCTCCCGGGGCCGAGCTCTGTGGCCCGCCCGCCTGTCACCGTGACAGCAGGCCTACTCAGGGCCAAGCTCTTCATGGCCCGCCCACCTGTCTCTGGGCAACCGCCCGCTCATCTCGCCCGCCACGCCTTTGATGATAATGAGTTCAATTATGATGATAATTAAGCGGGAGGCTGCCCTTCGACTGCCCCGATGCCCAGGGGCGCTCTGCGGCTCCAACCTCCCCTAGTACCGCAGCCCAAGCCTCGCAGATGGCATCATGGTGTTCAACATCTCACCAGCCCCACACTGGGCCCCAGAATCTTCCATGCGACCCCACTATGGTCTTCCCTACTCAGGCGGCCACTCCGCCGTCATCTGGGCTACCTCACCCCCCCGAAGCCTTGTTCCCCTCTCAGGTGTGGTTCCCCCGGAACCTTTGGCTACCTTGCCCTGGCCCACCTCAAGGCCAGTCGGGACCCCAGGCCCCCGGCTCTTGGGCGTCCCTCGCGGTGGGCCCCCGGCCCTTTTGACCCTCACTGGTCCTGGCCCCAGCATGGGCCAGTCGAGGGGACTCTCCCCTTCGGCCTGGGTCTCTCTAGCCACTCACTAACACTGGGCCTCACCATGCCACTACTCCCTTCCTCCTAGGAGCAACCGCGGCACCTCACCCACATCACTCCCACTTTCGGGGTCCGCCCTCTCTGGGCCCCTCACACACACGGGCCCTCTCGGCCTTCATCACACAGGCCCTCTCGGCCCTCCAGTAAACACTAGGGTAACCCACCTGGTGGTGGTGGGAGCTAGGGGTTAAGGCGCCCCGACCCGCCTTTCACCGGGGTGATCACTGGCCTGGCATTTCCTTGGGGCTCCCGCGCCACTGAGAGCCCCACCAGACCACCCACTCCTGGCAGGGTGCAGTTTCAGGTCATGCCCAGGACCAGGAGCCTCCTGCCATCCCCTTGCAGCTCCCCCTTACCTCCAGGCATTCACAGCAGCCCTAAGGCCAGGCAATATTGCTGCCTGACCTCCTGCAGCCAAACTGCCTGGTTTATATAGGCCTCAAAATGGCTGCCGCAATCAGGCACCTGGAGGCTGCCTGCTCCAGGCCCTTAAAGTGGCAGGAGCACCCTGTGCTCTGCCACAAATGCTACTTCTTTTCTCCCCAATCCAGATTGGCAGATAACAGCATTTTTCTCTTGTTATCTATGGACTTTCAGAGACCCTTGAGAATGACCTGTTCTGGCTGCTTGTATTTCTTTCCCTCCTCATATCTTTCCAGTTTTCATTTTGGGTATCTGGACACCCTTCTCCCAAATAGTTACTCTTTCCATAAACCTTTCCTGTACCTCCAGAACTATGATCATTCATTTTTGTGTATGTATAAATCTGTGTGTGTATAATCTTTAGGCAGTAGCTCTGTTCTTAAAAAAATGATTCCATGAGAAAAAGTAAAGGAATATGCTGTGGAAACAGACAATTTCTAATACAATATTTAAAAAACCCCAAATATTTCTCCAGGGCTGTATATACAGTCATTTAAACAGAACCTGTAAGTGTATCTATGGTGGGGATGTCAAATTCACGTCTCTTCCTGGGCCAGATTCAGAATATAGAGCTCCTTGGCCAGTTACAGACATTACACTTTTATTAGTATAAGGGATCAGAAATCAGTCTGTACCCAGAACAGAAGTTCAGCACACACAGACTGGTTTAAAAATGGTGGAACTCAGTCTAAGATTTACATCCCCCAACAAAGGGTAAATGCGTGTTCTACTCACCACGAATTTAAACTACGCTGCTTTCAGAAAACCATGGAACTTAGGCCTTGTAAATTGTAACTATGTAAATTCCACTTCGGGCTTTTTGAATGCCTACACCTAGCCCATTTGGGCAGGATCCAGATTAGCCAGGGGTGGCAGGATGAGTGACAGTGGACGCAGCAGTGGCAATGGGACAAGCAGCAGCGGCAACCACAGGAGTTAACGCAGCTGTCTCTTGCTCTCTGTTGCTGGATTGCTGGCCCCCTGAGAGCCCCATGGGCCAGAAGACACAGTGCCATGGGCTGTATGTTTGAAACTCTGATCTATAGCAAGACTAAGTGGTGACTTAAAATATTAGACTTTCTTGGTTAAAATGATGAAAATCTCCATTTAACCAAAGTAATTTTCCTCGGGTAATTTTTAATTTAACTTAGACTAAAAGATTACTCACTACTGAATTGCTGGGATTCATATTTTTCTTTTTACCGAGTGTTTGATATTTAAGCTAACATTTGTAAAAGGTTGATAGCTCTGAACTTAATTGAAAAAAGGAAGTGGGCTGCTTTTGTACTCATGAGTATTGGTAAAGCTTTCAACAAATAGAAATAACTAATGATATACTAAGTAAGAAAGCACAGACTGAGAATGGAAAAATACTAGAGTTTATAAAAATGAAGTAAACATGTACCAGAATAAATTTCAATAAGCTTATTAGAAACTAACAAAAATGTCATAACATATCTTAATTAAACAGTTGTTTAAGCCAGTTTAAAGCTTCATAGGTACATAACCCACTTTCCAATCTGAATAATTTTCAGAATACTAAAAGTCATTTGACCTTATTCAATTACTAACTGAATTTCAAATCTCATGGTCCTACCTAGCATGCACACCTACGCATACATATACTCATACGCTCTGAAGTCATTTGTGATATAAGAGAAACCAAACAAAGACACATTGTCTGGAAGTGTGTGTGCTTAGATTTGACCATGGTCTTATACATCTCCAACTAATAATGTTCTATGATCTTTAACTATGTACTATTTTGAAATACTTCTGATTCAAATAATCAGTCTGGTTTATTTTTGTAAATTTATAAATATATACATAAGAAATCCTTGTATAATTGTGAAATTCTTGTAAAACCTTATCTACCAGGTTTTAGTTCTGAGGAATTTTTTAATGATTAAATATGAATTCCTGGAAAATAAGGTTTATCATAACAAAAAAACTCACAGAACTTTTATTGTACTTGTGCTAACAGGCACCACTGTAATAGACTGTAGATCTAGGAATACACTGAGAGCAGAAGCTAAAACTATCACTGAACAATGAAATAGATTATAACCTTTTTTTAAAAAAATAGTACTAGACTGTATTGACTTCAATCCATAGTTTGAACTGTAAAAAAAATTTTGATCTGGCCATGATCTTGTTGTCCCTCCAAAATATTTTTTATACAAAGGACTTGATTTGGCAATGAAAATAAAAGTTAATTTATTTTCTCTCACACATACAAGGATTGCTACTGAAAAACTTAAGGGTTCAGGCAACAGATCATATTTAAATATTATTAACAGAATTTCCTCCATTCAGTGGCTGGACATTCTGTCCATGAGTCTTAAAAAATGCTATAAGGAAAGCCGAACTGACAACTGCTCTAACAGATGAGCTAAAAAAGAACCTCCCATTTAGCTTAAGGAACAAGAAATATGCCTTCATAAAAGAGATCTCCAGCTGAAATATAGTGTCTTTTAATCTCCCAGCTAGCCAAATCACTTTCATTTGTGAAATAACAGGATTTGAACATAGCACGCCAAAGATGAAAGACTAGCATACTACTCCACTGTGCTACTATTGCTCACATAGGCCTGGATTTTAAATCCTCCAGAGGCTCACTAAAAACAGCCTTTGTACTGGAGAACTGGAGGATAGCCAGTATAACACAAATCTTTAAAGAGGAGGAAGAGACCCAAGGAACTATAGAACGATAAGCCTAACTTCAGTTCCTCGAAAATTGTAGAAAATATAAAAGACAGGATTGTCTGTCATGGCTGGAGAAGAGTCACGACTTATGTAAACACAGATCATGCCTCACCAATCTACCAGAGCACTTTGAGGCAGTTAACAAATATGTGGATTAGGGTGATCTAACTGATATAGCGCATCTAGATTTTCAAGGCAGACAAGGTCCTTAGACCAACATGGCTACATCCAACACCCCTCTAGACTTTCAAAAAACTTCTGATAAAGTCTTGCACCAAAGTCACTTGATGGCGTTACTGCATTTTCTTATGTATAACATGTACCTTTTCTACAAAATCAATGCTCTCAAAAATCTGGGTGCACATATTAACCAGAAAAGCTGATTTTCTGCCCAGGGTTAGAAGCACTCTGTTTTCATTCCTGCTTCACAGCAGCTATGGTATAACTGTTTAGGCAGCTGAGAAAATCAACTAACTTAATAGCTCACTGTTCTTCACTCTACAGGTGTTAAAAATCATCTCTCCTTTTTAATACTCTTGATGTTCCACTAACCAGGTGAGTAAGGGCAAGTTTTCTGTCTGCTAGTTGCCCCTGTTTTCTCTATTTCAAAGCCTCTTTAGCAGATACTCTCTAGCTCTTTTCAGAATCAAAGATCTACCCATGAAAATCAGTCTGCAGCAGCAGCTGGGATTCAGCATAATACAGGAAAGTGAGGGGGAGTCATCTGAAGATTAATCTCTGCCCCTGTTCTATGCAGCCATAACTCTGGGAAAATCTCTTTTCTTCATTCTGCCTCTCAAAAAAGGTGTAGATTATATCTGGAGATATGCTTTGTGCTAGAAATTAGAGTAGTTTGTCATGGCATGAGAGGCATGGGACACTCATGGACCATCTATTGGTTAAAGGACAGGGAACAGCGTGGTTATAAATGGTCAGTTCCTACAACAGCAATAGAGTGGGGCACAACAGTCTATGCTGAGTCCTGTGCTGTTAAACATATTAATACATGATTTGAAAAGGGGGGAGGGTACATAGTGTGAGGTGGCCAAGTTAGCAGATAATGGTCAATTATTCAGGGTGGTTAAAACAAACAAACAGCTGACCATAAAGAACTGTAGAAGGATATGTAAAACTGAGCGGATGGGCAACAAGACAGCAGATGATGTTCCAAGTTGATAAATACAAAATAATGCATGTAGGGAAAAAATAATGCAGGACATTATACATACACAGTGACAAATTTTATACTAGCTGCTCCTGCTTAAGAAATAGATCTTGGAATCATTGTGTATAGTTTCTGAAAACATCAGTCCAGTGTTTAGAAACCCATAAAAAGGCAAATAGACTGTTAGAAACTATTAAAAGAACTGAAAACAGAAAATGTCATTATGCCACTGTATAAAACCATTATACGCCTACACCTTGAACACTGGTCTCCCCACCTCCAAAAGAAAGAGTAGAACTTGGGCAACAAGGATGATCAGAGGCATGGAGAGGCTTTCATATGAGGAGAAATTAAATGAACTAGGATGTTTTAGCTTAGAGAAAAGAAAGCTGAGGGAGGATATGATAGTGCTTGTGGAGAAAGTAAATACGGATTTAATCAGCTAACTCTTACTTCCTAACAATTCCAGTTAATCACAATACTAGAACTAGGGGACAAACAATAAAATGAATAGGAAGTCAATTTAAAACAAACATAAGGAATTTTTTTCATGTACTGTATAATTAATTCATGGAGCTCATTGCTACATAATGTTGTAAAAAGCTGATGATTTAATGACATTCAAAAGAGAACTGGACAAATTCATACAGGTTAGGTCATCAGTAAATACTATAGTTAGGGGTAAAAGCTCCAAATTAGGATTTTGTAGGCCTCCGAATGCCGGAAGTTGTAAAGAGAGGCCAGAATAAGAGGTATTTGTATGGCACTTCTTAACGCTCACATATGTGTCTTTAATTTAAAAGCTTCACTCCCACAACTATATATGCACATTTTGCAAACACACATTTGTGTGCACAACAAAACCATATATTTTATAGGTATTCTCCAAGCAGTTAAAGGTATGAAATAAATCAGGCATATAAAGGCATTAATTTTGACTGAACAGATGAGAGTTCTTGTGCCATGGATTATACAGGTATGACTGTATTTAAAGAGTTCCTGTTTTAAAATAAGTTACTAATAGTTTGCTGCCTACTGATAGAATGAAGTGACTCGCTGAAAAAAGAGCTCTTTTTTGGACAGGGAGAATGAAATAAGTATTTCCATGTTCTCTGAAAGGGTCAGAAAAGGAAAAACCCATCTGTTCATATTTTAAGTTGAGGCATAGTCACTCAGTCAGCCATTGTTCAGATGCTAATGACAGCACTTTATTGCAGATGTTTAGTATAGTGCAGCCAAATCAACAATTCTTCTGCTCTGAGAAATTATGCACAAAATAAAATGGGTGTGCATGGCTCAGAAAAGGAACTTGAACATAATGCCTATTTGTAAAATAAATGCAAATGAAAAATTTCAGTATCAATTTAAAAAGACAGAAATTTGGGGTACTTTAAAAATGGGGGTGTCAAAAAAGTGCCCTGAGAAACTTTTGCGCATTTAGAAGCTTCATTTTCCAGATAGAATAAATCATCCTTATATCTTCAGCCATTTATGACTACTGAAAGGAGTTATAATTAAACACACTGTAAAAGATACGTAGCATGATGGGATGGTAAGAAAGGAAAATAACACTAACTTAAAAGCTGGGATACAGGAATATGAATGATGTCTGGAGGAACAGAGTTCTTACTCTGCATGAAAAATGAGGCCACAGGTATTTTGTTGGCAATGCCATAGCCCTGAGCTTAAAACTTCTCTGTTTTAAGATAATGTTTTCCACAGATCTCTAATATTCCTAAAATGCCCCCAACCAACCACCAGCTCCTTCATAATGCTACATTTAGGTCTTCATTTTTCCATCCTCCAATTCCAGCAATTATAATATAGGTCTTCTGTTGGGTTATGAGTTAAAGTCAAATCTCAGGAATGTGCCTTGTTCTTAGATACGGCACAGCTAAACATTTTTAAATATGCTAGGAGTCTGAAAGCCATACTGGGCAAATGAAGGGGGACAGATAGATGACAGTTTTTATATGCTATGATCAACTTAAGTTACATTTTCTCTCGCCCTTTCAATAGACAGCAATCTAAAATCTACTTGGCATCATAGGAGGAGAAGGGTGGAAGAGACCTCACTAGGTCATTCAGTCCAGCCATCAGCTCAAGCCAGGAAAATCCCTGATTAACCATCCTAGCCATATGTCTGCCTAACCTGCTTTTGAAAATTTACAGGGAGATTCCACAATTTCTCTAGGTAGCTTAGTCCAAAGCTTGACCACCTCCATAGTCAGAATGTTCCACCTAATCTCCAACTTACATTTCCTCTGCAGAAGCTTGAAACCCTTGCTCCTAGACCTGTTCTCTATGGCCACAGAAAAGAGCATCTCTATCCTTTCTAGATCACCCCTCAGGTATTTGAAGACAGTTGTCAAATCCCCCCTTAGTCTTCTCTTCACCAGACTAAATAACCTTAGTTCTTTCAGCCTTTTATAAGTCACGCTTCCCAGGCATATAATCATTTTTGTTGCTCTAGCCTGGACTCTTTCCAATCTGTCCACATCATTCTTGAAGCGTGGGACCCAAAACTGGACACAGTACTCCAGGTAAGGCCTCACCAGTGCTGAATAAAATAGAAGAATCACTTCCCTTGATTTGCAAGTGGCATATCTGTTGCTACAACCCAGGATGCCATCGGCTTTATTTTGCAAAAAGAACACACTGTTCATTTGCCCATATTCAGCTTCTGAACTACTGTAACCTCCAGGTGCTTCTCTGCAATACTGCCTAGCCAGTCATTCCCCAGTTTATATTTGTGCATTGAATTATACCATCTCAAGTGCAAGACTTCACTTGTTGAATTTCATCTGATATACTGGAAAAATAGTCTGCAATCAATTGAAATAATTTTGGATCATAGTCCTACCCTCTGCAACTCCACCCAACTTAGTGTCATCTTCAAATCTGCTAATCATCCAAATCATTAATGAAGATGTTAAATGATACCAGACCTAGGACAGACCCATGGGAAACTCCACTTAATACCTCCTCCCAACTAGACATGGAACCATTGCTGGCTACTCACTGAGCATGATGATTCAGTTATGTATCTACTTTAGAGTACTTTCATGTAGTTCGTATTGGCTTAGCTTATTAATGAGAATGTCATGGGAGGCAGTGTCAAAAGACTTGTTAAATTCAAGGTATATCACATCCATTGTTCTTCCACTCCCCCCACCCTTGCATCCACACAGCCTATTACTTTATCATAGAAATCAGGTTAGTCAGGCATGACTGGCTTGTTATGAATCCATGATGGCATTTAGCATACTAAAGTAAGATTCGGCAGGGGAATAGCATGTGGTAGCAAACTGAATGTCTTGTAAGTACTAGTATTGGAGGAATTCAGCTACTGGTAAAGCTACTGGGATTCAGAACTTAAAAGTATAGGTCACATTTGTAGCATGCACTGTATATGTTGTTCTATTTAGCCTAAGGAGTCTAAATGTAGCATAGCTTGTAAAAACAAGAATGCCAGATCTTGCCATAATATAACATTGACAAATTGAGCATATGATTTGAAAGAAGCCATTATGAAATATTACCATATCATTTTTCCTCAAGTGACTTTAAAAACATCTTGTATGTTTCTGTGGCTATATTAAAGAATTAAGCTTAGAACCAGAGGTAGAAAAGAAGGGGAAATATCTTTAAAAATACACAGTATGCACAACAGGGCTGTCTCCTCTCCAATCTCCATTATTCTATTGCAATTACTTTATTGTATTGACCTTAAAATGGAATTTTAAGGTTATTTACTAGTCACATGTTGACACTGAGAAAAATAGCTGCATATTGGGTAACACAATTATACACTGCACAATAACAATATAATATACAAAGCAAAACAATCAGTTAACCACTACTTGAATATTTTCATATGCTTCTGCAGATCCTTGTTGTAGCTAAGGTTGGGAGCACCAAAGTACCAAAAGAAAAATGGCTCTTATAGCATGTTTCCCATTATGCAAAGAAAGTTTTTAAAACAGATACAACTGCTACCTTCTGAAATGTTAGTCTCTAATCTGTTTAGCTAGGGCTGAAAGAGAGCATTATGACTCTCATATTCATTAATGAATATGAGAGTCATAATGAAGTAGCGTTCCCCCTAAATTGGAAGGATGTTAGCCCTGTAGTTAAGGCAGACAAGGTTATTTGGGTAAATCTGATATCTTTTATTAGACCAACTAATTGGTCTGATTAAAGTTGGTCTAATAAAAGATAACAGGTTTACCCAATGAACCTCGTCTACCTATGTCCTTAGACCAACACAGCTACAACACATACCCCTGTAGCCGTGTAGTTATAGCACTAGATTAGAACTCAGGGTTTGTAGGTTCAATTTTAGTTACTCTACCACAGAAATTCTGTGTGATCATGGACAAGTCACTAAAGACTTAAGTAGCCAGAGAAAGACTTAGGTGGAATTAAGCCACCAAGTCCTTATTTGGAGTCCAAAAATTCTTCACTCAGTAGCCACTTAATTGTCAAGGCATGAAATGTATTAAAAACAATTCAGTTAAGCTTGAGTTTCCTAAATGCATAGCATTCTGCTTCTGTGCATACCCCATACTGTCCCAGCCTGTGCAGCCTTGTGCTCGTCTCTTCCTAAGGCAGTCTTCTGAGAGACCTGATCTGGCAACTGTTTTCTTAACTGTTCTCATAATACGTACTGACAAAATAACACAAGAGGAGGAGGAAACGATTCACCTTTTTCACAACAACCTAGTACAATGGATCCCAAACTAGAGGGTGTAACCTTAGATGGGGTGGATACTTAGAAGTGGCTCCCAAATCCCACAGAAACTGAATTACAGCCCTCAGATTTGTACCACAAGTGGGATCAGAAGTCATTTCCAAAGGGGTCACCCACAAAAAATTGAGAGCTACTGTGTAAGTGGTAGTGTTTACCCTGGAAGTGAGTCCAATTCCTGCATCAGCCTTAGGGAATGCAAAACCATTGTTTCTCCCACCCCCAGGCTAGAGGAATAGTTGGGAGGCATTCTCCAGCCTTCTTTCCCACTGTGCAGAACAGATTCCAAGACTCACAGAGAGATGGAATATCACTGTAGTCTAGTGATTAGGGCACCCACCAGGAAAGTAGGAGACCTGGCTTCTGGTCTGTGCCTCTGGGACTGGTTACACAGTTTACAATGGTTTTAAATATCTTTCCTTAGTAAGAGATTCTAGACATTGGATGGAGACACCTCCTGGCATGCCCTGTTCATCATTTCCCCTCAGTTAACTGAAGGTGGCATCTTAATTCGGTGTGTGGATTCCCCAAAATCCAGTTTGAGGTGCCTCATTTTCCCCATGCACTGTATGAAGAGTCTAAGCTCATCACTTGATTTTACCAAGGTAGTGGGAAAGAAGTAGCCTAGCACCTAAAAATGAGGTGTCACTATGCCTAAGACTTTTATAGCCTAAATCTTCTAAACCTTTCAGATCCTTGTTAATGAAGAGGGAACAATCCTTCCATACCTGAGGGCCTGGAAGGATAAATCTGTTATTCTGTAATATAACAAGGATATAACAGGGATAGATAGATAGATAGATAGATAGATAGATAGATAGATAGATAGATAGATAGATAGATAGATAGATAGATAGATAGATAGATAGATAGATAGATAGATAGATGTGAGTCCTTAGATTTCTTTAATCATTTCCAGCTAAATCCACTGATTGGCTGTAACACAGAGACTTCATGGTGATGATTTTCTCTTGCAGATAAAGGATTTATGCTGCCAATGCATTTAGACCTACCAGGGAAAACTGGTTGACTTTTTTTGACAGAAAGTATGAAAACAATTTGGCAAATCCTTTTTCTCCTACCCTGTTTTCTGAACAGCTCTACCACTAACCATGAGAATTTGTCTGAAATGTAGACTCTGGCAAAAGTGGATTGGCTAAAATCCAGTTTGTTCTTTCTTTTCTGAATCTAATCTCTCTCCCTCTCTATCTAATTTCTCTTCTATTGTATTTTTCTCCAGTGCCAATCTTTGGTTCTTTCTAAGCCAGGACTAATTTTCTTTTTCCCTGTGACTAGAAGGATGTGTCAGAAGGAAAAGGCTAACCCCCAATGATAACCTCATTAGGATTACTCTGTGGAACATTTATCAATTTCCAATTTCTATGGAAGTCACAGATGGCTATAACAAATAGAACTTCCTTCTCCCTCCCATCCTCTCGTTTATGACTGGTAAAGAAAACCACTTTAAATTAATCTAAATAAATCAAGCATATTTTTATGTGTACCACGAAGTATCAGAAATTGTCTAATAAAACTTCTAAATTATTTTCAACAATACATTAATGGTGGGGGGGGAGGGTGGCAACTGGACCACCAACCTCTGATACCAAGCTGTGGGGGGTGGGAAGTGGGGGGGACAGTGGGCACAAAAATAGAAGGAGCTGTTGCTGCCCTGTGCACAGCTGCTTCAAGGTATTCACTCATCCAATTAGACCTATGATTTTCAACCCAATTTCTATGCCAAAGTCTTTTGGATAAGCCTTCCAAACATGAAGTATCATTATAACTTTGAAAACCACTGATGACCACCAGATTACCCTTCATCATTTGGACTAAGGAGTATAACTGTAGAAAACTCAAGTATTTGTGCCTCAAATTCAATACAAATTTAGAACATAGTTCAGTGAGACAATCCATAGTGTAAGTGTTTACAAACTTGAATCCTCACTTAACATGTAGGTTTTGGCACTGCAAAAATATTTGGGTAACAGCAAATTTGAGTGAAAAATTAAATGGGAGATTTTCATGCAGACTTAGGGGAGTTAGGAATGCAAATCCAATCAAAAGTCAAGTAGGCACATTTGAAAATGCCTCCTTTAAAATCCTAAGGCAGAAGGTTCCCCTCTAGAAAGATGACTTGTAATGATAAGGGTTAAGGCATAGAGGATAGTCACAGCATAGTCCATTTACTAGGATGATTTTTTGGCCAGGCTTTGAAAAGTAGTCTGCACATACTAGCTTCATTAATAACATCAGGCCCTGATTAACACAACACTTGTGAAAATTAGACACTACAGGGAAAAAAATCTGAACATTCACATTGTTTTAGTTGTAAGTATCCCTCTGATTTAGGAAACATGTGCAGACCTGGAAATACATATACCAACTTCTGTTCCAACTTCTCTCCAGTAAGCACTAACTTCTGACACAATGATGGTTTTAGGTATAAAATAAAAAGAAAAATACGGGAGTCAGCAAACCTATTTGGAAAGAATTTAAAGAGAAAAAATCCCAAAAAACCTATGTTCATATATCTGAGCCAAATGTGTTGAGAGTTATAAAAATCAAAACAGTATAATAAATGTTGGCTCCAGTACTACAGTAATTCAAACAAAAAAGTTTCCAAATTTTAACATTATATACATGATTAAATACTCAATTTCCTTCTATTTTTTTCCCTTAAAAAATAAAAGCTAGACTGTAATGAACATTGTGTGAAGCTGGAGGGATACAGATCTATTTTTTTTTTAAAGATTTGGCAGGAAAACACAACAAAACTTCTACCCTAGACAAAGCACCTCTTGGACTTATCTTTGATGGTGTAAGATCATAGTAGGGACATTTTAGGGCCTCTTTTAAAGAGAAAATATGTTTGTTCAAATATGAGATTATAGAGCTTGTTTGGTATTAACTTCTGCCAAGCATAAACAATTTTTTCTCCTCAAGTTATTACTGAGTCCTGTGGCCAGCGGCAGTAACTGTTATCACTTCATTTTCTGTAAAACAGTTCAGAAACTTGAAACCTCCCACACTTCCCCCATGTGAGTACTTGGGATTGTTACACAACAGTGAAGTGTTTGGTTTCAAAATCCAATATATTTGGTGGCTGGGTGGCACAGTTGATCATTCAAAGGCTTTAAATGTGTGCATGTTTTAATATTAAAACTATTCAACTGAATACCATGTTCATGTACACACAAGTCTAATAGGATAATTGAAGTGTCACAGTTTAAATCAAATTAACTTTGAAGACTGGAAATTATGCATAATACATTTTATAGCAAGTTACTTTTTTACCACCAAAATACACACATAAATAGGAGGCAGAAATATTTTTACCTGTAACAGGAAATTGCTGTAGTTACTAATGGATTTGGGAAAGTCTGTCTCTGTCCTAACTGCATTGGGTGAATTCTATTAGAGGAGTCACAAGTATACCTGTTCAACACAAATGAAATTGCTGACAGGCACAAACAAAGGAAATTATCAGCCATTTAGTTTGTCACAATGCACTGTTATCACATCCCCAGATAGATGATAGCGTGGCAGGGCACTTGAGGTGCCTGCCACTAAGAGTTCAGGCAGCCTGCAAAGCTGCTGGCAAGTGCAGGCCAGGACTAACTGGGAGTTAGCTGAGCCAGCCAACTGGCAGGTGAGATGAAGCCTGATTGAGGGAGTCACCTGACTCAGGATGGCTAGCTTGGAGCAGGTATAAGCCTAGGACCTGAGAAAAACTGGCAGTAACATCTTGGAGCCTGCTGAGAGAGCACCATCTCAGCAGGATGGCCATAGCTCTAGAGGGTTGACATAGAGAATAACATCTAAAGCAGTCTGGAGGTTTGGGGAGGAACTAAGGAGAGGAGGATAGTAGGGGCTCATGGAGGGGCCTGGAGCCCAGATTGAGGGTCTGAGAGTGCAGGACCAGTGAGGGTCCAGGAGCCTAGTGAGAGGCTAAGTGAAAGAGAACATCAATGAGGATGCCATTTGCCAGGCATGGGCATGGTGTAGGAGAGGAACAGAGCCTTACAATTAGCCCATAGGCAGGGACCACTGGCACCTAGTGGTCATTTGAGAGCAACTTGGGAAGCCCTGGGTAATAAATGTCAAGGCATGGTGGGCAACTGAAGGGGTGATTGCCCAGAAAATGAGGGCAGGTGGGACTCCAGGGGCTTCACAGCCACCCTTGGCAGGACACTCTGCCACAGACAGAATACGAATTTCCAATTCCCAATTTCCATAGATTATTTCAATGAAGTATTCGTCTTCACTAATAACACTTGATTTTCTGCTGCTGACTGGATTTTACAGATATAACTTAAAAAATAAAAGTTCTTAGGAAATATGCCAAGTTGACAGTCCTACAAAATGAAGTTTTTCTCTTTCTACCCACTGAAGTTAATTGAAGTGTTCATGTACACAGGGCTCTGACAAAACTTTGAAAGCTCTATACCAGTGACATCAGGCTTACCACCCACGGGCTAGAAACAGCTCCTGGAGGTGGGTCGTCCAGCATGCAGAGCAGCCGAGTGGCAGTGAAAGAGACGGTGTATGTGATGGCAGTGCTAACCCCCTGGATTTCAGAGCTGGGTGGATGCAGCAAAAACTCCCAGAGTGTGGTTCCAGCCTTTGGAGCCAAATAAGTCTGACATCCTTCCTCAGTACCATAGGATAATGCCCTCACCCAGAGATGGTTTGAATTCATATATCAGTAAAGTGCTCTAACCAGTAGAAAAAAGGATAGACATTGCCCAAACGTGGTTACTTAAAGCAAAACCACTGCACCAACACTGGTAAAAGGTCTGCCCAGTAGGAGGAAGGCTGAAACCTAGGGCCCCCTCATACACAAAAGAGCATCTATTGCACTGAGCCACATCCCTTCTGGTTTATCCTTATCCTCCTCTTACTGGGCCCCATGTTTCTTGGATGCCCTCATGGCTGTCCATTGGCTCAGCTTCAAAAGGAGGGATGGAGAAGGGCTTATATAATGCCTGGTAGTTAGAGCATGTTGCTTGGAAGCAGGAGCTGTGTGTTCAAACCTATTCTGGGCAAGGGGGTGCCTAGAACCTGCATATTTCGCTCCCTAATTTTTTGAGCTAAAACAGGTCTAGCCAACTGGTGGCACAAGTGCCACAAGCAGCATGGATACTGTAACAAGGTGCATGGCTCAGGGACTGAAACCCAGTTGCAGAGGGGTAGTGGATAATAGTGTGCGTGCCTAGGAGTGTTGGGCCATTTGATGGGGAGGATTAGCTGGCCCTGGAGAAAATTTAAAAGCTCCCAGAGAGATGATGGAGGAAAGGAGGAAGCTGAGAGGAAAGGCAATACTGAAGGACTATAGTGAAGTCCTTGCCCTGGATGGATTGCAGGAAGCCGGGGGATGTTTTATTTATTCTGTTTAGTTTGAGGTAGGAAAGGGGGAAGGCTGGTAGGTAGGAAGGGGTAACAATTTGCTACAGATAGCTTCTGTGTGGTGCATGGCAGATCAGGGTGGGGACAGGCAACAGAGTGGCAGATAAAGCAGGGAGCAGAGAAAAGAGCAACAGATCAGGCAGGGAGCAGAGAGGAGGGGGTGGATTGGGCCAGGAAAGTAGACTGGACTGATAGTTGGGGAGGGCACAGGGCTTAATTTCTGTCAGGACTGTCAAAAAGGTTCACACCTACTGGGCAAAAGCATGGGAGAGATGTCTATCACCTTCTCCATCATTCATCCAGCAGGTATGTGTGCAAGACCATTCCATTCTGCCATAAGGCAATTCTACTGCAGGACAAAATAGCATACCAAACTGTGCCTAAGTACCAAAAGCTGCAATTATGCAGCTGTGTACATGCCATTTCAGTGTATAAACAGAAATAGGCTTTAGCCTTTAGGGGGTTTTTTTCTTTCCCAAGCTTTTCTCTGCAGTCATGAGTAATTGAAACTTATCTTTACAAACAACAAAAACAAAATCTGACATCCTTAGTTAATAACCTGATTCCAGCACAACTGTGGCTTTAAGAAAAAGCCAACTATCATGAAGTTCCTAAGAAAATAGTAATATTTTAGCATGTAATACAGTTTAGCTGGTAATACAGAGGGAACCCACTGCTATACTTTTATCCTTATTCTTCTGGAGATTCCACAAAACTTAGGAAAATGAATGGAGTGTATTCTTTTAGATACAAAGCTAATGGAAGGGTTATAAACCAAGTCCCAGGAGTCTAAAAGTTCAGTATTCTTTGAGAGTTTTATGTGTGTTAGCCACCAAGTCAAAATGAAGTTTCACTGGTAGAAAAAAAATCCATCTTTCCTTTAGCTGTTTACAACTGTTTTAAAATGACCATATTTGAGCCGTATAGATGTTTCTATAATAATTTACATTCTGGCTAGTAGCACAAACTTCTTACATAGTTGTAATCCTATTACAATAGCCTCCTGAATTTACCCCTGCCTGATTTCTTTCTAAGTCTAGACAATTAGTGAAAAAATGAATAGTAGGTAACATATGCAAAGTAGTTAAACTGTCCCTGCCGAAGTCCAGGGTACTGGCATAACATCCTTAATAACTTCCTTACCACATACTAAACTTCTCTAGCACTGTTCATGTAATTAACTACATCGTTAGATTAGATTTTACTGCATGCAAAAAATAAGACACACCTATTCAAAAATCCCACGTCCTATTTTTAGCAGCATTAAAAAACAATGTGGATATGTTGACATGGGCAATTGTCAAATTAAAAAGTATGGTTCCCTTATAGTATTTCATCTCCCAACCTTAAAGTGTGCACATGTGCACACTGGATATAGTCCATTTTCATTTTGAATCCAGCAGTTCCATTCTATTTGGATTCTTATTCCACAATCATTAGTATGGTGTGGGAGCACCTATCCTGTTTTTTTTTCCAGTCTTATCTTGTCCAGAAAAGGAAGAAGTCCCAGAATTAGCTAAACAAACTAAAAAGTTTATAGTAGTATTTAGCTTGTATTTATAAGTCCATGATCTTAACACATTTGAGGAGCCATACATTTTTTCATCAATAAGTATATAAAATGTAAGCAAGTTACTTTATTAAAAACTTAAGTTCTGGCATAACTGACTTTAATTGACATACTCCTGAAAACTACACATGAGGGAAGAATCAGGGTCACTCCTCTGTAATAGATTTATGGAAAAATGTTAATTTACCAGTGGAGGATGTGATCTCTTGGAACACTGAACATTTCATTGGGTTGTACTTTTTTAAAAATCATTTTGGCCATTATTTATTTTATTGCATTCTAAAACGAATGTCATTTAAATCCCTTTAATAAAGAAATTTAAAAGTTTGAGCAAAAAAAACCCCAAACCAGTAAGAGCTAATCTATAATAGAACAAAGTTAACTAAAGAAATTATGGTCCAAATGTAAGTAATCCAAAAGTCCTCTGAGCTGCATATCTACAGAGAAACATTATTACAGTGTTATACAGCATTCAAGCAGGTGAGGTATCATCCATAGATGCTGACCATGCACTGGCATGATGAATGGTTGGACCAACAGCAACACTGGTTAAATGGAATGGCAAAATCTTTCTGCAAAATACCCTTCTTCATCCACAAAGCTCTGCCATCATAACAGCTGATCATGAAAGTTAGTTATATTTCATGATTTTTTTTTTTTTTAAGAAATGAAAATGTTTTTAATTTATTGCAAAAAATAAAATCGGGGGCGGGGGGGGGGGGAGGCATTTGTGATGGATGCCTGGCTTACTTTAGAAACCCCTTTTTGAACTCCCATGCCTCTTCTCTCCCATCCCCAGTTTTTTTTCCAGAGGAAAAGAAGAGAAGATTTAAACTGTGCATCAGAGTAGTTCCACTTACTTTTTTTTTTTTTTTTTTAAGATTTCAAGGTTTCCCATTGTGAAATTTTCATCGAAGAAAAAAACTAATTTAATGAAAATATTCCAGTCAAAAAAAATGGTTAGTCTGTTCCAAAATTCTTAAAGAAACACACTTTCCCTTTTTGGACCAGCCCTATGGCAGACATCTCTGCAGAAGTAATAAATGCTTCTTCCATTTCATGGGCTCCTTTGGGCAAAACGTTTCCTGTTCCTCTTGTTTCACAGGAATTTTCCATTCATTCTCCTCAAATCTCACTGTCCCCAGCTTAGTTTCAGCTCTAGAGAATGATATTATTATACCTACACCAAAGTGGGCATTGCATAGTGGACCAACGTGGGAGAGTGTTATAAAGCATTAGTTATACACTGGTTCCTGGGTACCAGAGCAAATAGTGTTTATTGAGTGCTACCGAAAATGCCTATACATGAGCATGGAAGTTCCCAACACACTGTAATTACAGTGCATCAGGCAGACTTGATTAATTGAGTCTACTGGAGCATGGCAGCTACCACACTCCAGGAGCCTCCCACATCTTGTGTATCAGCATCCCTGCACTTCAAAATGGCAGCAGGGACACTTGAACTAAACTTTATCAAACAAACTTTAGTTCAAGGACCCCTGCCACCATTTTGAAGCACAGAGACGCTGATACACAAGATGCTGTGGCGCTTTAATTACAGCGGGTCTTGGAGCCACTAATTAAAGCACCACACCTCCCACCCCTGGAGCATGTGTAAAAGTAGCCAAAATGCCCTATTCTGTTCTGTTATCAGAAAGTGATACCTTATTTTCTTGTCTGTTTCACTGGAATGTCAGGACATGGTGTACTCCATGATGTTATGCCTGTTCTGTTCTCTACTGCAGAACTCTTTGGATCTGAAACCTTCAGTAATTCATTCTGGTTATATAACCAACCCAGGAAAATTCACTTTGACCCTCAACATGGAAAAGATGTACTGAGCACAGTCCTAAGAAAAATCATACAGTACAGTTAAGAAACTTCCCTGTAGTCAGTAATGAACAGACACTTTCTTTTCTTCTGATGTTTAAGACTCCAAGGCTAGGGACAGACGTTAAATATAAACCGGTTTAAGTGATCTGAAACTGGTTTAAACCTGTAACAAAACAGAAGTTCAGTGCACATAAACCAGTTTTAAAATGGCTGAAACACGTTTAAGAAAAACCTAATTGAATGTAGTATCAGACTTAGCTGATTTGGGTCAAACTGGTTTATGCAATTTCTGTCCCAGACCCCTTCCTAGTTTAAGTTAAACCCAGAATCCCAGCATGCTTTTCAGCCCTAGGCTGGGCTGGGCTGTCTGCTCCAGAGAGCAGGGCTGACCCCATCCCTTTGCTGTCAAGCCAGAGAAGGGGCAAAGGTGTGGCCAGACTCTGGTCTGCTATGGTCCCCTGAGGTGAAGGGGGCAAGGAGGTGGGTTATTCCCCTCCTCTCCCCTCTTCCCTCTGGGCACTGAGCTGGGCATGTCCTGCTCACTGTTCCCCTACCTGGAGGTGGGGTCTCAGCACAAACCTTCAGCTTCCCCCCGCCCCACCACCTCTGCCTGGTGCATGGCTGAATGCTGTCCTGGCATGGTCCCGCTAAAGCAAAGGATTCAGGGGGTTAATTCCTCTGTCCATGCCCTCTGCCCCCATGGATTGCAGCTGGGGTTTGCCAGCCCTGGCTGCACCTCTGTGACTTGCCTGCAGCCAGGCAGGGAGGGAGTTAATTCCTCCTTTCCCATCTCTCCCCCCAGAAAGCCCCAGGTTTTGTCCCTGCCTCTGTGGTTTGCCCACAGCCAGGCAAGGAGGGGGCTAATTCTGCAGTAGTCCCAGTTGAGGTGGGGGAGGCAGAACAAGAAGAGGGAGGAATTAACCCCCTCCCTGCCTGGCAGCAGGCAAGCCGCAGAGGCGGGGGCCAAACCCCGGGGGTCCCCAGGGCTGAGGGGAGAATCCCCCTCCCTGCCCTCTACCTAAGGGGCCCTGATGGCCAGCATCTGGCCATGGCCCCGCTCTGCCGCTGGAGCAGCGAAGGGGGAGTGACCATGATGGGGACTGCAGCTCCTGTCACAGTGTCCTAGAGTGTGAGCCTTTTCCCAGCGGGGTGGGTTGTGCTGCAGGAGGGGGAACGCTGCCATGGACTGCCCAGGGCATGCAGTAGTGGCAGTGTTCAGGAGGTTTGAGGGTCTATGGCCCCTCCGAGCCCTGGTGCCGCTGCACATCCCACACAGTCTGTGGAAGCTCTGATTTGCACCCCTCCCATTGGGAAGAGGCTCATGCTCTGAGACACCATGGCAGGGGCCACTGCCCCATCAAAGGCCATGCCTGCTCACCAGTCCAGCGGCAGGGCACAGGCAGCTAGAGGCCAGCCATCAGGGCCCCTTAGGCGAGGGGGCAAGAGGGGGCTTATTCCGCTGCTTGCCCTGTGCACAGAGTGAGTGGTGGCAGTGGCGGCCAGAGCTGACAGACCTGGTTGCAGTCCCCTGGGGGCAGAGGGGGGAATAACTTCACTCCCTGCACCCTCTGCCTCAGAGGGCCATGCTCCACTGCAGCAGCAGCAATGAGGGAGCGCCCAGCAGACCCCAGCTCAGGTCCATGCTGGTTGGACAGGGATGGGAGAATTAAACTCCCTCCCCAGCCAGTTCACAGAAGGCTACTGCTGGGATCTGGCCATGCCCCTACCCCCGCCCCCAGCTTTCCTGCAGCCAAGACTAAGATACAAAGACCTAATTAATTCCATTCCGGCTTTTTGAATATCTGTCCCTAGCACAAGGCTTTTATCCATGCAACAGTCCCATCAGTATTGAAGGGCTGTGAAACTGCAGTTGGAAAAATTGCCTCCTCTGTATACTTGTGCAATTATTAAAATTCACTTTTGCTGCTTTCTCTATTTTCGGCTTTCTTTTGATAGCCTGTATGAAAGTAGCTTTTCCCTATTATAAGGAACAGATGGTAAAACAGAAAGTAGAAAACAATCTGATCCATAAATTTAGAGCAAGAATATGAAGCTGGAATTTAACTATAATTGTAGTATGTTGTATTTTAACTATCTTTGTAGCTTCCCTTTGGGCATTTATCCCTTCCAGTAGCAGATAAATGTAGCAATTTTCTCAAGTTGAAAGATATTATGTTATTAAAATCAAATAAAGCATGGTTTAAAAATAATTATGCTAGGCTCATCAAAGCTGTTTGGGACTCCTATATAGTTCTACAGACAGTTAACAAACAAGATTTCATCAGGTAGTTAGTTTAAGAAGCAGTGAAACAACATGTTTTTAAATATAACGTAGTGTTAACAAAGAGTTCAAAACATATCCCTACCTGTAGCTAAAGAATAAGTAGAACAATTTAAGAAATGCCCTTTGTTTCAATAGTGCATTTGTTGTAATTCCATTAACACATTATCATATGGGTTTGACATGCTTGTAAGTATCAGTGATCTTTATGCCACATGGTGAAACAGTTCCAACATGGGTGCTTGAAAGTCATGTCCCTTGTTTGAACTTCTTAAACAAAGTTCTCAATAAATCTGACACTCTATAAAGCAACTGCTCACATTAGTGTCCTACTGTTGCTCAGCTCTGCAACTAGATACCTGCAGGCTTGTCTGCTATCCAGCAGTGTTTGACTTCCTATAGAGTTCTCAGAATTTATCAGTTTTATGTTTCTGATGGAGTTGAGCATGCCAAAGTATGTTAGCCGGAAACCCATAAATTGTGACTTGATCAAAAAGGCATAACATTGACAAATGAATTGAGTAGAGCAGCTAAGTGGGGTTTTGTTAATGGAAATAACCAAGCTCTGCAGGAGAAAATGGAGTCAAGAGGAAGATATTCTGCAGTTCTCGTACATTTGTGAAACTACTAAATACATGGGCTACTCTTTCTATAGTTTATAAAAATGATAGAGAATGGATCTACTTATAAGCCATAAACTTATAAAGACCAAATTCAGAGGTGTTTCAGAAGACAAGATAAATTTAGCCTTGCCTTCAACTCAGACTTCCTTACACTCTTTCCGCTGATATATAAAGGCATCTAAATAGATGTAACTTGACACCAAGATGGCAAAAGATTATATAAAATGGTGTCAATTAAAGGACAGTGGAGGCTACTTAAACTTACACTTTTCCTGAATGCTTCAATATCAATGTTGTACCAATTTAGACTCCAGGGCTAAGTACAGACAATCTACAAGCCCAAGGCTGAATTGATTCAATCTTTGCATGTTAGTCTGAGTGGAGCAGACTGAACCAATAAGCAAGTGAATAGACATTCATTTTTTTTATTCTGGAAGTGCAGCCACATGCTTGCAGTAACCCAGGCCAGAAACTGGGAGGCGCTAGAGCACAGCTTCCTGTTCAGCTGAAGCAGACAGCTTGGGCCAAAGCTAGCCTGCCCACCCTGCGAGGGGGGTTTGCAAGGGAGGTGCAAAGCATGCTTGGGGGACTGTGACTTAACTTGAATCTGGAGGGGATCTGGAATAGAAGTTCAATAAACTGATTTAACCTGAGTCAAGTCTGATTCTACACCCATCCAGATTCATCTTAAACTGGTTTTGACCATTTTGAAAGTTCATTGAATTTCTGTTGTGTTACCGATTTTAACCAATTTCTGATCACTTGTACCAGTTTATGTGTAATTTCTGTCCCTTGCCAAGAACCCACTAAAGACTAGGTGTAAGGAGATGGAGAAGGAAGCCTAAATTCAGATATTTAAATTATATCACTTTACAGCTTAGTAAAATTCTGTATCAAAATTAGAGAGAAACAATCCAAAATTAGTGGCATGAAGATCATCCCTACAAAGTTATTAAAATATACTCATTTTTTATGAACATCTGATAATAGTAAAAGTAAACTAAATAAGCAGATCACATGAGCAACTGCACTTCTCATGTGTAGTTCCACTTCCACTGCCTTCCCTCACAGGTCATTTTCTTATTTCTTTGCCACCATTTTCTGCAGTCATGTTTGTCATGGTCTGGGGCTTTGTATTTAACTGAATTGGAATGCTTCAGAGAAGAACCATGCTTACATCTATCTCTGAAGTGCCATGCACAACTATGGTACTCTATAAGTCAGCAGAATCCAGCCTCTTCAACATGAAATAGATTATTTTAGAAAAATCAAAAGGTGACCAGTGACACAAAAGAGCTGATTCTATGCCTTATTTCATTTCCTTTGTGATCCTCAGAAAGGTAAAGGAACAGAAGCCACCTACAAGTCTTGTGCTGATGATTCCTCCAACATGGGAGGATCCTGAGAAGGTATACAGCCAGAACAGCTGGTCATCTGGCTCTAATGCAAGGTCGCTCGGTGGGGATGGAAAGATGGAGTGATCTTTTCTCTGCCTACCACTGGTTGTAATAAAGTCTTTTTAAACAATGGCCAACTGATACAAATAAGGGTTTTTTTCAGAACTATTTAACTTTGAGTGGAGCACAAGATTGAGGAGCTACATTATAACTAGTTGGGGTAGTATCCCTTTAGTTTGTGCAATATTCATTGTGTCCTGTTTTCTAAAGTTGCACGAAACAAGCTCAGGAGTGGCATGTATAAAACTACGCCTAGATTTTGGCCTGTATCTGGTAAGTATGGTTATTTGGAACAAAGCTCTGCCTGCATACCAACTATAATATGTTGTCTTATGTAAACAGGTTCCTCACTTATCTGCTTCTGATTTACCCTAGATAAGGGAAACTACTGGGTAGGAGCAACAATTACTAGAACTGTAGAATGTCTTCCTCTTGACTTCATTTTTTTCTTGCAGAGCTGGGTTTGGAGAGGGACAGGGAGCTACCTTCTGCTACATGCTAAATTCTATTGCAATTAGTCCAGCTTCTAGCTTGGTTTCCCTGAGACTATCCCTGACCAGCATGGAAAAGGGCAATAGAATAACTGAAACCACTCTGCAGAGAAGGAGAAGTCAATCTAAAGAGTACATTTAGGTTGCCTCATGGCTGGGCTGGGTCTACATGGAAGGAAAGTCAGGGAGAGTCTCTCCATTTTATACACTGCTCTGGCCATGTCTTTTAACAGCATCTGATGAAATGAGCTCGGTCTCATGAAAGCTTATGCTAGAGATCTCTGCTTTAATTAGTCTATAAGGTACAAATCTACTCCATCTTCTGCATGACTAAAGGTCATAAATGAGTGCACCCTTTACTCATAGGAGGGACCTGCTGATACAGAGTGGTCAAAAGGTGAAACTAAGTAAAGATACCTTATAAGGTCAAGTGCAATAAAATTAAAGCTGTTAATCACAGTTAACGTGCATGATTAACATGTTACTCATTGTTCACGTTAATTTTTTTTAACACATTAATTGTGCATGTGGTTTTGGAGCCCATGCCCAGGCTCCACTCTGCCACCATCACCGCCACCTCTGGGCTGTTCTGGCAGTACAGAGGACCACAGGGCTATCCAGGCATAGGCTGCAGCAGGAGGGGAGGGGCATGCACAGACACAGACATGTAGCCACAGCCTGCAGGCAGCCAGGAATGCTGCCCAGCAACGTGTGGACTTGTCTCTTCACAGCAGGCAAGTCTGTGAAGAGAAGGGGCATGGAGGAGGGCATATTGAGGTTCCCATGATGAGGGAGGGAGTGAAGCCAATGGAGGGAAAGGGGCTGGCGTGAATGGAGCCCCAGGACCAGAACAGGTCATGGGATGGAGCCACAGGTGGCTTGTCCGAGCAGGGGCGGCTTCTGCCACTGCACACACCCCAGGGAAGCCATGGGAGCCCCCCAGATTTGTGTGCAGGGCAGAAGCAGGATGCCATTGCAGGCTGGGGCTCTGCACCCTGCTGCCTTTGCTCTGTGAATCATAAGCTGGCTGTGCAACATCCCCTGCCCACCCAGCAGTGGGAGGCACAGCATGGCATTGTGTGGCTTCTGGGGCAATGGCAGTAGTGCACAGAGTCCAGCACACAGTGGCAGCCTGCCTCTACCCTGCTGTAACAGGGGGCCTTCTCAGGGCTGATTTTTACCTTTGGCCCACCCACCTGTTCTGGGCCAACCTTCTCTCCTGCCATGCCTTGTTATTAATTAACTAACTATCTTAATTAGGCTGGAGGCTGCCCATTTCTTGCCCCGATACCAGGGGGCACTATCTGTATACTATAGAACATTTTTATTGCTGGTTTGCATGGTACCTTAAATTGGACATGTGGCATGTCTGGGGCTGTCCCAGGGCCAGTGATTTCTTAATCTGTCCTTGCTATTGTGCCAGGGGTGGGGCCAACAATCAGCTGATTGTTGATCTGGCCCCAGAATAACTCTGAGGCATGTCAGACTACAGACAGACAGCTTTTAACTTGCAGTGTGAGCCCAGGATCACTGGTAATAGAAAGGGAGCAATTAGGATCTGATCCTTGATACCAAAGTTGTGCCTCCTGCATATACATGCGACATGGCAGGAGGCACAGTTATTGGGATCAGATTTCATGGCACCTTTAAATGAACATGTGCCATTGGCCTTACGTACAGCAATAGCGATAAATATTCTCAGTAGTACACACAGGTTTTTAATTTTTATAGTAACTGTAAGAAGCAATTTTCCCCAACAAAATATTTCTTATTGCTTAAGCTGTAATTAAAAAAGAAAGCCAAAAATATTTATATTTGGAAGGAAGGAAAAATGTGTTTATGTATGTATTCCTTTGGCATTTTTTACTGATAGTATTTCATTGCTGTTCCTTTGAAAACAGCAAAGTTGAAGATTTATCATGCTGCAATGAGATAAAACAGCACATAAATTCCAGCTGCTGAGCTGTCCTGATAGGGTAAATAATTCCAATAGTTTGTGCTCATATGGCAACAGTCTGCTCACATGTCATCAAGGAACATTTTGGGAGGTGATGTGCTGCTGAAAACGTCAGAGGACCACCATCACTTGCTGTGAAAATACTTCCAGTGATGTCTTCAGGGTGAACTCCAGAGGTCACAACCTTTGCTGCCTTGTAAGCAAGTAATACAAGAACTTGATAGGGCTGTGATGATGCATCTGTCATATCCATGTCCCTCTCATAAAGCTCTGTTCCATAATCATGTAAACAATTATTTGCAATGGACCTACATGTGTTCCCTAGAGCTAAGCAACCTTAAGTCTACCCTTAAAAGTTTTGCCAGCTTAACTGTGTCAATTAGGGGAGTGATTTTTGTTGATGCAGTTATGCCTGTAAAAACCCTAGTACAAGAGTGCCAATGCTGGCATAGCTTGTTTTGTTTCACTGAACAGAAATACACTTGAATTTTAGGTTATATATAATTACACCAGGGGCCTGTGAAAGGATAGTCTGTTCCTTTAAGAGGGAATGCTGTCATTCCCCAGTCTGTATTTGCGCGTGCTGTTGTTCCATCCAAAGTGCAGGACTTTTCACTTGTCCTTGTTGAATCTCATCTCATTGATTGTAGACCATTTCTCCACCCTGTCCAGGTCATTCTGGATCCTAGCCCTGCCCTCCAGAGTATCTACAATTGCACCCAATTTGGTGTCATCCACAAATTTGCTAAGCGTGCACTCGATCCCATCATCCAAATCATTAATGAAGAGTTTGACAGACCTCTGGAGCACCCCACTCAAAACTCCTCCCAACTAAACATTGAGACATTGAAGACTACTTACTGAGTACGATGATCCAACCAGTTAGGTATTGTGGCAGGTCACAAGGTGTGCCTGCCACTTTAAGAGGTAGGAGAGTGGCAGTTTGGCTGCAGAGCTGCCCAATACGTGGCTTAGGCTCTGAGCTGGCAGCCACATGACCTGAGGGTAGGTGCATGACTGGCTAAGAATCGCTGCAGCCAGGATATAAGCACAGGCTTGGCTAGCAGAGGGTTGTTCCCTCTGGACAAGAGCAGCAGTCACATCTCTCCACAGAAGGACTTTGTAGCAGAGTGTGCCTTGAAGGAAGATATTGCTAGGATAGCTGTAGAAGTAAGTGGAACCGCTAGCCTGGGAAGCAGTCCCATGTGGGGCCCTGTTGTGGAGTGGGGCCTAACAGGTGGATACAATTATTGCCTGTGTAGCAAGCTTGGAATAGCTGCAGCCTTTCAGCTAGACTGCTGTGGGCGTTTGTCTCCTCGAGAGTAGAGAGGCAGTTTACTCCTTGTAGAGGACTGGTACACCTATGTGAACAGAGTGAGATCCAGAGGAAAGGGGGAGCTACTTGGAGATGGAGGAGGCTCCAAGGGACCCAGTGGGGTTCCTTAGCCCAGAGAAGACTGCAAGGGAGGGGCCTAGGTAGAGAGTCCCAGGGTATCGGCAGCTAGGCATGCTGCCTGGCACAGCCAAGACTAGGGCCTGGATTTGGAAGCCCAATTGACCAGAGGATGGTGCAGCAAGGTGTAGGGGGATGGGACCTGGGGCAGCCCAGACCCAGGGTTAAAGGAGATCAAAGCATGGGGAAAAGCATGGAGGCAGCTTGCACTTGGCCTGGGTCTGGCTGGACAATTAGACACACTAGAGAATCAAGCATGCAGGCACATGGAGGCAGATCTGGAGTGCTGGGAGATAACCAAAGCAATAGGAACAGTGGATCAGGGTAAGGGGTCTAGGTGCCCTAACAATGGAGGCTGAAGAGGCATGCAAATGGAGGCTGAAGAGGACAAGTGGGGGTGAAGGGCTGGTGTTTGGCAGGCCAAGGACTTGCCTCAGCTGGACTGGTCGAGGCCAGGGGTCAGAGGGGACCTGAAGGCTACAGCCTACTGAAAAGGGTAAACCCAGGTGTGGGGAGCCCAGTGCCCTAACTGGCCCAATTCAGAAGGGTCTTGGCAGACTGGAAAGCTGGGCTGAAGCTAAAAAGATGAAGTTCAATGTTTACAAGTGCAAGGTGTTATATCTCTGGAAGAATAATCCAAAACCCATATACAAAAAGGATGCATTTGACTGGATGGCAGCACTACAGAAAAGGATCTAAGAATCTTGGTGATATAATGAAGCTGCACAAAAAGCAAAGACAGTTTTGAGATGCATCAATAGGAGCATTAGGTGGAAGACATGGGAGGTGATAATGCCTCTCTAGGTGGCAATGGTTAGGCTTCATTTAGAATACTGTGTGCAGTTCTGGGCTCCACATTTTGCAAAGGACATTCAGAAGCCAAAGAGTCCAGAGGCAGGTGACAAAAATGATAAAGGGCTTGGAAGGCAAGACAGACAAGGAAAGACTTAAGGAAATAGACATAGCTGGTGGAAAAGGTGCTTAAGAGGGGACATGATAACAGCCTGAAAATGTCTAATGTGCTGCAGTAAGGAGGGAAAACACTTTTCTCTATTGTTGCAGAGAGCAAGACCTGAACCAATGGCTTGAAGATGCAGTAAAGTATGTTTAGATTGGATATCAGGAAAAACGTCTTTCCTATTAGAACAGTGAGGCAGGAAAATAGACTACATAAGGAAGTTGTGGGCTCTCCATCACTAGAGGTGTTCAAGAAGAGGTTGGATAAGCATTGGTCAGGGAAAAATCTAGGAGTAGCTATGCCCATGCTTTGTTATGGGAATTTTCCGTGCTTGTGGGCTTTTCTAGTTGCCACATGGGGCTGGCCTTCTCAACATCAAAAGAGATTTTAGGCACTGCTACAAACTCATCCTTCCACTTCCTTTCTTAACAACACTATCATACCTGTCAGTAGGGCTTGTAAGCAGGCCTTCAGCTTCTACTTGGACAATTCTCTAATTCTTCACAATCCGGGATATGTCCAGATTATACAGATTCTTTCTGCATGATTCTTTCCACATGATATTATCTTTCCCATCCATACAGACAGGTAAAACTCTTACCCAGGCTTTTATCTTGGTGTCAAGTTAAAAAATATAATAAATGTATAAGTATAAAAATATAAATCCAGGCTTTTATCTAATGTCTGGATTGCCACAACAACCTTCTTTCTATATTTAATAAGTGCAGCCTTGCCATGCTCGTATATATTCAGAAGGATCCTACAAAAATAATTTTCATAGCCATATCCACTTCTCTTTGCCACTCTTAATTATCCCTTTTCTAACATATCAAACCTAAGTTACTTGTCATTTCTTTCAAGGTCCTTCTCAGAGTATCTCCAAGCTATCATCATATATTCACTATGGAAGTATAGGCCCCTGGCCCAACTGGTCAATGAGGCCAGCTTCCATAACCCACTCATTACATTTTCAAACAAGCATGTTTGAAATTCTATTCTCCTCTTCTGTAATGCATACAAATGATTTCATGCTGCCCACAACTGTTTCATGGGTATATCTGCCTGTCTGGCTATATCAAAATTGTTTCTTGCCTTAGACTTAAATTGTAAGATTTCTAGGGCAGTTTTTAATTTTTGTTCTGTGCTTGTACAGCACCTAGTAAAAAGTAGCCATGACTAGGACTTCTAAAAGCTCTAGTCACATAATAATGATGGTACAATTCTACCTAGAGCAAATAGGATTGCTTTAGCTTGCCTCTACAGAAGGCAGGACTTTTCCCTTCAAGACACAGCATGACATCTTTTTCCCTTCTAATAAATAACCCAGGAATAACTGGAAGCTTCTCATTGGTCATATACAAAGCCCTTGCACAAATCTAGTAGAATAAGCAACGAGTCATAACTATTTGTGTTCGAGAGAACATTCATTTTACTAACATTCTATAGCATTTTGCTATTTATGCATGAACCACTAATAAATCAAGTAATTAAATGAAACTTAGTTATTAGGAATGTATTCATGTAGCCTCCATTATCTAACCTGTGATTATGGTGGATTACCAAATAGTGAGGGTCACCAGCAAAAGAAAAAAAGGCAATATAGAGACTATTGTGCCAGAACTTGTTATCCTTCCCTTCCTTAAACCTAATCGCTTAAATTGATATCCAATTATTAGTTCTGTTTCACATTTCTTATTAAAAAAGTGTTATTCATCTTTGCCTGCAAATAAGATTTGGAGGGTGAATTATACCTCTGAAGATTGGCATTTGTAGAGACAGACATTTGTGAACATTTTTAAAGGAACTTAGTTAGAATTAATTTTGGCTCGTGCCATACAAAAATATGTGGTACCCTAAGATTATAGCTAATCATTTTATGGGTTTTTTAAATAATTTTCTTAAATTTCACAGACAAACTGAAGTATAAAATAGTCCTCTGATTTGGTAGACAATGAAATCAGAACAGACAGCTATAATACCAGTCTTTTTCTATCTTTACCAGCTTCAAGAACAATTAGAGATACAAATTCAGACAGCAACTTTCTTATATTCATATGTATGAAGCTGCGATACAGGTGCAACTCTTGCTCCTTGGAAATCTAGTGCAATGTAAAGGCTTTCCACTTGTGTTTGTGACACTGCCAACCTAAAGCAGAGAGATAGAGGAGCCTTTCCTCTACTTGCAGTTATAATAGTCCTTCTGGCATAAATGGTACAAGGTCTGTCTTTTGAACATGCAGATTTTTGCATGAAATTTACACATAATTGCATTTACTCTCTTTAGCATGTGGATGTGTTTAACTGTGGCATTTATGGATCTAAGGCTAGGAGACTGAAATTTAAACACGTACTGGGCTGGCCCACTCCACTCACCACACATATTATTCCTACCAATGGTAGAAGCGGTCTGCCCAAGGAACTCTGGGTGGGCAGTGTGGCAGGTCAGAATGCAAGCCCTCTCTCTGAGCCTGCTGCTAGAGCTCGCGCGCGCGCGTACACACACACACACACACACACAGAGTTAGCAAGTTACACAGGCTCTAATTTTGGACCATAGGGTTTAACTTATTTAGCCCTTTAATATTTGTTGGATGTGAAGGCAGCTCTTCCCTTTTAACATTTAACACTCCACCCATTACACAGAATCAAGAGACCCTTCTATGGCACTTGTAGGCAAATCCTGGTAACACACATGGTCATACACTGAAAAAATAATGAAGCCTTTAAGCCTTTTAAGACACAAGCAAAACCTAATATCTCCCCCTTCGTAATTTGAGAGTTCCTGAACACCTCACTTACTGATTTACAGCATAGCACCTGCAACTCTCTTAAGTTTCATATTATTACAGAGGGTGTAAACCAGTAGCGCTGTTAGCATATAACCAAGCATGTGCAAGCAGTAGGACAGTTCTTTGTGCTGGTCTCTGATAGGAGAAAACTGTAGAGTGACAATGACTCTGGGAACTGGGTATTGGTGTTGGGCTTAGACCCTGACAGAAAGGATTATTGTATGTATTGCATTTAACCATTCTTCTTCTAGAACTGATGTATGCAGTTAAATAAAATATGTTATATTTAGGCTGCACCAACTCAATATCATTGATTCTTCTTCTACTGGAAGCTAGCCCGAAAGGCCCTGACATGTGTTTCCACTTTCCAGAAGGCACAAATATAGTAACCCATTCATCTGAAGAAATTAAAAGAAGTTATGTTCTCTTTTTGATAAACCACCACCCAATAATTGCCTGCGCAAGCACTTAGGGTCTGTACAGAACCAGTAAATGTTGATTTACAATTAGAGTTTGGTCTGGTTTTGATGTAACTCTAGCTAAGGAGCTATAGATGCAACCCATAGTATAAAACATACTATAAAATATATATGGTATTTCAAAACTATTCTCTTCAACAGTGGGAATAAATGTTAATTTAAAACAAAATCTTAGTTAACTACATCTTGCTAATAACTATTTCTCCTCAGCAGCTAAGCATACAAATTACCAGTGGCTAGCAACTTGACAGTAGTTTTCAAGCATTTGTTAAAGCTACTGTTATAATTTCTACCTAAGTATAGAACACTGTTTTATTCTAAATGCCTGCTTGAAGGAGGTAGATACTAAATCTTTAAACTATTAAAAATTTTAGTTTTATTCACTAATTAAAAGATACTTAATAAAACGCTACAAAGTGCCTTATCTGTGTCTTCAGTCTTCAGATATGTACTGCCACCTGAGGAATGGTTAGGCTTAAGTTACACAGAGTCATCTGTTGGTAAAGACAGTTCAAAACTCTTATTTCATGATGCAGTCATAACAGAACCACCTGGGAGTTTGATAACAGCAAGAGCTCAGCTGCACAAGACTACAGGTTGTTAATCCAGTTCCAATGTATCAGGAAAAATCTGGGACTGGTTTAAATACAAGATCCTGAACTCTGAAGGGTCCAGAGTAGCTGGAAAGGTATCTAAATCTGGTAAAGCACCAGTTTCCTTTTTTATAAACAGCATTTAAAACCACACAAAAAAAGAGCTAGCTAGCATTTTTGTTCAAAATGCTTTTGGTAGGAAATTATTGTTAATATTTTGATAAAACCATTTAAAATCTTGTGTAGTCCACAGAAGATTTCAATCTTTTGCAGAAAATCCAAATACAATACCTGAAAACTTGTGGCTGAACATTTTCAGCTATAAAACAAAGCTTTCAATTTGGAAATGTCAAAACACTTCGTTGTTGCATTTTCAATCAACGCAAAATGTTTTGACTTTGACTTGCTCCAACTGCAATGTTTTGTTTCAGCTCAGTTTGATATTACATTGTATGTTATCTGAGCTGCTGCGGTGCCTCATGAGAGACATTGCTCACATGTTTCATGCTCCATTCACATCTCTGGGTCTGGAATATTTCCAGCTGGTCTGTGTCTCTTATGATGCACAGCAGTTATTTACCTACAATCATGCACTACAATTGACCGCCAAGCGGGAAACCATGGTGCATGAGAGAGAGCTATTCCAGTCAGGCATGATGGTGGCAGGAGACAAATTCTACAATTCCTGTGGGGCACTGTGACAGTAGAGTGGACACACACTAAAGTTGACCTGCCCTGAAACAAAACACTCTGATTTGGTTCAGCCAACCAAAATATTCAATTTAGAAGTCCCAGTGGGATCTTCCATTTTCAGTGAGAATTGAAAACTTTCTGTGACGACTGTTAAAGAAAACTAAAACTTATTTTCGTCAAAAAATTGTTTTAGAAAAAAAATTCTGACCAGCTTCATTGGTGAGTAATATGTCGAGTTGTTGTTAGAAAATTTAAAACATTAACTTTCTCTTACAAATGTTGCAAATAATAAAAAATAGAAGGATACCCAGACATCTAGATTTATATTCATCAGGCAATAGTGTTATGTTTGTTATAGCATTATATTACGGTAGGTTAATTAAGAAGTGTAAAATATATGGAGAGTATCACCTTACATATGAATGTACAATTCTACTCTGAATATTATCTCTATAAACACAAGAGTCATGAGCACCACATTTGTCATCTTTTGACACTTTCTACATAAAGCACACTTGTGTTACAAAGATTATTTCTAATGGTCAGTCATGAAAACTCAATTTTGGATCTGATGAGGAAGCTGTGTTCCCATCAAATCACTCTTCACAAACAAGTCTACCCTCAGTTAAACCCATAAGCATGTTTGTGTGTGTGTATGGCAGGGGGGAAACATGTCTCCCCAGATTTCTGTGTTGACGGGGTGTGGGGCTACAGCCTGCCCGGAGCCAGGGCCCAGGAGCAGCAGGGACAGCGGCTGCATGATTTCTGCACCGACGGTGGGGCCCAGGGCATGGGGCTGCAGGCTGGCAGTAGTCGGGATGGCAGCATGGGTGCCCCCCACTGTCAACACTTATGCATCATCTATGGTTAAACATACTATATATACTTATGCATTGTCTATGATTCAACTTGTAGAATCCCGCTTTCTTTAAAACTCACTGGGCTAGATTCTATCAAACCTACTAGATGTCTAAATGAAATCCTATTCTCCCCTTCTTGGGTCCCTGAAAAGCTCATGATAAAAAAAGATGGTTGGTTTTGCCTCCACTTCCTCATCTTTATTTATTTATTTATTTATTTTGTGACTTAGTTTTAAGACCTAAATGTCAGAGCATTACAAAAACAGATGCAGTAATGGGGATTTTCAGAGACTTGAACAGGGTGAGATAGGTTCAAACCCAGGTGTCTAGGAAATGGATCCTGCCAGTAGCATTAGTGACACCTTTGTAGCCTTCAGCTTGGAGCTTAGTGAACAATTTGTGCAAGAATGGAAAACAGAATTTAACTCACCCTCTCTTAACAGGCTTAGGAAGAACCTGCCCCCTCCACCCCCAAATTCAAAATTATTTTTATCACTAAAGTCAGGGCTTTGAATTTAGAGAAAAGCTGCTGAGTTTGCCTGGGCCTTCTTACAGGAGTCCTTTTTTCAGAATGAAAGTGAGCTATGCTTATGTTGTATGCATTTTACAGTCATGCTAAGGATGATGCATATTTGTTAGTTTTCAAAATCTAATGTCCAACATAAGTATTTTCTTTTTTTTATTTTAAAATCATTTTGTGAATCTTGCCATGCAAACAGTAGTTAGAGATATCTGACATGAACCACACCTTTATGTTACTGCTTCTCTAGATCCTGTTGGTTAAGAAATCTACTGAACTGCTAATGCTGCTGAAACTTAGTAGCAATTGAAGCAGAAGCTGAAGTCCATCCAATTACACATCTATGTGACAGAAACAACCTCCCTTCCCCTTCAGAACTTCTAGGCAGATATTTATCCCATCGGCCGCTCTCCTTCTTCACCTTCAAAATAATTAGTCACAAAGTAACATAATCATTGATACCAGAGAGACTGGAGGGACTTCTAAGATGAACAAACATGTTCAGAAGGCTGGAAGGGCTGCCTTATCATGAAAGATTAAAAGGTCTGGAGTAGGGGTTGGCAACATTTTTGGGCAGAGTGCCAAAAACACCCTCAACCTTGACCTATAAGATGTTGGTGTGCCAGGGGCAGATGGTGGGAAAGCTGTGAAGGGCCTGATCCTTGTTGTGGCAGCTTGGTCCTGGCCCTTTCCCTGCTGTCCACCCCAAGGTGTGCATGCACCTGCCACCAGCAACGAGCTGGGCTGGGACTCCACAGACTGCTTGCAGCCTCCTGGCTGCCTGCCACAATCAACCCAAGCTCTGGGCAGGCCCTGCTGCCCACCATGCAACCTGGACTACTCAAAGAAGGCAGTAGGGAGGCTGTAAACAGCTGCACTGTGATCTGCAGAGCCCTGGCCCAGCTCTTTACTCATAGTGGGCGCACGTGCACCTCGAGGTGAATGATAGGAAGGGACTGGGCCTGCACTGCCACAACAAGGATCGGACCCCTTGTGGCTCCTCCACCATCCACCCCAAGGCACATGTGCCAAGCAAAATGCCTTTGTGTACCACACTCTGGCATGTGTGCTTGGGGGGGAGGGGGGGGACCCCTAGAGATGTACAGCTTGTCTAAGCCATAATTACTAAGAAAAATGAGAACATATCCTACAAATACCTGAAGGGTATAAACACCAGAAAAATAAAGGAATAATATACGGTGGTGTATGAAGGGAGCATAAGCAGGAATGACAGGAAAAAAAGGATTGTTTATGCTGAATTAGAGGGGAAACTTCCAGATGGTAAGATGCATTAGCCTGTATAATAATTCTGCCCAGCAATTTCCATTGCTTGAAACTTTTCAAAAATAGAGTGGATGAAAAAGTAGAAAATTTGTGATAGAGAAGAGCCCTGAATTGGCAAGAGGAGGGGCTAAATGATCCAAGTCATCTTTCCAATTTCTGACTCCTCAAATCAGTCATGTTACACCCATGCAATGGGGTAATATAAATAACATTACCAGAAATACAAATGTGACATGTCCAACTGGAAATAACCATTTAATATACTAATCCTGACTATAAGAAAATACTGTCGAGTAGCAAATTTTAAGTCACTAGAATGTCATCCAACTTTAAAGTGTTTTACTCATTTTGGCGGGAAAGAAACATATCTGTGTGAAATTATTTTGTGCTTGCATTCCAGTCTGTATCTGTAGAACTCTACAAAGACAAAGGAAGAGATGAAGAGTTTCACTTCATAAACTAGATTTATTGCAAGGCCCTACAGACAGATGAGATGAGTAGCATCTCAATTCTGATAAATATGGAAGTAAAACAGTGAATATGAAGGTTAAATGTAACTGCAAGGAGAAGGAAAATTCATATAAAAACTGCTTCTGAAGTGTTCTTATATAATGTAGACCACATAAATAGTAACTAAAATGTAAACAAAATGTACAGAAATAGAAAGCATATGTCAAAAGCACATTTACTTGACCCTATTCCACTAAAAATATCCTTATTTCCTGTTCTCAGTTTAATCCATCTACAACCGTCTTCGCTTATATAATCTAATACATATCCCACATGTTGCTCTGAGTTCATATACAGAGAACATTAGGGAGAAAGATTTTATTACCATAGCCTCTCAACAGATATTTACTAGGATTATGGTGCTTCAGGACACTAAATATTGCTTCTCCTACAGTTTTCTTTTTTTCTCCCAAGTTAAAAATTCAATTAGAAAATGTGTAACATTAGGGCAATGCTAGATTTATAAAGAGCACTAAATCTCCTATCTTGATTGGATGTTCCATGGATAACCTTCTTGCCTCTGGAAATGTAATAATGCTTAACAAAACCAGAATGAATGTATCTGGTGACCAATGAGACAAGTTATTAATATACTGAAATGTGATAAAGCAAAGGGATTTTAGCCCAACATTGTAAAAATCATTAAAATGTAAAACATACTGCCGAGTGAGTTTCAACTCTGAGGTGGAGAGCCTGAACCACTTTGTGACTGCTGAGAGAGCCATGCTAGAAGGGAACTCAGCTGGATACAGAAAATGCCACCAAAAAGGCTCTCCTCCATGACTTTCTAAGATGAGGGCAGCATTAAACTCTTGGCAGGATTCTAGCAGGTCAACAACAACCATCACCTTCAGGAACATGCAGGATTCACATTTAAACCCAAGATTCAGACACCAAACCAAGTATCTTCACCATGTGGGAAGGTTTATTAGCTACAAGCTGCTAGCTAGTGATATTGCAGCTACAATGATGCTTGATAGTTGTGGAAGACCACAGTAAGCCTTTAATGTTGGATAGAACTTTTACATTTGCCTACATCAACTTTTCTGGTCACATACTCATTAGAACTCATTAGAAATGTGGTTGAAGAATTTGGGCATGACTTAATAAGGGAAAGGCTGCAATAACTTGTTTTAAAGAAGAAAAACAAAAAAGAGAGAGCTGATCTGTGAGCTGGATCTCTAGATAACAGTTTACCCACCTTGAAAGTGATGACAGACAGCAAATGAGTTTGGCTCCAATACATTACAGACGCATATTTCATTTTTCTGAAATACTATAGTATCACTTAAGTGCTAAGGCACTCATATGAATACTGTGGACCAACCACAGATGCATTAAATCTTAATCAACCCTGTCTGGACAGTCCCTGGTTTAAAGTATTTATAAGTAAATATTAAGGGATATTTACTTCACCTCTTTATCTACTTTCTTTTTTCCTTTATTATTCTTACTCAGCCTTCAGGTACTCACTAAAGAACCCAATACATAACAATGAAGCATGCAAAGGGCCTGATTCTCATTTACATGAAGACCTCTATATGCTGTCTTATAGAGGCAGATATAATTAAAAGATACTTTCAAGCCTTTTTACATTACCTGGTTTTTGATGGCTTCAGTGAAAATGAAAACTGGTCCCAGAGTGAACAGGCTAGTGGTGCTTGTTTATTCATTAATGTTGCCCTTTGCTTATATAGAACATCCTATTGTACATTTAGTTTGTGACAGTCTATCGTTATTCCCCTATACTCTGTTTTTTTTAAGACAGGGACAAAAAGTATAAAGAAATAAGTCTGTAAAGAAAAATATATTCTCTTCTGGGGTATTCCCCTAGAGGGATATAAGAACAGGATTTTCCTGAAACCTGTGGAGTATTTAATCAGCTACTTCACAATTGTAATTGCGGTGTAAAAATTGTGGCAGCATCCATCACTTCTTGTGTGTCCTCCATAATGGGTTTTTAACCAGTGGACTCATACAATTCAGCTCCCCTGGGTGTGTTGTCATTTCACTCACCACCTCATGCCAAAGCATGCCCATGCTGAGCCCTCTACATAGGCACTCCCTGTGTGCAATAGGAAAGGAATAGATCTACTGCTTTTTTGGCTTTGCATAATTGTACAAGGTAGGGACAGGATTTTCCCTTCAGTCTGACCTATACATATCTACTTTTCAAATTATAAACAGGACTGAAGTTGGAAAAAAGCTCAAACATTTTTTGTTCTTACCTCCTGGACAGTGCCTCATGGCCATTTTACATCTTCTGGACTCTGCAATGGTTGGACAAGGTATTGTGTCTTTTGCTGGCTTTTTCACAATTTGCCTTGTTCTTGTTTCCAGACCCCATTTAAATCCACACGTTTTGTTATTTCTGCTGCAAGTTCCCCATTCACTCCACTGACTTACTTCACAGCCCTCTAATAAAGCAAAACATGTCACAAATTAGTGCTTTTGTCTACATCTGTCTCTCTTCCCATGTCTAAGGTACTTCTAAGGAGCATTGGTATTAAATTTTAAAATCATTGCTTGTAAACTTATTATTAGGTGAAATCTGAGGTTATTATATAATTTTGGAATTTTACAAGGCAATTGTGACAGAAACCTCTGGTATCTTACAGCAAACAAAACCAACCAACTAGTTATACATAGGTTCTTTGCTATTTCATTATTTCCATGGCTTTTAACAATTTTCGCTTGAAAAGAATGAGTTCATTCTTTGAAATTATACCTGCAAGAACATTTTAAATTGGTACTTCTCCTTAAACTTGGATGTTAAGCCCATCTCAATTTTTAAGTCTAGTTAGGTGGACAGGATTCATACCATTAGGTATGTGAAGTGTTTTTCATACAGTCTTAAGGGGAACTGAAAAATGTATGAATGAATTAAAAGAATCAAGGTAAGTTGGAAATAACTAGAAAAAAGAAAACACAATAGCATTTTGAGTGTGATGGATTTGCAGGATAAATTGCAACATTTTAAGTGCACAATAGAACCAGAACTCAGCTGGTATCTAGGGAGAGATTCTGTGATAATTTTCAGTCTTTAAGAATACTATTTTTAAGCTGATACACACAAAGGCATAAATATGGTAACATTGTTAACCAGTCAGCCCCTCCCCCCCCCCATAAGGCATAAGATATATTTTAAAAAAACCAAAACCTGTGTTCATTTACTTTATTAGTTTCATGAACCATTACCATGGTTCTTGTTTCAAACTTTCTCTCTCAGTCATCAAGGTTAGAAATGTACTTTTTAAAAATGAAAACTGAGTTTCACATGATATGACTCTAGAATCTGGGGCTTCAAGAAAAAATGTCATATACTGTGAGACTCACGAGTCGGTCTTGGTAATGCCGTCTCAGTTTTACACTGAGTTTTACATTGACAATGGTTGTTTCAGTTTTGTAAAACTAACATTTCCACTGAAAATACTCAGATGGTGGTTTAACCTGGGACTTGTTCCTTTTCCAAAGTAAATTCAAAACTGAACTAGGGATTCAGCCCAATATATTTTACTACCTGCCCTGCAGCTCCTCTTTGCTGCTGTCACTGCTGTCATCAGTGTCATCTCTGGGTTGCCCAGTGGGGCAATGGAAAGGAGCCGGAGGGCAGCCCAGGTGTGGGTTCTGGGCAGCCGCAGCAAGAAGGGCCCAGCTGCAGTGAAGGGGAGGTGGTCACTTTTCCCCTGTGCCCAGCAGCAGCTTCTGCCCAGCTACCACTGCTGCTCAGCATGGGTGGACAGTCCAGAGCAGGTGTGGGGAAGGTCGGGGTCAGTGTCGGGGCTATGCACATAGGTGCCAGCTGGTCTGAAACTGGTCTGCTCCAACCATGGCGAGTCCAGAGCAAGTGTGGGGCAGGCCAAGACCAGGACCAGGGCTTTGTGCTCAGCTGCTGTGGGCAATGGCAGGGAGGACCAGCAGGGTGTTCAGGCTCTATGTAGCCCATATAATTGCCTGCCCCTGCATTAAATGAAAAAATATTATTTGAACTTGTTCCCCTTAACATCTGCTCAAGATGTTAGCACAAGACTTTTAGAAATGTTGGTCCCAATTAATAGGGTAACTGAATGAGAAATGCAGAATAAATTCAACAGGTCTTCCATAAAGACACAGATATTAAAATGAGTTGCTTGTATTGTCAAGTCATGCTCAGACACTCACCCACACATTCCATTGTTTCCTCTAATGCTGCAAATCCAGCTGGGCATCCTCCAAAACAACGGCCTCGGTGCAAATAGAAGCCAGCTTTGCATTTGGTACAAAAGTCTCTGCTAAAGCAGGAGTCACAGTTTTCTATTCTGCATCCTAAATCAGAGGATAATAGATCTCTGTTAAAAAATATCTGAAAATGAAAATACTTGTAAAGCAACAGACTAGCAAACACAGTATAAAAGAGATGCGGCTTAGGGGTGCACCGATAAAGAATTTTTGGCCAATACCGATGGCCGATAATTAACCAGCCACATCAGCAGATACCAATCTGGTTACCAATATGCAGCCCCTCAGCTTAGAGGACAGCATCCAGCCAGTAAGTCTGTGGGGGGAAAGGCCCATGGGGGGCACTGATTGAGGCCCCCATGGTGATGGAGGGAGTGGAATGGGGCTGGGGCTGGGGCAGGGACATGGAAAGGAGAAGGCACTGCTCAACTGGGGTGGGGTGACGTGTGGGACAGAGGCATGCGCGGCTCGTTAGGAGGGTGTGTGTGGGGGGGTGGCTCCTGCCACTATGTGGATCTCCAAGGGAGTCATGGGGAACATGTGCCTCCTGGATTTGTATGTGGGGCACCGGCAGGCTACCCACTGTGGGCTGGGGCCAGGGGCTGCATCAGCCTCTTCCTAGCAGGGAGGTTGGGCCAGGGCTGTGCTTGTGGTGGGCAGAGGCAGGGCAGGCAGCAGCGGCATTGGGAGGGATGGGATGGGCAGCAGTGGCATTGGGCTATGGGATGGGCTACAGCCACCCCAAAATTTGCTGTACCTCCCCTGTAGTCCCCACTCCCAGTACCGCTGCCACCACTTGCTCCACCTCCTCCTCCCCAAGCACTGCCCCAGCCCTGACCTCCGGCCAAGGAGAAACCAGTGCAGCCCACAGCTGGCAGCCTGCACTTGCCCCACGCACAAATCTGGGGAACATATGTCCCTCGTGCTTCACCCAGGGCTACATGCCCTGTGTCCCCCAGATGAACCACCTACGGCTTCATCCCACATCCTGCCCTGGCTGGGCAGTACCTGCCCCTGCCCCATTACTTCCCCCACAGTGGGGGGCCTTGATACCCCTTCCCCCAGAAAACTTACCAACAGGACACTGCTCTCCAAACTGCTGGGCTGCATTCCTGGCTGCATGCATGCTGCATCTGCATGCATGCATGTGGCATTTATTGATGACATTATCAACCACATCAGCCAAAAAAGCCGATCGCCAATAATGTCAATTTTCCTTTTATCAATGCTGATACAATATGGACTGATATGTTGGTGCACCTATAATGCTGTCAGCTGGTAAACTTCTTAGTAGAATGTAAAACAAGAAATTACAATTACAATTACCTTTAAATGGCTAGGTTCAAAATTCAAAAAGCTTGAGGTAGAATTGATTTAAGGTACACTGTTTACTGTAAGCAGCATAATTTAAATCAGTAGCAAACAGAATACATATTCACCCTTTGGTGGGGGGTGAGGGGTGCAAATCTTAGACTGGGTTCCACCATCTTTAAACCAGTCTATGTGTGTCAAACTTCTGTTCTGTTACAGGTATAGACCAGTTTACAATCACTTATACTAGTAAAAGTGTAACATCTATACCTGGCCAATATGATTAGCTGACAGGGCTCGCAACTATAGAAGTGCATGGTGTGCTCCCATGGCTGGGTACCAAGCTTGCTACTTGCCAGTGCAGGGGGAATCCAGGATTGAACTTCCCCTCCACCAGCAATATGGCAAAATGGGACCTGATGCAAGATCCCACAATTGTGCCTCCTGCCATGCCAAATGTGCATGGCAGGAAGCATGATTGCTTGGAATCCACATCAGATCTCATCCTGTCTTTACTTGAATTTCTGTCAGGTGTCTTACATACCACAATTGCCCTAAATCTACCTGCAAATGTTTGTGATTTTAAACTTGATTTTCTCATTTTTTCATTTTTTTCAATTCCTTGTTGCTGTATTAAAGATTCACTCAAACAATAAGGGAAATTGGCTAAACACAATATGTTGTCAAGTGCATAAACCTATAACAGATATCTTATTTTGGTTTTTTTGGGAAGGAAAGGGAGACAGGATTTTCAAGACTGAATTTTAACTGAATATTTGTGGAAAGAAAAAGAGATGGAACATATTTGGAGAAAAAAATGGATGATATGTCAATATATATTACTGTCACCAATCTTTGCATATAGGGTCCAAATACTTTCTATTAGCTTGCAATTTGAACAGAATCTCAGCAGCTATTATAGAATGTTTTCTTATGCCATACCTGATTTCCATACTAGTGTACGTGTCTGTACGGCGTTCTACAGATACAAATTTCTTCTAGATTTCAGTGACCAGAACCCTAAACACCAATTATCCTTTAAGTCAACAAATAACTGCTACTGGCCAGACCCTCTTCTACCTATTAGGCACCTAAATGTGATCCTATTCTACCCTGTTTGTCCCTGAAAAAACCAATAATGTCATGTGCCAACTATTGTATGATGCCATCTTCTTAGCCCAAGACAAAAACACAGCAGGACAAGAGCCAATTGACTTAACTTTTTGTTAACCTTTCTTTTTCAGGGACTCAAGCAGGGAAAAACAGCATCACTTAGTTGGTTACATTTACTCAGACCCTTAACAGGTGAAATAGGATCAGGCTCTAAAACTGTCCAAGTAAAAGGCATGAAATGTATAGTTAATAATAGAAATAATAATTTTAAAAGTATATATTAAAAAATTTTGGAAAAATTCCCTCAAAAAAGTGATAGTTTAACAGTGCTGCTTCTAATGTTTAGAACAGAAGTTAAGACTTCTCAGTTTCATTTTCCAATAATGTAACTAAAATGTTTTTCAAATCCCCTATTATAGTTTATTTGACAGCTTATAGTCATTACTACTGGTTCCAGTCATGCTGATTTTTTTCTATTTAATTATTATAACTGCTGACTTCTATATCATTATTTCTTTCTTGAGATATACATTTTTGTTACAATTATGCATTTTTCAAGTCTCTTAAAGCATAAAGAAGCAGCTCCATGCTGACTTAATCTTGGGGCTGTTCTTGAATGTCTTTCTCTTCCCCATGATCAAGGCTGACTTGGATAAACTTAGTAAGTGGGCGGATACAAACCTGATGATGTTCGATATTGATAAATGTAGGGTACTCCACCTCAGGAAAAAAAACCCACAGCATACTTATAGGCTCAGCAGTGTTACGCTTGCTAGCAGCAAAGCTGAAAGAGACTTGGGGGCTATGATTGACCACAAGCTGAACATGAGCCATCAATGTGATGTCACAGCTAGCAAAGCAAATAATACTCTGGCTTGCATCCATAGAAGCTTCTCAAGTAAATCTCAGGATGTCATCCTCCCACTGTACTCGGCCTTGGTGAGGCCACAGCTGGAGTACTGCATCCAGTTCTGGGCTCTGCAATTCAAGAAGGATGTCAAGAAATTTGAGAGAGTCCAGGGGAGAGCTGTGCACATGATCAGAGGACAAGAAAATAGGCCTTATGAAGAGAGGCTGAGAGCCATGGGACTCTTCAGCCTGGAAAAACGCAGGCTCATGGGGGACCTGGTGACTACTTATAAATATATAAGGGGTGTAAATCAGGATCTGAGAGAATGTCTGTTCACCAGAGCACCCCAAGGAGAAGCAAGGACCAACGATCATAAACTTCTACAAGACCATGTTAAGCTGGACATAGGGAAAAAAAAAATTACTGTCCAAACCCCCAAGACCTGGAATAGACTCCCTCCGGAAGTGGTGCAGGCACCTACTCTGGACTCATTCAAGAAGCATTTAGATGTTTATCCTGCTGGAATCCTTTGACCCCAGCTGACTTCCTGCCCCTGGGGCAGGGGGCTGGACTTGATGATCGTCAAGGTCCCTTCCAGCCCTAACATCTATGAAATCTATGAAAGAACTCAGAAAAGCCACAGCAGGTCAGAATGTTTTTAAAACTATGGCTTCCTATTTGAAATCTCTGGGTTTATCTTGTGAATCATGTTTGGACATCTAACAGTGCTAACATTGTGTGGCACCCCTGGCACCCTTGAAAAGATCTCAAGGTATCCCATGGCACCCTGTTTGAGAATAACTAGATTAGACCAACTTACAATTTAAGGTGATGGCTGTATATTATTTAACACTAAGTTGAAAGTAAGTGCTGTTCTTCTATGACCTAACACTAGTGATTTCATGGAACAAGAAATTCCTTCTCAACCTTCTCCTGAAAAGGCATCATCTGACCTAGTTTGTGGATTGTTCAAGTATGATGTAAATAGGGAAAAGTAATGGCAACTAATTTAGCAGAACACAGTGCAAGATCTCTTTTATCACACACAGCCTAGTCAGGTCAGAAACAAAGAAAAAGATGCCAAAAAGGAAGAGGTTTCCACTTTCCCAAAGCACATAGGCCTAGACTGCCAACAGCATTTATTAGGCCTGTGTGAAGTGGCTAGTATTCGCTTTGAATTCGTATTTGGCCAATTCGGGGGACAGTAATTCGACTTGGTGATTCGATAGCTGCACCACCTGGCCCCAGTTCTGGCCCTGCACTCACCAGGTGCTGCCAGGCACAGGGAGTGATCCCTGCTGCCTGTCATTGTCCCGCGCTGCATGGGGCAGGGTCTGCCATGAGCCCCCAGAAGCCCTGGCAGCCGCTGCAGCAGCCGGTAAGTGCAGGGCTGGGCGGGGCAGCCATTGATGGGGCTGGGAAAGTGGGCGGGGGATAGAGGCTCATGGCAGAGCCCCCCACATAGTGCAGGGAAGTGGGGGGCAGTGGGAATCACTCCCCTTCACCTGGCAGCAGCTGGTGAGTCTTTATTTTTTCCTGTAAAGCACTGGGATGCTGGGGCTGGGCGGGGCAGCCATTGACAGGACTGAGAGAGTGGGAAGAGGTCAGGGGGGTGCTCAGGGGGGTTGGGGGAGCAGGAAGGGGATGGGGCTTGGCGGGGGTCCCCCCACCCCCTACTTGCTGGCACGGGGTCTGGGTCCAGCTCCCTGCAGTGCTGAGTGGGGACTGCCTAAATCGCCGAAGCTCTCCAAATCTTTTCCAAATCGATTCAGAGAGCTTTGAATGGATTTGGACCTCTTTACTGGTCTCCCAATTTGATTCAGATTCAGAGATTTGGCCACCAAATCTAGCTGAATGTCCTCCAGATTGAATTAGTACCCAAAGCTTCACACAGCCCTAGTATTTATCTATTCAACTCCTATTTAGGCACCTAACTCCCACTGACTTCAGAAAATGTATTTCAGTTGATTAAATACCTGTGTTATTATGTAAATACCTTTATATGCTAAATACCTTGAGGAGCTGACCATTAGAAGCCAAAGGACCGTTATGATCAAAGACCACCAAGATACTAGTTTTGCAATATCAGAAGTATTACCAAAAACATGAAGTCTAGTTCATGAAAGAAGAAGAAAGCTAACCAACCAGAAATATATATAAGAACTTTTAAAGAGAAAATTTTAAAGATATTTTGAATTAATATACAAAAAGGAACCAGCAATTCTTGTTTATTAATGGTCCATTCCACACTACAAGATTGAGAGGCGACTTAGGAAAGAACTTAAATATTCCTAATTTTCAGATGTGTAAATATAAAAGTTTACTTCATGCAATAAAACATAAAAATAAATACTATTGCTCTTTCGGCAAGGTTTTGGAATAACATTTAATCTAAACATGCACAAATACAAAAATGCCAAAGAAAATGTCCAAAAGATGAAACAGAAAAATTCACTGTACTGGAAATAATAATAGTCACACGTACACCTTATAAATCAGGTATATTATCTGAAAGATTTGCCTTTAAAAAATACATATAAACTATCAATATTATCCTGTCATCAGCCACCTGAAGTTACAGCAGTAAGCATTTGGAATTCATTTTATGCAATATCATACTTGTCTTTGTGGTTACTTATGTCATTCTTTTTTTTTTCATTCTTTTCTAAGAACAAGTTCACCAAGTGCGGGACTTCTGAAATAGCCATTTGTAAATCCCCAGAGGAACTTTGCAAATGTATGAAGTCTTTATAAAAAGGATTTAAATATTCATCCTTGAACTTTCATAGGCCAAATGTTACAAACCATAAGACAAACTAGTGAGGGATCCCCTACAGCAGCTAGAAGCATACAAGGACTTTTACAACAAGCCTTCTTACAATGTGGGACTATAAGTTTAAGCAGTTTGTGTAAAAAAAACAAACAAAGAAAACATTTTAAAATGTAGTACTGCCCTTTGGGTTCTGAAAAATTCAAAAATAAGCTTATTGCTGTCTTCATCATAATAGATATAATTATACCATGTGTAATTATTGCCATGTGTAAGCATTGGGTCTCCAAGCTCGAACTCTATCTCATGGATACATTCACACATGCAATCTGTTTGCTGTTAGCATTAGTGTTAAGAGGTCCTCAAAATGGCTTCAGAGTACGTAGTAGTTTGAATGTTTATCCAAAGTACAGCTGCCTGAAAGTGAATGGTAATCTGCTCTGCGGTACTGTTTCCAGCTTCCTGGTCCTTTATAGATGTCCTAAGGACTTAGGATCTGTGCATGAGCAAGAGACTGGAAATGACCATAACAGGCACAGTCACCTTCCACCCACCAGTTCAGACATTGAACTGACACAGGTTTCTTCCCTCCAGAAAATTGAAATAGTCCCTTCTTAGTCAAAACTCCTACTGAAGTTAATACATTGGGGGTACATCTACACCAGGGGTGGGCAAAATGTGGCCCGGGGGGCGGATGCAGCCCACCAGGCCATTCTATTCAGCCCACGGGGCCCCTAAAAAATTTACAAAATTAATATTAATCTGCCCTGTGCTGCCTGTTATGTGGCCCTTGATGGCTTGCCAAAATACACTAAGTGGCCCTCTGCCCAAAATAATTGCCCGCCCCTGGTCTACACATTCATTAATGTGCTGTAGTTACTGTGCATTCAATTTAGTACTTGATTATACAAGTACTAAATTAATGTGCAATAACCAGTGTTACTGCACAGTAGCACTGGCTCATGCCTTTTTAGTGATGCCACTATGCAGTAGCTTAATACTGTGCAGTAGTGTATTAGCACTGTTTGTGCTATGATGGGCTACTGGGCAGTATTATTAGGCTACTGCATGGTCAGTGTCTCACATAGATGCATCCTGTTTCATGTACACAAAGGGTAGTAAAACCCTGGGTTTATAAAAAACACTGAAATGTTTAATATGTTTTAATAATAATGGAAGAATCTTGCCTGAATTAATGACTGGGTCCTTAATGTTTTGTTTGCAATGTACGCTGATCCTGAAGAGCCTGATCCTCCAAAAACTCTTTCCAAGGTCAGTGACTGTTTGTAGGATGAAACCACAACGCACCTTGCTCTGAAGAGGTATTGCAATAGTTAATTGCAAATGAGAGTTTGTTATTAGTCTAGATGCACTACAAATATTTTATTAATTGCAATGCTTGAATCAGATATCCATTGTGTTTAAATATTCAGAAAAAAAATTTGCCTTTTGCCCACCCACACAAGACAATTTGAAAAGACATCAAGGTTTTTCCAAATCATGTAATCCAATGATGAGGTGCAGAACGGAACATTACAAGAAAAATGAACATCATGTGACCGTCTCTCACATCCAAGTGACGCAAATATATACTTGAAATCATGCATTAACTATTGCTTCCAAAATGAGAAAGATAACATGTTTAAAGTTGATTTCATTGGTATGATTTTTTTAAACAAAAAAGTCATTGGCTAAAAGTTGCCCTTTGATGAAATCATTACATTCTTTTGGTAAATTTCTGCTTCACCTGATTCTGTGGGCATCAGTTAAAATCTTCATTGTTTTTGGTATAACAAAACGTAGGCAAAGAGCATGTGTTTAGAAAGTTAAATAAATAACTCAATCTTGTTTCAGTTTCTTGATCATAATTCAAAGCTCCAATCTTATTTACATCTTTTACTTTGCCTTTTTTGGTAGTTCTGTTTTCTTTTGTATTACAGCAGAGTCCTCAACATTATAATTACATTTTAGAGGCACTAGTAGCAGCTCTATAGTTAAAGTTGAGATTTACACGTATAGCAGTTTACTTTCCATTTTTCTATGAAGACGAATGATGCTGAATACCCAACTCCTACCAGTTAATCTAGTCCAAATCCAATTTAGTGGCAAATACTGAAAAAAACCAATTATGGACTATTTTAAGAGTTCTCAAACCAGGATATTCAGCTGCACCAGAATACCACTCAACATCACGCATTTCCTGACTCCTATGGGATGAACCCTTGCATAATTTAGTGCAGTCTCAAAAGACCTTTCTTGATATATGGCTCACCAGAGAGCAGTGCATTAGGACAGCTAGTCATTCATGACCCATCTACACCATGTCCTTCGTACTTCAGCTGCAATGGGATGAGCATAGACAGATCTCTATGACTAATACTGATTCCTCTAGGTCAGATAAATTGTCAGTCCCCAAGAAGAAATTTTAGGGAAGAATCATAGTCCTTTTTACTTTTAGAGTGGTTCAATGGATCTAAGGAGAAGCCAGGAGTAAGCCACTATAAGTTTTAACGACATATGAACATAGGAAATGCCATAATGGGTCAGACAAATAGTCCATCTAGCCCAGTAGCCTGTCTCTGACAGTGGCAGAAATGGATGATATATTGGGAGAGCACTAAACTAAATCTCTCTAGAGCAGCAGTTCCCAATCGGTGGTACAGGTACCACTAGTGGTACACAGACAACCTGTCAGTGGTACTCATTAATAGATTTATTATAATTACTTTATATGACAAAAATTTGCTGGCGGTACTTAAGGTTGAACTGAAAAATTTGCTGGTGGTAGTTAAGGTTGTATTGTTTTAAATTGGTGGTGTGCAATCTGTCAGAGATTGGAAACTGCTGCTCTAGAGTAATCTATACCCTATTCCTATACCCTTCATTGACCTGACCAAGGCATTCGATTCCTTAAATTGTGACGCTCTGTGGACCATCCTCCAATGCCTTGGCTGCCCGCTGAAGTTTGTCACCCAAGTGGCCAGGAGGCCAGGAGGTCAGCCACCTCCAGCTGGGTCCTCGGTGCCAGCCCTAAACAGGCTCCTCTGCCTGGGTCCTGCCACCTGCCTCAGTAGCAAGAATCCTGATGTTCCCTATTTAAAAACTGCAAATTCACTGATAATAAAAATCCCAAATTCACTCTTTAAAATACCCCCATATCCATGTTGTTTCACAATTAAAACAAAAGACTACTATACGAGAACTGTTCAAAAAGTATCGAGACTGATACTGTAGGAAACAAAATATTTTATTTAGATGGGTTTCAGCTTAATCTCCTTCAAAGTATGCTCCTTCTTCTTGTTGGAAGCACCTCTGATAAGCAATTTGTGGAATCGCTAGAAGCTGCTAAATCACGTTTTGTTTTATGATTTCTACATCACAAAATTTTCTTCCTTTTGAAGTTTTCTTTAGTTGAGGGAAGGGAAAAAAATTGCCTGGGGCCATATCAGGTGAATATGTAGGCTGTGGCACTTGTGGGATATGGCGTTTGGCTAAAATTTGCCTAAAAATTGCCTCACAAGCTGTGCTGAGTGGGCAGGCAGGTTGTCGTGGCGAAGCATCCAAGAGTTGGACACCCACTTTTCTGGTCATTTTTCTGGTCATTTCATTCCCATATCGCTGGTTAGAATTGAATGACATGAACCAACAGAAATTCCAACTTTTTCTGCTCTCTCTCAGACAGTCAATCGCCTATCATTTCAAACCAAACTGTGAACAACTGCCACGTTTTCATCATTTTGTGATGTTGAAGGGTGCCCGAAAAGCTCATCACTTTCTACTGATGATCATCCTTCTTTAAACTGATGATATTCAAAAACTCTTACACAGGTCAGAGAGTCATCACCAAATGCTATTTTAAGTAATTCAGATGTTTCACTTGCCATTTTCCCAATTTTCATGCAAAATTTAATGCACATGTGTTGTTCTGGACACTGACATAATGAAAAGGACACCAGATAAAAATGATCTTACTTTAACAACTGACCACAGAAAACTGGGGAAACACAAGCTGCAAACCTGTCCAGAGGAGACCCAACGTGCCCAGATATGTTCAGCAAAACCATGCCCCCCACCCAATACTCTGTACCACAAATACATGTTCAGTCTCAGTCTTGATACTTTTTGAACTTGTATCTATATGTGTGTGTGTGTGTGTGTGTGTGTGTGTGTGTGTGTATTCTAATATTATAAAAGCCTAAGTCTGACTGGCACACTTTATTTGCACTCTGATTGGCTGACAGAAACAGCCAATCAGAGTGCTCCAAGCATGGGGGAGCACCACCATGATTCTGAAGCCGTGCTGAGGACTGGACAAAGGGTTGGAGGAGCCAAGGTCAGCAGCATTGGCCCCCCTGCAAGCCGTGCTAAGGACCAGACAGGGGTGGGGGAGCTGAGGCCAGTGCAAGAGGCAGAACAGCAGCAGCATGGGGCATTAGATAGTGGCACTCCATCTAATGCCCCCCTCCCTCCCTGCCCCCCCATCGTTCTTGATGGGCAATTGGCGTGTGTGTGTGTGTACATCCCTACCAAGTAGCACCCCATAGCCCCCCGCACTCCCCCCCCCACACTCCAGTCCCCACTGCCCATAGTCCCTTACTTACCTGGGACGGAGCCCGGTCCCATCAGGTTGCAGCCTTCACTGCTCCAGGCTGCCCTGCACATGCAAGCACTGTGCTTCAGCACCAAGGCAAGAGGCAGCCATAGAGACGCTCTGGCTGGCTACCAAAGCATCTCTTTGGAGGGCCCCAGCCTCTGGTTGCCTCACACCATGGCCCTGGACCTCACCCTGCTCTCCTTTTTTCTGGGGTTGGTTTGTTTTTTGTTTTTTACACCTGCATATCAAGGTATCAAATTTTGAGCCTGCACTGCAAAATATGCAGTGTGAGAAATGTTTTTTTGTTCCCAGCATGCCTCTTGCTGCATCTCAAAGCAGTTTCAAATGCAGCAAGAGGAACATGAGGGCTCATCTGGACGTGCCCAGTGGGTGCATCTCCAGTAACTGAGTTACTGAGGAGTAGACTTATTTGCTGCAGTGTAAAGTATCACAGTCCAGACATGTGACGCTATTAGACCACAGCAAACTAATTTTCATCACCATAAGATACTAGTGTCAGGGACAGTACTATCTTACAGTGACTAAAATAACTGCCTAACACACATGTAAATGCTGACCCAGGTGTAAATTTTGCTTGGTCAGCCACCTAGCCACACAGCTCTGCTCTTCAGGCACTCTCTTGTCCCAGCCAGCCCCTCTGCCACCCAACACAATAACCTGGAGCCTGGGACTGGCCCCGTGAGCTTGCTGCCAGTCCAAAACTTAACTACCTCAAATATTTTGGAACAAGGCTTATGCGAATTGGGAAGTATTAGATTCAGATTCAGATTTGGCTGATTCAGAGGACAGTGATTCAGTTTGGAGATTTGGATCACTGTCCCAAATCGATTTGGCTTAATCGGCTTCAGAAGTTTCAGCACTGATTCGGAGATATTCGGCCATAGGTTATAATGAGGAATCACTGAAATACCTATAACTTTGTCATTTTGGGGCAGATTTGGATGAAAACAGCAGGGATAGTAGCCCTTTCTACGGGCATTAGGCCTCCCAAGTTTCAATGATATAGGTGCAGGGGTTTCTGGGAAACTGCACCTCAAACTGTTCAAAGCAAAACTCATGACGTGTGACTTTGTGCGTGTGTTAAGGCACAGTGGGATAAAAATTACAGGGATGGTAGCCCCTGTTCTCAGCCTCACAACTCCACTGTAACCAGTAAGACTCAGGACTCTCAAAGATCTTAAAGGTCTGGGCTTTCCCCAGCCAGAACTGTGCGGTGGCTGGAGGTTATTATCAGGTGCCTCCTATCTGCCTCAGGGAGGTTCATGGTCCTGGCATTTCCTGGAGCTGCCGTGCCACCGGCAGTCCCACCCAGGCCTCTCTACCCTGGCAGGGTGCAGTTTTTGGTCATGCCCAGGATGATGTGGGGCCTCCTCCTCCCCATATAGACCCAGCCCTTATACCTCCAAGTTTTTCCTGGCATGGGAGCTCAGCAGGGAGATGTTCTCCCTCTGCTGGCTCATGAGAAACTAAACTGCTGCCTCCAGCTCTGAGAGTGGATCATTAAATGGCTGCCCTCATTAGCACCTGTCCTGCCACATACATAGCCCCTCATGTAGGCATGAGGACTGCCAGGTTTCAGGTAGAGTGGTGCAGGGGTTTCTGTGAAACTGCACCTCAGACCGCTGAAAGCAAAACTCATGTCACTTGTATGTGTTAAGGGGTATAGGTTGTAGCTATGTTGATCTAAGGACACAGCCCAGACTTGGTTCTTAGGGTTAATTTGATATCTTTTATTACACCAACTGAATAGTTGGAGAAATTCTTCTTTGCAAGCTTTCAGGTTTAAAAACCCTTCACCGGGCTGAGGAAGCATCTAGTTGGTGTGTGTGCGCTTCCTGGATGGAAGGAATAGTGAAGAAGCCAGAGGCCAGCCTGCAATTCAGGCAAGAAAGCCAGTCAGTGAAAATGTAAATTGAGGCATCAGGGGATGAGAGACAGGCTGGGGGGGGGGGGGAAGGGCAGGTAAAAATGGAGAGGTACCTGCTACCTGGGGAGTCAGATGTCAGGCAGGTTGTAGTGTGTCATAAATCCAATGTCTATATTGAGTCCATGAGTTTCTGTATCCAGGAGGCTGATGAACTGAAGTTCATAGGCCCATCTGTGAAAAGTGGTTTGTAAATTCAAACAAGCACCAACCTCACTAACCTCATCACTGGAAGCCAACTTCCTACTTCCCAAAACATACTGAATGGATCCAGACCATGCCATGACAAGAAATGCAAAACCTGCCAACATCTCTCCAGTACCCCCACAAACTGCACACCAGAATCTATTATAGACTAGAATACCCAAATACCTGTTGGGGTACATTTCTCACAAGAAAACTACTCTGTCTCCAGTCTCTCAGTCCTGATGCTCAAAGGGAATTTACAAACCACTTTTCACAGACAGGCCTATGAACTTCACTTCATCAACCTCCTAGATACGGAAACTCATGGACTCAGTATAGACATTGGATTTATGACACACTACTACCTGCCTGAGATCTGACTCCCCAGGTAGCAGGTACCTCTCCTCTTTTACCTGCTCCATCCTCCTTCCCCCTCCCAGCCTGTCTCTCACCCACTGATGCCTCGATTTTCATTTTCACTGACTGGCTTTCTTGCCTACATTGCATGCCAGTCTCTCACTTCTTTACTATTCCTGCCATCTAGGAAAAGCACAGACATACCAACTAGATGCTTCCTCAGCCTGACAAACAGTTTTAAACCTGAAAGCCTATGCCTTGCAGATGGCACCCCAGGCAGCTAAGCTCACCTGGCACCTCACAACTCCACTGCAACCAGCAAGCCTCAGGCCTCTCAAAGATCTTACAGGTCTGTGCTTTCTCTAGTCAGGACTCTGTGTGTGTGTGGTGGCTGGAGGTTATAAGGTGCCTCCTACCTGCTTTTCACCAGGTAGGTCCTCGGTCCTGGCATTTCTTGGGAGCTGCCGCACTACCGGCAGTCCCACCAGGCCTCCCAGCCCTGGCAGGGTGCAGTTGTAGGTCATGCCCAGGACCTGGGGCTGCCTCCTTCCCCATAGCCCCAGGCCATACCTCCAAGTTCATCCTGGCATGGAAGCTCAGCAGGGAGATGTTCTTTCCCTGCTGGCTGGTGTTGCAGTGAGTACCACCTCCAGCTCTGAAAGTGGGGCATTAAATTGTCTAAAAACTAAAAAGGAAATGGGTGCAGGTGGAGCGAGGAGGGTGGCACTCACTCCATCTGCAGGTGGAGTTTGGGGAACCCCAGCAGTGGGAAGTTTACCTTGAGAAACACCAGCTGCTCCACCAAACCAGGATCCAAGGAGGTACAGTGGGGTGTCACAACATGTCCAACAATGCTGAACATCCTCTTGCTTGGAACGCTGGTTGGTGGACAGGACAGGTGTTCCTGGGCAACTGTGGCTGGATCCTGCCACATGTGGCTACGGGTTGCCAAACAGGCCAAGGGGTTGCAGTCCAGTGGCTCTACGTCCTTGGTGAGATAGGTAGCCACCAAAGCCTCGGCACTACCTGTCCAAGGCTGGGGTCTGGTGCATCTGAGCCCCAACATTGACACCATGCCCCTGGCCCACATTGGCAGCGGCTGGCATGGAGGAGACTGTCTGGTGCTGGGAGTGCTGACACGGGACAGTGGACCCCTCTTCTTCCACGTCGCCTCACCTCTGCTCTTCTTCCTCCCTGACTCTGTTCACCAGCACCTCCAACCAGTGATTGAGGGTTTTGGTGCTGCACATGCTTCCTTTTACCCTAAGATCACACATGCCCACCAGCACATGGGCTGTACTACACTGCAATGGATCCAGCTGTTTTTTGATGCCCTCCTACAGCCACTTCACCAGTGCCTGCACCTCTGGTGAAAGTGGCTTGCCACAGCCAGAAACACTGATCCCTGGAACTTCTCCATTTGGTTCTCAAGCTCCTTGACTACGGGGATCACCTGGCTAAGGAGGGCACCACCAGCGCTGAGGGTCTTGGTGGCATTGAGGAATGGCTTGAGGACCACCAAGATCTGGGACCACCAGGTATCCCACCTGCTTTGTTAAGGGTGCTGCTGATCCCAATCTCCCTGAGCAAGGACGTCTCATGGATGGCCTTCTGTTGCTCCACCAGCCTTTCCAGCATCAGGTATGTGGAGTGCCATCGAGTCTCCACATCCTGCATGATTTTGTGCTGTGGGATGCTCAGCTCACCTTCCTGCATTTTGAAATCAGCTGGGTGGTAGTGATGGCACCATCACTGGCAGCCCTGTCCCCCTCCAAGGCATCCCTGACTATGAGGTGGAACCTGTGTACCACACAACGGACGACAACAAAGTTGGCATCACAAACTGCCTTGACCATATTGGCCCCATTGTTGGTGACCATGAACCCGCAGATGAGCTCACCCTGCTCAGTGAGCCACCCCTGCACCATGCGTTTCATGGCCACCATGATCTCCCTTGCCATGTGGGACTCATCCATCACCTCTGCTTGAAGGAGAGCCCACCAACAGCCTGATTGATCACACCAGTGCCCTGTGAGGGAGAGGTGGGCATGACCTCCACCCTGGCTGCTCCAGATGTCTGAGGTGAAGTGTAGAGATACCTACAGCCCTGCCTTGCACAGCTCCTCCTTCAAGTACTCCCTGCATGCCTCAGACAGGGAGGGCACCACCATCCTGCTAAAGGTGGTGCATGCGGGCACTTGGTAAGAGGGGACCACAAGCGCTATGAGCCACCTGAACCCTGGCTGCTCAACGAAGGAGAAGGGCTGGCCATCCAGAACAAGCATCTCCCCAATGCTCTGGGTGACCTTGCTCACCCTTGCAATGCACCCCGCTATGTCTGCAGCTTTCCCCCACTGCTCCAGGGTGGCCTGCCTCTGCTTTGTGGGGGTGGGAGCTTTGGAGCAAGAGGGGGACTTCCCTTTGGGCACACTCCCACTGGTGCCAGGCTGAGGAGGAGCAAGGCAAGGGGGTGCTGCCTCCTGAGATGCAGGAGCATTGCCATGGTGGTTAAGTGTTTTACCTCCTTGCCCCTGCTAATCTGCCTTCAGCACTGCTGGCAGATAGCATACTTGGGATCATCTGTCACCTCAAAATGATCCCACACTATGCTACCCCCCTACCTCTGGGTTGAGGGTGGTGATCTTGCCTTATCCCCTTCCTTAGCAGGCAGAGGCACAACAACAGGAGGAACTGACTCATCTGAGCCACTTGTCTCCACAACCACAACCTCTTCTGAGGTGCTTTCCAGAGAAGGAGGCCTCACTTTAGGGGAACTTTGAGGGGTGTGGAGCACAAAGTCAGATTCCCCCTTGTTCCCCAGAATTTCTTTTGCTAGGGTACTCAGGTCCAGCTTCTCCTCTGGCACTGAGTGGCTCATGCTGGGCAATGAAATTGGGGTGGAGGAGACTGTCATGCTGGTGGCTATTTCTGATGTTAGAGGAGGTGGTGCAGGTGAAGGGACAGGTACTGCTCCCACCTCCTTGCTCCTTGCTGCTCCTTGCAGCAGAAGACTTATCGCTGCAGGAAAGAGGGTGCATATATGTTTGGGAGGGGGAGAAATTTGCAGTTCTCCTCCTGCCCCCTCTAGCCCCTCTCCCACCCCTGCCAGAAGACCTGGCACCTGTTTTTCCAGCACACTTCATATTAATCTTTGCTGTGTGGGAAAATGTGTGTGTGCGCAACTATAATATCTCTTCTTCTCTGTGTGTGTGTAACTAACTAATATCCCTTCTTCTTCTCTGATTACTGTATGTGTATGTAATTAATAATATTAATATCTCTTCTTACTTCTGTGTGTGTGTGTGTGTGTGTGTGTGTGTGTGTGTGTGTAATGTATGTGCTTTCCTGCACAGTGATGGATCACACTGCCAGGAAAAACACAGCTTTTTTTTTTTTTTTAAGTGTGTGTGTGTGTGTGTGTGTGTATGTGTGTGTGTGTGTGTGTGTGTGTGTGTGAAAATAATAAGAACAAATAAGAGATTTTTGGAGGAAGAATATGTTGAAAGAAAGATTGGGTAGGGATAAGTATAGGGATTCTAGGCAAGAATAACTAGTAAGCTGTATCCTATCCTTCCTAAAAACAGAGACTAGGAAGCCAAGCCAGTCCAGTAGTACCTTTTACACACTGCTACTCAGGCAGAAACAGCTCACAAAAAGGACCAAAATGCTGCAGACAGAGGCTTATGTGTTGTTTCTACATCCCTCCCCCAGAGCACTGTGATTGGAAGGGGACTCAGGGAAAGATCATAGTCACTGGCCAGCTCCAGATGTCAGTCTTTCCCATCCTCCTCCCACCACTCCCCCTCCCTCATCCCAATTTCTGTTCCCTTGAAAGACTGCTTTCTGAATTTCCTAATCTTTTCTGAATCGATTCAGAGGGGGTTTTTGTCTCCCAATTCGATTCAGATTCGGTGATTCGGCATCCAAATTAAGCCAAATCTTCTCCAAATCAAAACAGCAACCAAAGCTTTGTACACCCCTATTTGGTACCATCTGCAAGATTGGAGATTTTACTGTGCACTCCCATTTCCAGGTTACTAACAACAATAAAGTTTTGTTTTGTCTTTTGGTTTCTTTCCTTTTTTAAATTTATTTTACAAAATTTTGCATTTGTCAAGCATTCCTTTAATCAGTCTAACTAAACATTTGTAGCATGGACTGGCCAAATTTAAATCAGTGTGATTTAAATAACTAATTTTAACCATGATTTAAATCAGCAAGCAGGAAACCTTGATCAAAATAATCAATTTTAATATTGTATGAGATTTGTAATTAATATTTAATGATCAATTTTAATATTGTATTTCTATTGTTAGCTATTTTTTAAAGGAAGTCTGATTCTCCTTTGTTGATAACCACTAAGACTAATTGATTTGCAAATAAATATACCCTTTACATTAAATTTGATGCTACATTTACTAATCAGGACTATGCATGTTAGCATTTATACATTTGCATCAAGAATTGTAATGTTAATCATTTATTATGTTAGAAAATAATGAATGACAGAGCTTATTTTCTACATCCTTGATTTGTTACTCATGATTTGTGTCAAAATTTTTTAATGGAAATTAAAATTCCAATTAAAATGCAGAACAATGTCATTTTAAAATTCTATAAATTAAGTAAAATTTCATAATATATGCAAAACAAAGAAAGTAATATCTGTAGTTAGTGAACTGAACCAATTGCTTCTGATCACCATGTCCTTCAAGGTTTTAGAATGAACAGATCTCAACTTCTCATGCCTAGTTTCTATTCAGAGATTGGAAAGGAAAGTAATCTCTCCTGCTTTTTTAACTGTAAATCAGTTTCTCATCTTTGAATCAGCTAGTCATTGAACTAAACTAAATATACAGAAAATATTCTCTTTGCATCTTCAGACAAGTCTATATACGTCAAAAGCTGGTTTAGCATTTCAACACATTCTAATTCCAGATGCTAAACCAGTGATTTTCCCCAGTGAGATTATCTGAATTTGTTTAAAACGGTCTCATCTTCCAAGAAAGGTTCAACCATAATAAGAAAAAAGCCTGGACTGAGACTCTTAAAAAAAAACCTTGGTAATTTTAGATTACTGACATAGCATACCATTTTCAGACACCTGAGTGAGTTAGGTGAAGTCCCATTTTATTGACTTTCAATTAGACCAATTTTCCTAAATGTCCAAGTCATATTTGAAAATGAGATTTTTATCTTCGGTGTTCTTGAATATCTGAATTTACCATGTTTTTCAAAAGCAATAATACTTTTGAAACACTTGTCCAAGTTTCAATTTGTTCCAAATGTGATGGATTTAGGACCACTGATCTAGATCAGTGAGCAATGTCTTCATAAAACTAGTTATAAAATACTGGAGTTTAGGTTTCATAATCCATTTATATTGACCTAAATCCTCCAGTCCAATTTAACTGAAGACCAAAATATGTATCTGAACAAGGTAGATAAAATTATTTATAGAATGTTACATAAATAGTGAGAAATGTTTTCTTTAATCCAGAGCCTGGATTAGCAAATCATGCCCAGAGCTACCCGATTTTATCAGATCCAAGGTTGATAAATAAGCAAACGAACCAAAGTAACATTTAAAAGAAATTCAGATCTGTTCTGGCTTTTTGACAATAATAACACTACTAATAATTCCTCCTTTAAAAAAAGAATTGAGGAATGTGAGTCATCCATGATATCTCAATTAGGATTGCAGAGGTTTGAGGTACAGATTAAAATCTTAAACAAAACCCATATCCAGCATGAGCTTTTTTAAAGGTATAAGAAGTGTCTATTCTGGTCATCATTTATCTCTAGCATGATTCTGGACCTTCAGTTGTGAAGTAGCCAGAAACAAAAAGGACACTTCCATGATAAATTTATAGCCAGCTTGATAATGTAGTACAATACAGAATTAGTTGTAATACATTTATGATAAATGTAGAGAAAGCGAAGCTTTATTGGAATCCATTTACAAGTTGAAGTGAATTATGTTGTATATAATACAGAACATTGAAGAGGTATAAATGGCATACAGTTCTGTTTGCATATAGGCTAACCAAGAGAATGGTCTGCAAAATCATGTTTTCATACTAATAAGCTGAGCATGATGAATTGCAAGATCAAAAGAACTGCTATTTCAATGTTAAATAAAAGCTACTTGAAAAGTCATGCATATTAGAAATCCCTTTTTTGTGAAACATACAGATCCTAAAAGTCATTTTTATTTTTGTTTTATTTCCTTTTGAAATTTATGTGGGGTCACTGAAATGTTCAACCATAGCCTCACCAAGTTACAAAGTTATGTTTTAGAAATATATGATGTGAAACAGCTGTTGGTCAATTCCTACTAAGGTTAAGTATAGCTGTTCATAGCTAATATAGTATTGCCCACAGTTGCTTGTGAGAAGCAGAAAGGTTGAGAAGAATTTGAGCAGGGGTACTGAGCAGGCAATGAGGTTGGGATGTTTGTGTGAGAGGAGCTATATGTGCGGAAGCAAAAAGGGTGAGTCACATGAATAAAGGAGGAGGGAGAGCAGAGAACAGGCCTGTGTGTTGTGGAGGGAGGCAGACACGCAAGGGTGGCAAGCAGAAGGCAGAAATAGGCAATGAAGCAGAAGTTGCTGAGGAAAGAAGATAAGCATGCAGCTGCTTTGGAAGGAGAGTGGAGGGAAGGAAATGATAGAATGAGATGCAGAGGAAGGACGTTAAAGAAGCAGGAACTATGAGAGTTGAGTAGTTTTGAAGGGGGAGGAAAATTACTATAAAAATAAAGTAGGAAAAGTGGAGAACAGAAAGAGTAGAAGAACATGTCTTGCAGAGAATGAAGGGGAGAGAGAATGCAGGCTGAAGCCCCACTGCCTACTTTGAATCTCAGGCCAAACTGTTAAAAACAGGTCATCTATTTAAACTCCTAAGCAAACATGATCTATGTACCTTCAGGTGATTCTTCAAGATACATATCAACACCTTTAGGGCCTTTGATGAGGTTTGAACTGCAGTGTCCAACAGAAGGACATGAAAACCTCCTTCGATGCATGACTTTGTGTCATAAAATGGGCCTACTGCTGTCACTAGGTCAGGGGCTGGCAATTTTTTTGGGTGGAGGGCCGCTTAAGGAGTTTTGGTGAGGTGTCGAGGACTGCATGGGTAGCCCTTGACAGGTGTCCTGGCCCCTGGGCACCATCTTTGGACCAGAAGTCCCACTCCCTAACCCCTGACCCTTGTCGCCAGAAGTCCCTTCCTTTACCCCCGGAAATACTCCTTTTGAGGGGGTTTGCCACCTTACAACCAAAAAAACCAATCATACACTTGTTGCCAAAATGGCTAGTTTCATTCCCCTGGAGGCTTGTTCAATTACCCTCAAGAAGAGAGTCACACATACAGGCTGGGTCCATCTAGGTTTATTGTTTGCAAACAGTTCGACCGGGGAGCAGAGAGCTCAAATCAGGGCCGACGATGAGTCCAGCTTGGAATTACATTTTTATAGCTTACATTCAACAGAGTCTTGACGTATTAGAAGTTTATTGGCTGCAGTACCAGTTCCTAATTGTGACGTCTTATCTTGTAGGCTATACTTAACTAGTTATTGGTTAATGTGACTTATCAGGGTTAGTACATGCGCACTCAAAGGTAGAATTGCAGCATGCTCAGAAGAAAAGAGCAATTTCAACAAAGTTAGTTAAACTTTAGTAACTTCCTATCTTAGCGTAACCTTGAGGCACTGCAAAATTATGGGGGCTGTCGCAGGGCACCTTAGTGCCTGCTCCTAAGAGAGGAGAAACTGCCAGGGAGAGAGCCCTGGCAGAACCAAGTGAGCACAGCTGTGGGTTGCCGGAGCAACTAAGGGGAGCCAGCTGCCGGTAGGGGGCAGGGCCTGGCCCTTATAAAGCTCGGGGCTGAGGCCAGGCTGGCAGTTCTCTGCCAGCAGCTGGAGAGGCAGGAGCTCCCTTGGCTGAGATATGGGAAGGAGCCTAAGTCGCGAGTACAGCTCATGATAGCCCTGGAGGCTTGAGCTATGATGATGAGTTATGGCCAGGCGGCTTGCATTTGTGTTACAGCCTAGGGGCTTGTGGTTTTGCTTTGTGTTTGTATTATTACACACGGAGGCTTGGGTGAGGCTGTAGGGGTTGGAGGAGGCCTCAACTATAGGGACCCCAGAGAGTGTGGGGTGCCCTAGCGCCAAGAGGGCGCATTATCTACATAGCGCCAGGGAAGGCGCAGCTCGCACGCCAGTGTATGAGCAACTGGCGGCGAGGAGCGCGGCCAGTAGGTCGCGGGCGCAACCCGTAGGTTGCAGACGGGGACCTAGACCCCGGATTGCGTGTGGGGGAACATAGACCCTGAAGGCGCAGCTCGCACGCCACTGCGCGAGCAGCTGGCGGCGAGGAGCGCGGCCAGTGGGTCGCGGGCGCAACCCGTAGGTTGCGGACGGGGACCGAGACCCCGGATTGCGTGTGGGGGGAACATAGCCCCCTGGCCCCAGGAAAGGGGCGGTATTACTGAGTAGCCCAGTGTGAGCGCGGCGAGCCCCCAGAGAGGGGGAACGCCCTTGTACGTTATTGAGTAGCCCAGTGTGGGCGCGGCGAGCCCCCCAGAGAGGGGGAACGCCCTTGTACGTTATTGAGTAGCCCAGTGTGGGCGCGGCGAGCCCCCCAGAGAGGGGGAACGCCCTTGTACGTTATTGAGTAGCCCAGTGTGGGCGCGGCGAGCCCCCCAGAGAGGGGGAACGCCCTTGTACGTTATTGAGTAGCCCAGTGTGGGTGCGGCGAGCCCCCCAGAGAGGGGGAACGCCCTTGTACATTATTGAGTAGCCCAGTGTGGGCACGGTGAGCCCCCAGAGAGGGGGAACGCCCTTGTACGTTATTGAGTAGCCCAGTGTGGGCGCGGTGAGCCCCCCAGAGAGGGGGAACGCCCTTGTACGTTATTGAGTAGCCCAGTGTGGGCGCGGCGAGCCCCCCAGAGAGGGGGAACGCCCTTGTACGTTATTGAGTAGCCCAGTGTGGGCGCGGTGAGCCCCCAGAGAGGGGGAACGCCCTTGTACGTTATTGAGTAGCCCAGTGTGGGCGCGGCGAGCCCCAGAAGGGGGGAACGCCATTGTGCTTTGTTGAGTAGCCCAGTGTGGGCGCACGGGCATAGTGAGCCCGGCCGCAGGCTAGTGTGGCAATCCCCCTCAGACCAAGGCAGGGCGCTGCGGTTGCCCCTGAGAAGACAGGGAGTAGCAGCGCGGGGAGCCAGAGTCAGGGAGGGTATCTGTGCGGTTGGCCCATAGGACTGGAGGCCCACTAGAGAGTCCCGGAGCGGAACCACACCGGCAGGGGAGGCCCAGAGTGGGCTAGACGGGAGTCCCAGCAAGAGGCTGGGCACGAGAGAGAGAGAGCCCAGAGTGGGCCACATGAGAGAGGAGGCCCGGGAAGCGGGCGTATAGACCAAACAACGTCCATTACATCTGCGAGGCTTGGGGCGTGGTATCAGGGGAGGTAGGAGCCACGCATAGCCCATAAGGCTAGGGCGCTTGGGTAGCGCCCATTATACGGGGAGACCCACGAGGGGTCCAGGAGCTGACAGGCCCGAGGAAACACAAGGCAGCCTCCCTATTACATATTACATCAAGACGTGGCGGGCGAGAATGGAGGGTGCCCTTGGGCCGGAGTAGCGCGGTGAGAGGGCCTCAAGGAGATCACGGCCCTCCACGAGGACCCCACCGTGACAGGGGCTAACGTCTTTTTACTACAGCTCCCCCCTCAGATACTTTCTTACTCTAAATTTTTAATAAGTGTCTGCGATAGCCAATTTCTGATAGTGTATAAACATTTCACGGTTAACAACTGATCGAACAGTCCGTCTCAGAAGGGTCATGATGCACGGTAGCATACAGGGAAGCAAGCAAAGGGTTGACACTAACAAGCATAAGGCCATCAACACTCCCTTTATCCAGCCAGTCTGGGGAAGCCAGGATGTGAACCAGTCAAGGTTCCATCCGTTCCATGTCTGGACTGGAACATGTGCTACCTTCTCCATATCATTTGCTAGGTCTTTTATCAATTCACCATTATCATCAATTTCAACACAACAATTGGGTCTTATAGTATGTATCTGGATCTTCCCATTCAAAGGCAAACAATTTCTGACTATCTTCATGTAGTGGAATAGAGAAGAAAGCATCTTTTAAATCTAGCACAGAGAATACCTCAGCATTCGCTGGAACCTGGGTTAAGATGGTGTGGGGATTTGGGACTGTATGGTGGTCCACTAAAATCTTTTTGTTTATGGCCCTTAAGTCTTGTACCAGCCTAAAAGAGATTCCATCTGCTTTGGGTACACCCAAGATTGGGGTGTTAAAGGGGGATGATCCCTCTATTAACCACCCATACCTCTTAAATTTTTCAATTAATGGCTTCAAACCTATTCGAGTGGCTTTCTTCAGAGGATATTGTTTGACACACACAGGACCTTCTCCTTCCCTCAGGGGAATTTTTACAGGGTGTACATATTTTGCTCGGGCAGGAGTTCCGTCTGCCCATACACAGGGATCCACATTTTCTAAAATCTCAATCCTTTTGGGTTCCGATCTTGTCTCAACTGTCCGTAAAGCCATCTGGTAGTTCGAGCCTTGCTTTACCGGTAATTGCACTACGATTTGATCTTCACGGAAGAAGATTTCCGCTTGCAGTTTTGTTAGCAAATCCCGTCCCAATAGTGCTACTGGGCAGGCAGGTGATACTACAAATGCATGCTCCAGCTTATTATTCCCAATCTTCGTGAGGAGGGGCTTATATACAGGCAATCTGATCCATCTTCCCTCTATCCCTTCTACCATTACATGCTTTCCGCTTTCTTTAGCTAAAGGGGGTTTCACAGGAATCATTGAAAAGGTGGCCCCAGTATCCACTAGGGCCTCATAATCTCTGCCACCTACCCTAATCTGTACCATGGGATCCTTCCGGGCATTTGCCCGTAGGGCGGTGGCCTTGAATCCCTGGACCCTTCAGCTAGAATCTTCTCCCGAGGATTCCGCTAGCATCTGGTGGTCCCCTCGTTGGGTTTCCCTCTTTTTATCCCGTAGCTTAGGACAATCTTTTTTCCAATGTCCTTTTTCCCGGCAATATGCACATTCATCCGGCTGCGGCCGACCTCTTCCTTTCTTCTGCCCCCCCTCTGGTTGCCCTTTCCATCCTCCATTGCCATTAGTACTCTTGCTTAAGGCGGCTGCTAGCATGGCCATTTGCTTCTGTCCACGCTTCTCCTCCTTCTTTTCTGCTATTTGATCCTGGTTCCCATAGACTTTATATGCAATTTCCACTAGCTCTGAAAGGGGTTTCCCTGGTCCTCCTTCAACTTTTTGCAACTTCTTCCTTATATCTGGGGCCGCCTGCCCAATAAATAGCATATTCACCATGCGGTGATTTTCTGGAGCCTCAGGGTTTATTTCACTAAATTTCTTAAAGGCATCATACAACCGCTCGAGGAAGGCTGAGGGAGATTCATCCTTTCCTTGGCGGACCTCACATATCCTGGAGAGGTTTGGTACCCATGGTACTGCCTTACCCAGAGCTTCTACTATAATCCCCAGATATTGATGATTCAGATCTCTCCCTTCCTCTGAGTCGTTATCCCAATTGGGACTCTAAATAGGACATGCAGCACACAGGTCCCCTCCAGGGGCTACTACCCGCTCCTCAGCTATCTTATCCGCTACTCCCTGTACCATCCGCCTTTCTTCAGAGGTCAGGAGGGTATGCAGCATCATTTGAACATCAGCCCAGGTAGGATGGTGCGTTTGCCCTACTGACCGAAACAGATTTTGCATCTTATCAGGGTCTTCTCTAAAAGAAGGATTTTGATTCTTCCAATTAAACAAATCTGACATGTGAAAGGGTACGTAAACGAAGGTTGTTTCCCCCCCCCCTTCTCCTGGAGTCACTACTTGTCTCATGGGACAATTGTAATTGGTGTAATTGAGGTTCTTGTTACTGGTACTCCGGGGGGCTTTATCATGCCAGGATTCCACGAGCTTTAACGCTGATTTGAGCTGAGCCAGCCCCTCTGGGAAGTTGTCCATTTCCTCATAAGGGGGAGCTGTTGGTGGGAGATTCTCAGGGTCTTTTCCCTTCTTTTCTCCTGAAACCCCGGGGCCAATTAGGGGTGCTACTGAGGGACTTTCTGACCTCTCCCTGCCCAACAAGTCAGGATCCTCTCGGAATAATGAGGATGATGGTGATGATTCCTGGCTCCTGGAGCTGGGGCTAGAGTCCGTCTGAGATGATGATGGTGACTCCTGACTCCTGGAACTGGGGCTGACAGGTGACTGTGTTCTAACTCTGCGTCCTGGTCCCTGAATCAGATCTCCCTCACTACCAGAATCAGGAAGGACTTGGGCTGTTCTCCCAGTGTCTTTTGCCAATAACATCTTACACATTTTCTTTTTACGCTTCTGAACCCATGGGGGAACAGGATTCATTATAGCACTTATCCAACAATCTATATACAGCCACTGATCCCAGTGGCCGTCCCGGGTTATCACATTCGAAACTGCCTTAGCTAATTTTACATTGTAAGAACCAACTTCCGGCCATCCAACCCCGAAAGTGGGCCATTCCTTCTGACAAAATATAATCAAGTCATCCTGTGTCATTTCTATTCCATAGTCTCCCTTAAATTTACCAAAATTCCTCAGCATGCATCCTAATGGGGAAGCAGAATCTTTTTCTCGGGAGCTACCCGAACCCATTGTGTCGACCAATATACAAATGCACTCAGGTCCCTGTCCGCTGAATAACAAGGTTCCAGCTGAGCCCCCTTGCGTTTGACTCTTCCTTGTTGGGCAGAATCGGTGCGGCTAGACTCAGCTATAGTCTCAGACTTGGTCAGCGGCTCATGTTTCTAAAGGGATTCCCTGGATCCAAAATCCAGACGAATATGCTGGATACCAAAACCAACACTTAAATCCTCAGGGCTCCCCAAATTCCCTTAGAGACCATTCAGTTGACACAAGGAAAGCAAATACTCACTCTACTGGACCCCTGGCGCCGTCTCTTCGGACCCACTCAGCCTGGGTAACTCGTTCAAAGGAGTGCCTTTGACCTTTCAAGTGCCCGACTCACGGACCCGGAGGTCGTGACGGACTCCAAGATCAGTCCGGTGGCCACTTCACGACTCCCCTTTGCTGATCTTGTTGTGCCCTGAAGTAGTCCAGAGGGCTCCTGGCTGGCTCGCCAAATTGTTGCCAAAACAGCTAGTTTCATTCCCCTGGAGGCTTGTTCAATTACCCTCAAGGAGAGAGTCACACATACAGGCTGGGTCCATCTAGGTTTATTGTTTGCAAACAGTTCGACCGGGGAGCAGAGAGCTCAAATCAGGGCCGACGATGAGTCCGGCCTGGAATTACATTTTTATAACTTACATTCAACAGAGTCTTGACGTATTAGAAGTTTATTGGCTGCAGTACCAGTTCCTAATTGTGACATCTTATCTTGTAGGCTGTACTTAACTAGTTATTGGTTAATGTGACTTATCAGGGTTAGTACGTGCGCACTCAAAGGTAGAATTGCAGCATGCTCAGAAGAAAAGAGCAATTTCAACAAAGTTAGTTAAACTTTAGTAACTTCCTATCTTAGCGTAACCTTGAGGCACTAGACAGAGATGATTTCAAAATGCAAGGCAAGCAGTAAGAACCACAGACCACAGCTTGGACATTAGACCTCCTGATCTTTACACAAAAGGGTCATAAGATGGTCATAAGACACTTCTATCATATAGTTGTTGCTCAAGCATTACTGCAAAATTATGGGGGCTAACATCTTTTTACTACACACTAAAAGCCAAACACCTACTACAATAGGGGTTGGCAACCTCTGGCACGCGTGCTGAGCATGGCATGAGAGGCCATTTTCTTTGGCACGTGTTGGGGCCGCGGAGGCAGCAGCTGTTTGCAGCCTCCTGGCTGCAGCCAGCCCCAGCTCTGGGTAGCTGCTGCCAGCCGGGAGCCTGGGCTGCTCCCAGCAGGCAGCTGAGATGCTGCAAGCCCTGCTGGGAGCAGCCTGGGGTCTGTGCCTATCAGCAGCTACCCAGAACTGGGGCCAGCTGCAGCCGGGAGGCTACAAACAGCTGCTGCCTCTCCACCCCTGGCCCCAATGGGTGCAGTGCTGGCACCTGCTGCTTTCCTGGAACCTGGGGCTGGGAGAGAGCTGAGGCTAGGGCCGGAGCCGGGCCAGGAGAGCAGCAGCTGTTTGTAGCCTCCTGGCTACCACCGGCTCTTGCTCTGGGTAGCTGCTGATAGCCATGGAGCCCGGGCTGCTCCTGTGGAAGCCCTGCAGCTAGCAGCCCGGGCTCCATGGCTATCAGAAGCTACCCAGAACCTGGGCCAGCTGCAAACATCTGCTGCCTCTCCTCCCCAGCCCCGGCCCCAGTTGCCTCCCAGCCCCCAAGACCCAGCCCCAGGCTCCAGGGAGGTAGCACATACTGGCAATGCTCCCCGCTGTGCTGCCCTCACCACTTCTGCAAAGCAACATTGGAATCCAGTATGGCAGGACACCGGAGGAGGGGGGGAGGAGCAGAAAGCTGCCTGCTCCTAGCTCCACACTGCCCTGCCACACTTTCCCTGCAGGCTGGGTAAGCAGTGAGGGGCACAACCCAGCACTGCTGTCCATGCGTGCACACAGGGGAAGTGTGGCAGGGCAGCAGGGAGCTTGGAGCAGGCAGCTGTCTGTGACCCCCGCTGTGCCCTGCCATTCCAGGTTCCAACACTGCTTTGCAGAAGCAGCAAAGGCAGCACAGCAGGGAGCATTGCCGGTATGTGCTGCCTCCCTGGAGCCTGGGGCTTGCTCCAGGTTCTGGGTAGATGCTGATAGCAATGGAGCCCAGGCTGGGGGGCAGGGGCTTTGGGTGAGGGGCAAAGGGCACAAGCAGGGCATCCTGCCATGTACCCCCTACTCTCATTTTGTTTTTCTGGCATGCCAGCACTCCAGCACCTTCCAAGGTAGGCATTGTGGGGGGTTTTGGCACTCTGGCCAAAAAACATGGCATACCCCTGTACTACAACATATTTTAATTTTAGTACATAAAATATTTTTGTTATGATTTGTGTTTGTGTACTGTATATGGAGGTGATTGCATAATAAGTCACAAATAAATTCTTATTTTTGTATATTGCGGGTTGGTGGTACGTGTGGGGTATATGGGTATGTATGGTGGATTGTGGGGGGGGGTGGTAGGATGTAGAGGGATGTCTGTGGGGGGGGTTGTGAGGGAGTGTGACTGTGTGGGACATAGGGTATGCTGGGGCTTGTGTATATGTGGAGGGTTGTGGTGGCACAGCGTGGGGTGTGAGGGAGGGTTTGGGGACCCCTCCACACTCCCCCCATGGAGTGGCAGCAGGCAGAGCACTAAGGGTTCAGGTGCCCAGTGGGGCACAACTCTGGTCAGCGCTGCCAATTGCAGTGAGGGGCGCAACCTCCAGTGGGCTGTCTGTATCACTGCTGCTCCCTGTCACTCACACACAGCCCATGCACTCGCATAGCACAGGAAGGAAGCCCCACAAGCTGGAGCCAACTGCCTTCCACTGGGGCTATGCTGCAGAGGAGGGAAGCCCCAGGCACCTTCCCCTGGAGGGCAAGGAAGGCAGCTGGCTCCAGCACCTAAGGCTTCTCTCTGGTGCTGTGCAGTCCCAGGGAGGAAGCCAGCCAGCTCCAGCACATGAGGCTTCACTTCCATGCTGTGTGAGCACTAGGCCTGTGTGTGAGTGACAGGGAGAAGCAGTGATACAGACAGCCCAGTGGAGGTTGCACCCCTTGCTGCAATGTGCAGCACTGGCTGGAGCCGTGCCCCACTGGGCACCTGTGCCGTGAGTTCCCGGCCTGCTGCTGCTGCTGCCACCACCTGCCAAGGCTGTGCACCACCACTCCCCACACCACCAACACTCTGTGCTCCTGCCCAGATGCAACCTCACCCCCTCTGCTTCCCTACCTGCTCCCCGGAGCTGGCAAGAGGCCAGTGAAGTGAAGCATGTTCCCAGGGGCTGCAGCAGTTGCAGCAGCACCCCTGTGCAGAAGCTGCATGCTGGCCAGTAGGGCCCACAAGGGTGGGAGTGAGTCAATAGGGTACACCTGGGACTGTGTGTACATGTGGGTACCTTGCTCCCACCCTTCTGGGTAGAAGACCTGGGCAGGGCACAATTTATTGATGGGCATGGCGGGCCAGATGAAAGTGCTTGGAGAGCCAAATCTGGCTTACAGGCTATATTTTGCCCACTCCTGCACTAGGATTAGCTTTGGAAGACTGAAGAAAGTAAGGGTCTGGGTAAGAAAATATTTTTAATCAATAAGTTCATAGTTTCATAGTTTCATAGTAGGTAGGGTCAGAAGGGACCTCAGCAGATCATCAAGTCCAACCCCCTGCCATGGCAGGAAAGAGTATTGGGGTCAAACGACCCCAGCAAGGTGTTCATCTAGCCTCTTTTTAAAGACCCCCAGGGTAGGAGCAAGCACCACTTCTCTTGGAAGTTGGTTCCAGATCATAGCCACCCTGACAGTGAAGTAGCGCCTCCTGATGTCTAGTCTGAATCTACCCTCTGCCAGCTTGTGGCCGTTATTTCTAGTCACTTCTGGTAGTGCTCGGGGGAACAGGGAATCCCCCAATGCCTGCTGGTCCCCTCTGACTAGTTTGTAAACAGCCACTAGATCCCACCTCAGCCTTCTCTTGTGGAGGCTGAACAGGTTCAGGTCCCTTAGCCTCCTCTTGTAGAGCCTGCCCTGCTGCCCCCTGATCATGCGAGTGGCCCTCCTCTGGACCATGTGGTCCACATACCTCCTGAAGTGCAGCACTCAGAACTGGACACAGTACTCCAACTGTAGCCTGACCAGTGTCGCATAAAAGGGGAGGATCACCTCCTTGGACCTGCTTGAGATGCATCTGTGGATGCATGACAAGGTATGGTCGGACTTCCTGACCGTGTCCCCACACTGTTGGCCCATGTTCATTTTGGCATCAATAATGACACCAAGATCCATTTCTGCCTCTGCACTGACAAGAAGGGAGTTCCCCAGCCTGTAGGTATGCTGCTGGTTCTTCCTCCCCAGGTGCAATACCTTGCACTTGTCAGTGTTGAAACCCATCCTGTTCTCATCCGCCCACCCCTGTAACCTGTCTAGGTCTGACTGCAGCCTATTCCTTCCTTCTAGTATGCCCACTTCCCCCCACAACTTAGTGCTGTCTGCGGATTTGAACAGGGTGCTTTTTACCCCCTCATCCAAGTCACTGATGAAGATGTTGCACAGTGCAGGCCCAAGGACCAAGCCCTGGGGTACCCCACTGCCCACATCCCTCCAGGTCAAAAATGACCCACCCACCACCACTCTTTGGGTGCAGCCCTCCAGCCAGTTAGTGACCCATTTGACTGTGTAGGTGTCAACGCCACAGTTCCCTAGTTATTTAATGAGAATGGGGTGAGAGACAGTGTCAAAGGCCTTCCTAAAGTCCAGAAAGTCTATGTCCACTGCTACCCCTGCATCTAAGGATTTTGTAACCTGGTCATAGAAGGCCACCAGGTTGGTCTGACAGGACCTGCCTCTAATGAACCCGTGTTGGTTGCCCCTAAGCATAATCTCCCCTGCTGGCCCCTCGTGGACATATGCCAGGATAATTCTCTCAAAAAGCTTACCCAGGATCGAGGTAAGACTAACTGGCCTATAGTTTCCTGGGTCCTCCTTCCTCCCTTTTTTGAAAATGGGAACCACATTGCCCCTTTTCCAGTCCTGGAATTCAATAAGCAATAATGTTGGTCTAGTCTGCTAATATATTGCTTCATTACTAGAAACTTTTAAATAATTGCCAAACCACAATAAGTGTGTTTTCAGCCATCAATTAGTATTTTACAAAGATACAATTGTCTTGTTAAATCTAAATTGACTGCAGATTCAGAAATCATAATATAAAGCAGAGCTGAGATTTTCAGCTTCCAGACAATGCATGGTGGCTCTTCTAGCATGATAAACAGTAATGCCAATAATCTTCAAAGTAAGAAGGATGTGACCATATCCTTATCAAGTTTTTGTCAGGAAAAGGCAGGGTGCCCTAAGAAGAAGGTGAAATCTATACCTCCGTTTTCTTGGCAAATACATTTTATTTCCAAAATCTCAAATGTTTGTTGGACCACATATTTGACATGCCACTTCAGATTTGACAATAAAACCATGTTTTAATTAAAGGAAATAATAATAAAAGGAGTTAATTTGTTTAAAACTTACAAGGTGGATTTGATTTCAAGTTGACCATATCTTCTTACTGATCAGTGGATCCACTGATGTCTTATTATAGATTTCATAGACATCAGGGTTGGAAGGGACCCCAGAAGATCATCGAGTCAGCTAGGGTCAAAGGATCCCAGCAAGATAAGCATCTAAACATTTCTTAAAAGTGACCAGTGTAGGTTCTTGAACTACCTCTGGAAGGAGTCTATTCCAGGCCTTGGAGGCTTAGACAGTGTGGCAAGGCACTATTGGTGCCTGCCACTTTAAGGGCTGGGTCAAGCATCCAGCAGGTGCCTGATGGCAGCAGCCATTTTCAGAACCTAGTATATAAAGGCTGCAGTCTGCTGCTGCCAGCCTGGGCAGAAACTTCACCTGACTGATCTGCAGCAGAAACACCAGGAGGTAAGGACAAGAGCTTATGGGGATGGCTAGGAGGCTCTTGATCCTGGGCACAACCTAAAACTGCACGCTGCCAGGGATAGATGGCCTGGTGGGGCTCTGAGTGGCATGGGAACCCCTGGGAAATGCCAGGCCAGTTACCACACCAGTGAAAGGCGGGTCAAGGTGCCTAAATAACCCCAGCTCCCACAACTGGGTGGGTCACCCCATAGTAGGGTCCGAGAAGGTGGACCCGTGTAAAAGAATGTAGGCTAGTTGCTCAGAAGCCTGACTTGAGGCACCCTTAACTGGTCAGTGCTGGGGCCAGGACCAGAAGGGTCAAAAGGGCCAGGGGCCCACCACGAGGGATGCCCAGAGCCGAGGGCCTGGGGTTCTGACTGGCCTTGGAAAGGAGGCCAGGGCCTGTTTGGCCAAAGGTCCCAGGGAGACCACACTCAAGAGGGGGAAGAGTGCAGGGAGCTTGGCAGTCCAGAATGAAGGTGGAGTAGGCCACCTGATTGAAGGGATACAGTCTGGGTCCAGACCAGAGGATTATGGGGCCCTGTATTGGGCTGGAGATGCTAAGAACTGTGATGCCATCTGTGAGGCATAGGCTGTGGTGTAGGGGAGGTTGGAGCCACAGATAGCGTCCCCTGGCATCAGGGCAGGCAATGGTCCATGTTATACCATCAGTTTATGGAAACAGCAAAGTCATGGCAGGTGAGGCTGGGTGGACTGCCCCATAAAGACAGGTAGGTGGGCTGGCATGAGATCTGGCCCTGAGAGATGCCCCCTGTCACAGACAGTAAAGAAGTTTTTCCTTATGTCCAACCTAAAATGGTCTTGGAGGAGTTTGTAACCATTGGACCTCATCATCCCTTGGGGCGCTCTGATGAACAGGTGTTTCCGCAGATCCTGATACACAACGCTTATATACTTATAGGCTGCCACCAGGTCACCCCTGAGCCTGCGCTTCTCCAGGCTGAAGAGTTCTATGGCTCTCAGCTTCTCTTCATAAGGCCTGTCCTCTTGCCCTCTGATCATGCATGTGGCTCTCCTCTGGACCCTCTCAAGCTTCTCCACATCCTTTTTGAATTCTGGAGCTCAGAACTGGATGCAATACTGCAGCTGCAGCCTCACCAAGGCCAAGTACAGCAGGAGGATGACATCTTGAGATTTACTTGAGAAGCATCTATGGATGCAAGCCAGAGTTTTGTTCAATTTACCAGCTGCGACATCGCATTGGTGAATCATGTTCATCTTGTGGTCAATCATGACCCCCCAAGTCCCTTTTGGCCATGGTGCTAGTGAGTGTAGCACTGCTGACCCTATAAGTGTAATACAGGTTTTTTCCCCTGAAGTGGAGTACCTTGCATTTATCCATATTGAATGTCATCAGGTTTTTATCTGCCCACTTTCTAAGACTATCAAGGTCAGCCTGAATCACTAGCCAATCCTTAGGTGTGTAGCCCCCATGGCTCACCAAAAGCATCCAGGAACATCTCAAAGCTAAAAAGGAGGAATACACCCAATGGAAGGGAGAGGCCATCACCAAGGAGGATTATACCTCCACTGCTCGAGATTGTAGGGGGGCTGTTAGGAAGGCTAAGGCAAAGATGGAACTGGGACTAGCGACCCAGATCAAAGATAACAAGAAGTCCTTTTTTAAATATATAGGGGGTAAAAAGAAGGTACTGGGTAACGTGGGACCTCTGCAGGACATGCTAGGAAATCTGGTGGTCGCACCAGATGACAAAGCTAACCTCTTTAACAATTTCTTTCCCTCCGTTTTTCTGAGCAGGGACTGGGTCATACCCCCTACTGGGATCCCTGACAGACCTAGGGGAGGCACAGCCAGGCCCAGGGTCAGTGAGGGCCTAGTCAGGGAACTTCTGGTGTAACTAGATGTGTTCAGATCAGCAGGTCCCTATGATCTACACCCCAGAGTGCTGAGGAAATTAGCAGAGGCCATTGCAGGACCCCTGGCACAGATTTATGAGCACTCATGGTGCTCTGGTGAGGTGCCAGAGGACTGGAAAAGGGCAAATGTGATCCCCATTTTCAAAAAAGGGAGGAAGGAGGACCCAGGAAATTATAGGCCCATTAGTATTACCTCGGTCCTGAGGAAGGCTCTTTGAGACAATTATCCAGGAGCACATTTGCAAGGGACCAGCAGGGGAGATTATGCTTAGGGGCAACCAACATGGGTTCATTAGAGGCACATCCTGTCAGACCAACCTGGTGGCCTTCTATGACCAGGTCACAAAATCCTTGGATGCAAGTGCTATGGCAGCCGTAGTCTTTCTGGACTTTAGGAAGGCCTTTGACACTGTCTCTAACCCCATTCTCATGAAATAATTAGGCGACTGTGGTGTCATTACCTACACAGTCAGATGGGTTGCAAATTGGTTGGAGGGCTGCACCCAGAGAGTGGTGGTGGATGAGTCATTTTTGACCTGGAGGGATGTGGGCAGTGGGGTCCCCCAGGGCTCTGTCCTCGGGCCTACACTGTTCAACATCTTCATCAGCGACTTGGGCGAGGGGGTGAAAAGCACCTTGTTCAAAGTCATGGATGACACTAAGATGTGTGGAGAAGTGGGCACGTTAGGGGAGAGGGAAAGGCTGCAACTAGATCTGGATAGGTTACAGGGGTGGGTGGATGAGAACAGGATGCGTTTCAATACTGACAAGTGCAAGGTACTGCACCTGGGGAGGAAGAACCAGCAGGATACCTACAGGCTGGGGAACTCCCTTCTCGTCAGTGCAGAGGCAGAAAAGGATCTTGGAGTCGCTACTGATTCCAAGATGAACATGGGCCGCCAATGTGAGGACGTGGTCAGGAAGGCTAACCGCACCTTGTCATGCATCCACAGATGCATCACAAGCAGGTCCAAGGAGGTGATCCTCCCCCTTTATGCAACATTGGTCAGGCCACAGTTGGAGTACTGCATCCAGTTCTGGGTGCCGCACTTCAGGAGGGATGTGGACAGCATTGAGAGGGTCCAGAGGAGGGCCACTCGCATGATCAGGGGGCATCAAGGCAGGCCCTATGAGGGGAGGCTATGGGACCTGAACCTGTTCAGCTTCCACAAGAGAAGGCTGAGAGGGGATCTGGTGGCCATTTATAAACTGGCCAAGGGGGACCAGCAGCAATGGGAGAGTCCCTGTTCCCCCAAGCACTACCGGGAGTAACAAGGAATAACGGCTATAAGTTGATGGAGAGTAGATTCAGGCTAGACATCTGGAGGCACTACTTCACAGTCAGGGCGGCTAGGATCTGGAACCAACTTCCAAGGGAAGTGGTGCTTGCTTCTACTCTGGGGGTCTTTAAAAGTGGCTAAATAGACACCTAGCCAGGGTCATTTGACCCCAGCATTTTTCCTGCCCATGGCAGGGGGTTAGACTTGATGATCTTCTCAGGTCCTGTCTGACCCTACCAACTATGAAACTATGATGCTCTACCCCAAAGTTTGGTATCATAGGCAAACTTGGCCAGTCTGCTTCTGACACCAATGTCCACATTGTACATAAAGATGTTAAAGAGTACAGGTCCAACGATGGAGCCTTGGGGGACGCCACTGGTCATGGAGCACCATGATGATTCAGTTCCATTGACTACTACTCTCTGGGTCTCACCTCAGAGCCAATACTTCAGCCACTGGACTGTGATGTAGCCGAGGCTACAGTTGGCCAATTTTTCCATGAGGAGATCATGGGACACCAGATAAAAAGCTTTTTTAAAGTCCAGAAATATGACATAATCTTTTTGTCCTTGTCCAGGTGATATGTCACATGGTCATAAAAGACCTACCCACAACAAACCCATGCTGGCTGTCCCTCAGGATATTGCCATTAGCCAGTTTGTTAAGAATGGTCTGTTTTTTCCAAAATCTTTCCAGGGATTGAGGTCAAGCTGACTGGCCTGTAGTTCCTTGGATCTACTTTCCCCCATTTCTTGAAGATGGGCACGACATTGGCCCTCTTCCAATCTTCAGGCACTTCACCTGAGTGACATGAGTTCTTGAATATCCTTGCCAGTGGCTGGGCTATGATGCCTGCCAGCTACTTAAGTACTCTGGGGTGCAAACTGTCAGGACCAGCTGACTTAAAGGTGTCCACCCTCTCAAGGTGTTCCTTTACAAGGTCTACAGTGATGTTGGGTATAAATTCACCCTCACACTGGCCGTCCCACATTGTGTTAGGCAGGATGGTCCCTTTGGGCTGGTGAAAAACCGACACAAAGAACCCATTAAGTAGGTTGGCTTTTCCTTGGTGTTGATTGTCAGTTGTCCCATTTGGTTTAGTAGGGGTCCAAAGTTACCTTTGCTTTTCTTCCAACTCCCCACATATCTGAAAAAGGACTTTTTTTTTTTGTCCTTAATACGTGTAGCCAATTGGAGTTCAGTTGCAGCCTTGGCTTTCCTGGATCACTCCATACAGGTACAGACCTTCTCCTTAGCGGTGATACCCGTTTTCCATCCTTTATAAGTCTCTCTTTTTAGACGTAGGAGGTCCATGAGTTCCTTGCTGAGCCAAGGGGGTTACTATACCCTTTTCCTACCTTTCTTCAGAGATGGGATAGACATCCCTTGTGCTTTCAAGATCGCTCCCTCAAGGAGCAACCACTCAGCTTGAATTCCCCTCCCTGTCAAGTCATCTCCCCTTAGGGCCTCAACAACAAGCCTCCTGAGCTTATCAAAGTCAGCTTTCCTAAAGTTGAGGACTTCTGCATTGCTGACTGACTTGCCAGCTTTGCGATGGATAGTAAAAGTAATCAGCTTGTGGTCACTGTCTCCCAGCTTCCCTTCAATTTTTAGGTAACTGATTAGATCATCCCTAGATCATTATTATGAACTGTACTTGTTACAAAAATCTGTGGGGAATTCCATATATTATGATATGCTATGCTGAATGAGCACTTGTCAAGAAATTTCTTTTATTTTTGTAACATTTTGTTATTGCTTGTAACAATTTTTTTTCTGCATGTGATTCCTTAATATAACAAACTCAACAGAATTGTTCAATAAATATTTATTCTGTGAATTCTCTTTAATTTCTACCCTTTAGTAAACCCTATTGTTTTAATGCAATAGTATTGGTGCTTATGACTTTGGGGATACTGCCATTTGGTAACCTAGGGAGAAGGAACCTGACTTCTGATCTTAACAGAATGAATATCCAGTGAAAGCTCAAGGGAACACCAAACTCCAAGAAGTGCCAAAACAGGAAGAGCAAAGATCCATTTAGACAAAGGTCAAACTGAAATACTCAAGGCAGAGATTGATATGGGAAGTCAGCCTAATGTAGAACCAATAAACAAAGATATGATGGGTTTTATTTTATTTCCTGATAAAATAATGGATTTTTTTAATGCTTACTTCCTTCTGAGATCCTTCCATTTAAAATGATTTAACTAGGTAAATTCTCTAGTAAAAATTTTGTCTAGGAGGGAAAATGTGATCTTTTTTGGATATTTTCTTTCCTACAGATATGATTACATAGAAACTGTTCAGCTTTATGTCTTAAATTTATTTCTTGTTTATACCTTGAAATTCAAGAAAGAATTCATGTTACTTTAAAGTGAAATTAGTTCTCTTTCCTCCAGCAGGAAACTCTGTATCCATTACCACAGACAAATGATCTCTGAATTACGTGACTCATTGTGACTAGAAAAACTTTAAAAACAGTTTTGTAAATTCAAGTTGCATATATCACTTACATCTACCAAAGAAAATTAGTCTTGAAATTCAAAATTTCCATAATTCTGTAGCTGTTACATTTGGCTGTGGTATTTACTGTGTTATGCTTGGCATTGATGGTGCTTTTAAAACCATGTCAACATTTTCCATAAAAATATGCTCTATTGCTTCTTTTGCACAAATGGGCAAATGTTCCATTAATAAAATGTTAAACAGCTTTTGTGGCTATAAAGACACTAATAGGGCAGAAATCATTTTAACTATACAAATCAAGCCCTATAATTCCCAGAGAGATTTTTAACCCAGTCAGCATTATGGATTATTTTTAAACAAGCAAACGCTCTGTAAGCAGTCAGCCCAACAGATGACTGAGGTGTAATAAGAAGGTTCTGTGCCCCATGCGGTGGCAGCAGGGGCAGTTGTCAGGCCAGTTGCAGTGGCTGAACTAGCAGTGGCAGCAGCTCTGTTCTAAATCACATGGGGCTTGAGCACTGGTTATGCTCTAGCCCACCTACAGTTATACTACTTGTGACAGATTCAGAATAGACATCCTATTTCAAGAAAGAAGTATGCTATACTATTCTTTCCATATATTTATCTTACCTTAGCTTGAATGCCAGCAATGTGCGAGCTCTTAGTTAACAATGGGCATTCTACACGTGAGCTTTAATGCGCAGTAGCCTATTTTACATTGCATTAAAGTGGCGTATAAAAAAACTGTGACATTAATTACTGTAAATTAATGCACAGTAAAACAGGCTACTGTGCATTAAGCATTGCCTAAAAAGTGTGTGCTTGTGCATATCAGCACTGCCTAATGGGCATTAATTTAGTACCTCCGGGCACTTATACATACGTGTGCTCTAGGAGTGGGGGAGGGGAGGAGCGGTGCTTTAATTAGAGTGGCTCTGAAAGCTGCTCTAATTAAAGCACCCAAAGCATCTCATGTATCAGCAGCCCCATGCAATGATAATACACAAGATGCGGGGGGCTGCTGGAGCGCAGTAATTGTCATGCTCCAGCAGACTCGATTAATTGAGTCTGCTACAATGTGCTGGAATTACCACATGTCAGAGCAACTTCTCTGCTTGTGTACAGGCACCCTCACAACAGAGGTACTAAATTCAATGCACATTAGGAAAAGCACGTTAATCTACATCTAGAAGTCCCCACTTAGGGTGTAATACCTCCTGTCACATGGAATTGCTAAATCAAGTGCAGAGAAAAAGATGGGACACAAGCACAAATTAAAAGGTAAATATAAGGAAAACTGTTTCTGTATAGAAATTACTCAAGGAGAACCAAAATTGGTTGGATTGTTAGTCTCCAAACATGGAAATGTTTAAAGGCACTAAGGGCACATAGGACACAAATCCCATAGTGCCAAGAGGAACAGGTACTTGTGCTTCTGAAAGTCTGACCAGTACTTCAAGTCAAAAACATTGCTGCAACCAAAAACCAAGTTCTGTAGATCATGCATGGAAGTGCCCTTAGTGCCTTTAAACATTTCCACATTCTGAGACTAATAATTGATTTCTTAAGCCGTGAACCAACACCTACTTCTTGAATAAAATTATTAACCCTTCCCAACTCAAGAAACCTCTTGAGTTATTGCTGGGTAACAAAGTTGTTTAATAGTTGCAATAGTGGCTACTATTGATGAATATACATATTTCTGAAAACTTTATTTTAAACTTTTTTTTCCCAATTAGGCTGGAAAAAATTGCTCATGTAAAATAGTTTTAAGTAGACCAGTTGCTGAATTCACAGTTGAGTATTGCAAATTAAGGCCAGGATCCCAAAGCACTTTACAAAAAGGATTTATAAACCATATCCAAAGATCATTTAATCCTTCACTGAAATGTAGCCACCTGGTAAGTATTAGGCAGCAACATTACATAACCTTTGGGAACAGAAAGTGAAGAATAACATATTCAAATGACACTGCACGGGGAATTTAGAAAAACAGACAAAATGTCATTACATGGGTTGAAATTTGGCCAAAGCACTGGAGTTAATGCTCCTATTCCTGTGAAAAGTACCACAGAATGATCTCATGCAGACCACATCTCATCTAAGACAGCACCAATCTTCTAACAGCATTGTATACCACAATGACATGCTAAAGCACAGATTGCCACTTACCAACATGGTTTAAAAAAACAAAATTGTTTGCATTTGTAACCCAAGTGATTTGGTGACTTAATTCTAATTAGCCTATGAAATATGAACATCATAACCATAAAATGGTAGCAGTAGCAGCAATTTACACATTGGTGGATGCAGTTCATGAACAGCACAACAGAATATTGTAAATATATAAAGAATCTACATGAATGCCCACAACAGGAACATAGGAATGAAATAGCAATAGAAAGAAATATTAGTGCTCATTTTTTAAAATACAGTTGTGCAAATATGGAGGGAATTCTACTGCACATTAGACGGATGAATTTTTTAAAAGCATTAACTAAATATAAAATTTGGGGGATTTTTCTTGTTTTGTTTTGTTGTTTTTGATTAAAATGGTACATCTGTTTCTTTTTTTTTCCAGTCAGTCAAAAACTTTTCCACTCACAGCTCCACTAATATTCACACATTATAACTCTGGTGCTATGTGTTCAATCACTTAAATTTTGTGTGCGAGCAAAAGGAGAAAGACATACCTCTTCTGTTCTGCAAGCTTGTACATATGTAAGTATCTTAGGGTAATAATAAGTACATGAGGGGCTAGTAAATTATTCCTAGGTCCCTTAAGTTCATGTTGTGAGAAGTTGCCCATTCCAATAGGAACTTGTATTTATCTCCATGTTACCTCATTCTCATTTCTCCCTAACAAAGGGTAATAAATAATTCACTGTTTCATTTGCAGAATGGTGTATATCTTGGTCTGAGCTAAGGATTCCTTCAAGAAAGAAGGTTTACGATAATCCTGAGACATCTGTGAAAATAATATTGTTATATTCTGCAATACATCATCTTAAAATGTGTTTGAATTATTGTTTGCCAATAAAAGAGACATGTAGGTATAAAACAAGACATACGTGAACATCTGTTCATATCTGGTGTTCGGAGCCCATAGTATCCTGATGGGCAGGAATGCAAGCATTCACCATATTGCCTCATTCCTTCTCTTCGAAGAAAGAAGAATAACTTATGCTGGCATCTGATGCACCCATTATCTTTCGAACAAGACAAACAGCCTTTGCAGATTGGATTTGGTCCATAGCTAGCTGCAAAATAAAAATATAAATTAAACTGTTAAAACCACTTTGGAAATAATTTTGGCTTGGAAAAAAAACCAGTGGTATTTATCTACCACATCATTGCAAGTAGTTTTGGAAGGAATAAAGCTACAGTACAGTGCATACATCATAATACATCTGAAGTAGTAAGTGCCTTTCTAAACTGAAATTGTTAGAAATGTGATCTCCATTTTTTTAATTGGTGCACAGTATTTCTTAACAAAATTACACACCATTTTAATAAAATGTATGATTTTACAAGCACCACGAGACCAAGAGAAGTCAAATTAGTTACAGTAACATAAATAACGCCTAGATACCAAAGTCTAGCTTTAACTTAAGAAGGCAAGCATGCCAGAGCAGTAGCAAAGAGCAGAAGAAAAGCACCCTGAAACAAACACACACCCTGCAGAGCCCCCATCAGGGATGTTTCCACTTCAACTCCAGTTACAAAGCAAATGTATTTTAAAATTTGTAATTAATTTTTCCTTTTTCATGAGAATCTCAACAAGTTTCACTGATGACCCATTTTGAAGGACTTTTCGTTCTTTGAACACCTGTCTGCTCAGTGGGCTGAAACCAACTCATCTCCTGCATAAAGGCCACAGAACAACCTTTAGATAATACCACAGATGGTAATGTTCAAGAATTGTTATCTTCAACTATTTCATTCTTTTTCTACAATGACAGTCATACTACAGTATAAATTATGTAACACCGATACAGTCTTCAAACCAAATGAAGGAATCATGTGATCAAGTCAGGGTCTTCTTGTCCTTGATCTCTATTCCTTGCACTTAGGAAAAGAATCCTAGCAAAAGCCTTAATTGCACTATTCCTACTTGCATGCCAGCTTTCATAACCCAACCTCTCTCCAGCTGCACAAAAATGCCACCACTCTCTGCCAGCGGTTTCTTAGGCACTGCCTGCCTGTGGATTAGCAGAGGGAGCACGCCTCATGAGGCTTCTGAACCAGACTGACTTACAAGGTCTGTTTTAAATATTAAATTGGCCACAGGAGTTAGCTGAAATTTGCCAGTTCAAACCTGGCTTACTGGAAACAATATATATATATATATATATATATATATATATATATATATATAAAAACACAACTAGAAGGAAAAGGTCTTTGGGGTGTCAAATCTTTTCAAAACAGCAGACTATGGTGGCAACTTGCCAGGAGCATGAGAGCTATATTTAATTGCTGATCTTTTAAAAATAAAAAAATACGCACAGCTGGCCATACTGTGTATTTTTATCCTGTGTGAAGGATTAATAGGGGCTATTCAATGGCTGACTACCAATAGAAGGAAGGGGAAAAACCTGGAACCAGTAGCTGATAAGCTTTATTCTTGTCCCCACACATCTGCATACCACATTCCCCCTCCCTCTCTTCTCCCCTCTCCAACATGCTTCTAAATAGCAGAATTGTGGTACTCAACTCATACGTTGTACAAAGCAGTTTGTTTTGCCAAATAACAGTTCTGGTAGTTGAGAACAGGACAGAAACCTAGGAGAATCCTGGGAAAGCTATCGTAGCTGGATAGGAAGCAAATATATATATGGACTTCATCAGGGTTCCTCAAATCACACTTTATTGTAGGTAGCACAAAAAGTATATAGATGTACATAAAATAAATGCCTACACTCATCTCACTACCTCAGTTTCCTTGTTACTCTTGAGCATTCTTTGGTGTAGATCAGAACCATGTAAGCACTCCAGGACTGCCTTCTCCCCCACCCCAATTGCAAATTGATTTTTTCTCTTCTCTCCATTGCAGTCAGCTTTTCTTCCTCCACTGGTCTACAGTTACACAAAACCCTGCATAAGTTTCCTCTGTCTCCATAACTTTTCCTGCAAGACCCTCCCCAAGTCTCACAGCCTGTGTTGTTTTGAAGACCTATCATCTCTTTTTTTCTGCTTCTGGAGTAATTTCACTGCTCCAAAACCCCTTTCTGCATTCAGACTTGGCTGGGCTGATAACCCTGGATTTCATCATCCTAAGGTGCTCCCATTTGACTTGGAGATATCAAGATTTAATGATCCTCTAGGCTAGGGGCAGACATTCAAAATGCCCGAGCCTGAATTGATTCAATCTTTGCAGGTTATTCCAACCTGCAAAGTTTGAACCAACTTGAAGGTAGATAGACATTCCCTTTCCATTCCAGAAATGCAAGCATATGCTTGCAGTGGCTCAGACTAGAAGCCAGGGGGGTGCTAGAGTAGCCCTCCCTTCCCTTTCACACTGCTGAGCTGAGGTGGGGATGGGCATGGCCAGGCCCCAGCAGGATGCTCTGATTAGGGAGGGGTGTAAACCCCAACCCTGCCTGCACCATTGCAAGCTTTTCCCCACTGGCTGCTCAAGAGGCGGAAGTGTTGCCAGACCCTGCATCTGTTGATACTGAGCTTTTCAATCTCCATCTCTCTGCTTCTTCAGACTGTCTGCAAACAAGGTCATTTCTAACACCTTTCTCTTCCCCTTCTTGAAGACTGACAGATTACAGCCAGAAGCCAGCAGGTTGCTTGTCAGAACAAAGTTTATCAGCCCATCAAGTCCTACAAAAGAAAACATCTCTCTCATTAGTTTCAAGCTCTTATCTGCTGGGTGCATTTTCATTTGCAAGCCACCACCTGTCTGTCTTTATTCCAGTGAAATTGGAGAACCACACAGACACCTCTCAGCAGTAGCTAGCATGGGGGAGGGGGGCAGGTTCCAGGTCCCTGCACTGGGTCCCTGCCGTGGGAGAGGGGCGGGGGGTTGGGAGGGGGGGGGTGGATCCCTGCTTGAGCAGCCAGCAGGGAGGGGGGAAGGGGAAACCTGGCAACTGCTGCAATCCCTCAGCCAGCCAGAGCTGTGATAGTGCTCTGGCTAGGAAGGAGAGAGATGGGGCCACACCTGCTCTGCTCCAGCAGACAGCCCCACCAAGCGCTGTAAAGCATTTGTGATGCTGGGAGACTGTGATTTAACTTAAACGAGGAAGGGGTCTGGGACAGACATTGCATAAACCGGTTTGATCCAAATCAGTTAAGGCTAATACTACATTCAACCAGGTTTCTCTCAAACCGGTTTCAGCCATGTTCAAACTGGTTTATGTGCACTGAACATTGTTCTGTCACAGGTTTAAGGCAGTTTCTGATCACTTAAACCAGTTTACGTGTAATGTCTGTCCCTAGCCCTAAAGCTGTCCATTGTCCCTAGTCTGGAAGATAAGTGACATAACCCTAAAAGCATTTGGCTGACTCCTTATACACTGAGATAGTCTAATGTACAACAATTTCATAGCTACAACCCAAGTCCATAAACTGCTTGTAGATTCTCCAAGCTGTCATACCCTCACTCCTGAGTGACCATGGGCAAAACACTGCTACTCTCTGTACCCTCCTGTTGAAGGAATGCTGTGAGGTTCAGTTCATTATCATCTGTAAACTGCTCTGAAATCCTCAGATGCAAGATGTCACAGATGTAACAGATTTATTACCACCTTGACTGATTATCAAACTTCAGTCCATGGAGTTATGGTGAACCAAGAGGACATAATGCTCACACAAGGATGACTGATTCTTGTTTCCAGGTGTTTGGTTATATTAATAGACAGCTAAAAATGCATTCGATTTTTTTTTTTTAACCATGCAATCCATGTTATCATCTGTCTATTAAGTGGTAATAAATTTCATGCAGGTGTTTGAAAACTCCTGATGTGAACAGAGAGGAGAGCCTCCTCTTGAATACGATCAAGTAAGTGTGTCTACACAAGACACTACTGTGCAGTGGTCACTGCATATTTATTTTGTACTTGTATAAGCAAATACTAAATAAATGCGCAGTAACTGGAGTTACTGTGCAGTAGCGCCAGCAAATGCTTTTTTTGTGACACTACTATGCAGTAGCCTAATACTACTGCACAGTAGCATCTCAACATGGTTTTTGCCACGAGACTCTACTGCAGAGAAATATTTGGCTACTGCACTGAGTCTCATGTAGACACACCCAGTACATTATATACTATATACAACTTATAGTTATTTTGCATCCGCACTTGTTTACACCAGTTCTTATCACTGCTCTTTTCACTTTTGCCTGTAATTTGTTGGAAAGCACTTCTGATTTTAACTGCAGCCATGGTCTCATCTCAACATTCAACCGCTTAACAAAAGAATCACAATTGTGCATTAGCTCCAAATTATTGGATGACACATTCTTTTACCAAGTATGTTGTTACACTGTGGGTGCATCTACATGAAATGTTTACTGCGGAATTGCCTAATTAGCTCTGCAATAAAAAGTCTCAGAGTCTATGCATGTGGTTCTATTAGGCCACTTTAAACTAATAAATGTTGCTGTAGGTCAACACAAGTACTATCCTATAGCAATGTTATTTAGTGCACCACAATGCACATGTAGACACTGACACTGACAGAGCTAGCTGGGGCAAAAGGGTGTGTGGGGGCTGCCCCTCATGCCCTAGCCAACCCCTCCACAGCATATTGAGCCAGGTCAGAGTTGCACCATGCTGACAGGATAAGCCCCCAAACCCTGTGCCAGTTGGAGCTGCTCTGACTCAGCTCAACATGCTATGATCCCAAGTGCATGTGTAAATGTGCTTCCCGGGAACAATAAGCTCCAGCCCGAACTGTGCCAGAGTTTATGCAGTTGAATTAATTTCACGTGTCGATGCATCCTATGACTTGCACTTTAAAAACATTTTCTTTTCTCCCTTTCTCTCAACACAACTCAACAGTCACTAAGTTCTGTATTTTTTTCCCTTGTACAACAACTGCCCCTCCTTCTTTGACTGCATCCTGGTTCTCTCTCACCCCAGTTACAGTATGCTCTTCATCTATAGCCTTTCCAAATCCCAAATCACTGTCCTGCAGAATGAGAAAGTGAAAATTCTCTTCACCTATTGCTTTGATTTCCTATTCCCCTTGTTTCCTTTAATATTAAACTAAAAATAAAAGCAGGATGCTTCCAAGCCCTGAAAACTCTGCTTCCAGTGTCTTCTCACATCTCTATTTCAAAGTCGTCCAACTGATGGCCTCCAGGCGCTATATAACCTGTGAGGGGTTAATTTGTGGCACTCACCCAGCTGCTGCTTTTCCCACTGCTTTGGCTGCAATAATATTCAGAGTCTTTGGGCTCCCCCTTCCTCCTCTAGCTACTGATTCCTGCCCCCACCCCAGGAGGTGGGGCAGTGCAGTGGTGTAGGGAGCTGAGGGAGTTAGTCACTAGCTTCTGTTACTTTTTCTAACTTTTCTGTACTTACATGGATTTAAAAAAAACACATCCAACTTTGAAAAAAAAAAAAAAAGAACCTTATATTCTCACTTACTCCCATGACTTTATGAACTAGGACTTAAAAGAAAAACACCAAAAATCATAAAGTTGGCAAGAGTACATGTCAAATGAAGTCTAAGCCTTTGAAGGCAACTCATTGTTAATGTTCAGAATTAGTCATTGAAAAGAGCCATACTCTTTGATTATTTATATTTCTCATATATTAACACATTCTGCAACTCTCAGGCTATGGACAGAAGTTACACATAAACAGGTTTAAGTGATCAGAAACTGGTTTAAACCTGTAACAGAACAGTGCACATAAACTGCTTTCAAAATGACCAAAACCAGTTTAAGATAAACCTGGTTGGATGTAGTGTCACACTTATCTGATTTAGGTTAAACTGGTCTGTCCCCAATCTCTTCCTGGTTCAAGTTAATTCACAGTCCCGCAGAATCCCCAGGTTTGCAGCCCTGGGCTATGCCGCCTGCTCCAGTGAAACAGGGACTGCCTCGTCCCCCTGCGCCTTCGCCTGCTTCGTGCCTGTGTCCATCAGACCATAGGGATGAGGGGCAGGAGAACAGACCCTCTGCCCTACTAGCCAGGGTCTACACAGCACACAAGGTGAAAGAAAGCCCTTGGGGTGGGGGCTTTTCAGACTCTGGCAGCCTTCTCCCCTCCCTGCTCACCCTTCCCAGCTGCTGATTGCTTCAGTGGCTGCCACGGGAAGGAGGGAGAACTACTCTCAGCAGGGTGCCTGCCCCTGCAGCCCATCAATGGGAACTGAGGAGCTCCTGTCTTCGGAAGCTTCCCCCCACCCCACGCCATGTTCCTCTAGGCTGAGGCATCCCAGGGAGCTGAGGGGAATTCTTCCCCTCCTGAACCGCAGAGCTGCTTGCCTCAGCCCCTGCGAGTCTCAGCCAACTTCAGGGAGCAAAGGGAAATTTTCCTACTCCTATGCAGCTGGTTTTGCCTCAGCTTCTGTGAGCCTGAGGCAAAACGAAAGCAGGGCAGCAAGGGAATCTCCCTCCACTCCCTTGGCTATCCCTGAGGCTCCAGCAGCTAAGGCAAGGGTTGTCAACTAGGGGTACGTGTATCCCTGGGGGTACTTGGAAAGGCCCCAGGGGGTACTCGGTGGCGGTGTGGTGAAGCGGGGGTACTTGGGAAGTGCCACTGCCACCACCACCCACCTGCAGGCTGTTGCTGTGTGCTGCACGCTGTCGCACCACCACCGCATGCCTGAGCTGCCGCGCCGCCGCCGCTTCATGTTCGGCCACCAGGGGGACCCCCCATGCTCTGTGTCTGGAAGGGGGTACCCACCAGGAGGAGTACCCACCAGAAGGGGTACTCTCCTTAAAATGGTTGAAAACACTTGAGCTAAGGCAAGGAGATGGGGAGGGGAAGAATTGCCCTCAGCTCCCTGGGGCTGGGGGACCCTGGGCTGGGGTGGGAGGAAGCCCCCTGGTACTCCCATGCTGGACTGCATGGGCAGGCACCCAGCCTGGAGGACTTCTCCCTCCCTCCTGTGGCAGTCACTAAATCAATCAGCAGCTGGGAAGGGGGAGGGGGGAATTCCCTCCAGCTCCCCAGGGCTGCCTGGGCTGGGGAACCCAGGCTGGGGAAACCTCCTGAGGGGAAGGCTCCCCCAAGGGTTACACCGGACAGGGGGCTATCCCCCTGTGGGGAGATAACAGGGGTTTGGGGATACTTGGCTGGGCTGGCAATGGCCAGCAGGCTGGGAGATGTGCTTTAGCGCCCCCTTCCTACTTGGCTCGGTCAGTGCAGGCCTCCCCCTGCCTTTCCCAATTGAAAACTGAATGTCAGTTCAGTTGGTTATCTGTTCAACATATGCAACTTAGAGGAAGCTGCCTAGCTTGAATTGATTCAGCCGCAGGCTTTTTGGCTGTCTGTACTTAGCCTCAAAGTCTGCTGCCATTGCATCTGGACCCCTGGACTGCTCTTTGGCTAAGGAAACATTACTGCCTTTACAAGCTTTCTCTCATTCCCTTGCAAGCTTCTCCAAATTAGCTCCTGTTGTAGGATATCAGTACGTCCTGGCCACAAGAACAGGCAACACAGAGGTAGTGTCAGTCCTTCTACTGAGAGCCAAAGGGAAAGGGAAGCCCCAAATCACCAGTTGTTGAGAGCAGCTAAAGGATTAGCAAGTGAGAAGAGACAGACAAAGTAATATGGGGCTAAAGGAAAGGAAAACAGATAACATATCAGTCCTCAATTTCCCCATTTTATTTGGATAAATAGGCCTAGAAAATAGATTCATACTGGGTGGCATGCATAGACCCCAACAGAAGCAGTATAGTAGAGACAGCTAATTTCTTTCCAAAGAGATGCTATGCCTCAAACCCATAGATTATATTACTAGTTTGGAGACTAGGAGCAAAAACTTATTAAAAAAACAAAAACAAAAAAGAAAAAACAACAACTCCCAAAACTCTTCAGGTCAGTAGGATTCTGTGGACTGTGTGCTTTTTAATGGACTACTGAATTTCTTGAGTAGTTAAAAATTACTGTCCCCATCCGCTTCATGTCTTTAAACATGAGATACATATTATAACTATCCAGCAAGACACTGTCTTTCATAACATAGCGTACCTTTCTTAATGGTACGTGCACATGCTCACACACACATACAAAAGTGTATACACTATGGGCTATATTCTAATTGCCGTTATCTGTGCTAATCCATTCCTCCCCATATTTATTTTGTATGCCACTGACTAACAGAACATTCAGCAGGAAGCTCCATCCTTCCAATGTATTGTTGCTGCAGTGCAACATCTGAGAAATAAATCCCATTAGAACAAAGTCCAAAGCATTTAAACATTTTTTTCTGAATCTTTTAATATCTAGAATATTTCAGCTTGCTCTTGTGAGTAAGATTAATCTCCAACATGCAGGTGAATAAACAGAGATTTAATTTTCCCCCCTTTGATGGTGTGTTTACTTTGTCTTTTATTGTACATTTTAACTTTTCCAACTGCTGAAAACTGCAGGGATCCAAAATACCAGCATTCCAACAAAAACACAGTTCCAAACCTGGGTCCACCCAAACAGATGAAGACAAAAACATTACTGGAAGCATTAAAACTAAATAGATGAAGGTCCATAAAACTCAGCTCATGAAGCAGAGTACAATAATATACTAAAAGACTTCATAATTTACAAAATATTGCATGATATCTCACTTCCACCTTTCATTCTCTTACTAAACAATTCCTTAAAAAGGAAAAGAAAGGGAGCCTCCTGCCTTTCTACTTACTGAAAGATTGAATAAAATCAGTTTTACAACACAGAGACCCTAAGCTGGGACTCTCGAGTTAGATAACACCTGTTAGGTATGGGCCTTTCCACCCAGCCCTGATAGGAGTCCCAAATGGCTCCAAGCTGTGCCACACTGCTTTCTCGGCTAAAGGGAGCAGAGCTCAAGATCTAAGCACAGTCCTCACAATTGAACTTTGGCTGATCAAGGTTTCACAAGTCTATATCTTCTTACTGGCTTCTGGCTGCTTTCAAGTCTTGTCTCTCAGCTCTGGCCTTGGTTCCTAACCCCACCTTCTGATTTCTGGCTCTTGACTTTGACTCCTAACCTAGGTTCTTGGATAGTATTTTCAGCTGCCTATTAGCCAGGCTGTTTAGGTTTGTGACCTGAGCCTCACCACTAGGAAAGACTTCCCATGCCCCAATTACAACAAATAGCAATTCAGACATGATTCAAAGTAAATAAGTAGAGGTGATCAGGCCGGTGGAGCTCAATCCTCAGCCCATGGGCCAAATTTGGCCCATAGAGCCATAGCATCCAGCCCATAGGGCTTCCCATGGGTTGGGAAATTTGGCAGTAGGGAAGCAGTGATAATTAATATGGCCACACCTTCTGCAAAGCCAAATTCCCAAGCCCAACCCAGGTGGGTTGTGGCAGGGCCATTCATCCTCTCCCCATGCGACCAGATCAGGGAGGGTCACAGTACCTTCTCCCTGCATGGCCAGGTCAGGGATGGGCCACACCACCACCTCGCCCCCATTTCCCCAGCTGGATTGGGGCTGGGCTGCCCTCACCCCTGTCTGTGTGGCCCAATCGGACCCCACGGCACCTGCTCTGCAAGCCAGATCAGGACCACCAGCCACATTCAGTCCACAGGTGGACCAGTCACTACCCATTTGGCCTGTGGGGAAAAAAAATTTGCACACCACAACTAGGAGTATAAACACCATGTAAGCCAGCTTCGTGATGTCATGCATTTGACAAATTAAAGTGTAAAGGGGCATATCAGCAACATGTTTTTAATTGTCTATATGCTAATGCCTACATAATAAACAAAAGGAGATAGAGATGCATGTGTATAGAAGAAATATGTAGTTAGTATTATTAAAGCTTAGCATGATGGGTCTTTTAACTGCAGTGTTAAAAATCTATACTTACAACTTGTTCTGCAAGTACAGAATGGAAAAGGGAGGGGGTCACATTTTTTTTGTATCAAAGATGCCATTACTTATTACAATCATAGACAATTTAGAATCACAGAACCTTGAATCCTTATAGACTAAAAGTCTCATCTAGTAAAATGAATATGCCCGCTACTGCTGCATTTATCTCCATTTCTTACCAGAGGTCAAAATAAATTGCTCACTAAGCAACTATCCAAAAAATGTACTAAAAAGTCTTTTAGGAGGGACTTCAATTTAGGGATACTTTCTGTACATATGTAGCCATTAACAACATTTTATTCGCTTTTCCAAAAAAGAGAATTTCTTAATACAAAAAGACCTGTTCATAACACCCAAGTACTCAGTTTTGGATCTCATTTTGAAGGGCTAATTGCTGATGTAAAAGTTAGCAGTTGCCTAGATACAAGCTATTTTGCAAGATATATATACCCAGACTACAAACAAAACATAGCACCAACCAGTAATTGGTATATTAATTTACAAAAGTCAGTTTTGTAATGTTTAAATTAGCTGTTGGTGTAACTGAATGGGAACTTAAGTTTAATGGGGGAAGAGTTAAAAGCTGTTCGGGAACACAATAAAAGTCTATACTAGGCAAAATATCATTCCGCTAAAAAGATGTAGAAACTGCAATAATACATAAAAACTGTACATATAAAGGATAAAAAATGGTAAGTACATAGTGATGAATATAAGTAAAATGTGAAGGTAATTGGCATAGAAAGCCAAAGGAATCATTGAAACATTAAGGATGAATAGAAGGTAGATGCTGAAATTATGAACAGTGATGAAGTGTTCAATAGATACTTCTGTACATGGAATGAAGCAAAGGATGTATCCACATCACATGATAATGTTGCTGGAAAACAAAGATTACTGTTTCTAAAAGGGAGGATGCGAGGTAGCACCTGCTATAGTTAAAAACAATTTTAAGTCAACAGACGTGGAGAATGTACATCCAAGTCTTAAATGAACTAAGAACTGAAGAACTCTCTGAGCTACTAATGTTAATTCTTACCAGAGACTAGGAAAATGCCATAAGACAAGGAGGACAGCCAATGTTGTCCCAATGTTTAAAAAGCATAAAGAGGATGACACATGCTTAGCTGGACATGGATCCCTAGTAAAATAACAGAATGGTAAATTCAGGATGCCACCAACAAAGAATTAAGAGTCTAAAAATATAGTTAATGCAAGTCAGTATGATCTCCTAGAAAGTAGGTTTTGTCAAAATAAACTTGTCTCTGTCAGGTTCACAGGTTTGGTTGATAAAGACAGTAGAGTTGCTATAACATACTTGTATTTCTCAAAGTCATTTGACTTAGCACCCACCATATGAATAAAAATTGCATTATACAAAATTGATAGGGTACATATTAGATTAATTAAAAAGTGGTTCACTGACAGATCTCAAATATAGTTACCTGAAAGGTTGTAAATGTGTGGGGCTGTTTCAAGTGAGGTTCCCATTAAATTCACTATTTTGGGTCCACAGTCACCTAGCATTTCTATCAATTACCTTAAAAATGATATAAAATCTTTGCTGGTAAAGTTTTCAGATGATATACTGCATAGTGGAATAGTACATAAATGACAGGTAACTGGTACACAGTGGCTGCATCTACACAAGTGGCTGACTGTGCAGTTGTTACTGAGGAGTCATTTAGCACTTGCATAAGCAGTAACCAACACATTTTTTCAAAGCGTTTCCCCCATATGGTATATTTCAAATGCTACTGCACAGTAGTGTTGCATCATGGTTAGTGCCCGCCAATGCTACTGCATGGTAGTAATGAGCTACTGTTCAGTAGCGTCTCGTGTAAACATGCCCAGTGATCTGAATTTCCTGACTCATCCTGATTTATTCACTTTGCAAACAGAGGTATTAAAATGGGTTGAAGATGAATTTAAACAAACTTAATCTTGAAATGAAATGCAATTTCTTAGCTGTGAGGATATTAAACATTGGTACTGCTTTAGAAGGGGAGGAGAGTCTTTTAAAAATACACCTTTTAGAAAGATTCACCTTCATTTATCTTCTAGGAAATTCTTTGAGAAAATGTATCCATTTGGATGATCATTTCTGACCCTGGAATACAAGAATCAATGACTCCACCAGTTCATACTTGCCCTTTGTGAGCCAGGAGACAACTACATTGCTTACACTACCCTCAACCTGCTCATTACAGTTGGATGTCTGCATTAAGGCACCGATTAAAATAAAATCTCATGTTTCCTATCTTCAGTCAGGAGGGCTCAGAAAGGAATTTTTCCCTTGAAGCAGGGAGTAGGAATTTGCTTTTCTCTATAATGTCAGAGGAAGGCCATGGCTGGAGATAGATGGATGAATTAGACCAGTGCTCTAAAGTAACAGAGAGAATCCTCTTTCTTAGCTGCCTGCTTGAAGCATCTTGTTCATGTACTCAGAATCAAGATGATCACCAGATTTGGGGTCAAGAAGGAATTTTACCTCACAGCAAATTAGCAGAGAACTCGGAGTTTCATAGAATCATAGAAAAGTAGAGCTGGAGAGGACCTCAGAAGGTCATTTAGTCCAGCCCGCTGTAGCACAGGGTCTGGTTCACCCTGCTGGGTGCATCTGGGCTTCTTTAACCTAATTAATGTTATATAGTAAATTTAAATAAAATGTCATAGCCTGTGATGTATATGGTATCAGACAAGATGATCTAAGCATCCCACCTGGCCTTAAACTATGAGACTATGAAATATAACATGTTAAGGAAAATGTAAGCTTGTTTAAAAGTTAGTTCATTTTCACTATGAAGGCTACACTTCACTATGAAGGCTACAGATCTGAGGGGTAGGTAGTGCTAAGACACTAGCCTAGGACTTGATACATTTAGGTTCAATTCCGTGATCTATCATAAACATCCCATGTGACCATTCCTGTGCAACCTACATCTCCCACCTCATAGGACAGTGTCCTAAACAACATGCTGTACAATAGTTTGGATGAGACATCATCGAGCCTCCCCCCACTCCCCCGGTTGAAGCTGTCCATTGAGCAATTAAGAGTTGAAGAGCCATACAGCCAAGGTTATTTCCAATTACCCATCATATACATTACAGGGTTCCTATCTTTACATCTTCTGGCTTTTAGGTACACAGCACAACCTTGTGAGGTGTCAAATTCCCTGGTTTTGTTGGTGTTCCTTTAATGCCAAAGCTGCCAACTGGGCTTTCTAATTGCTCTTGAGCACACATGTTTCATACCATGTTTTGACTGGGAGCATATTTATATAGCCAGTTATAACTCTGCCACTGCACATGGAAACACTGACAGACCCTCAACACTCAACAACCTCCAAACAAGCAATTACGAGCTCAGTTTAATCCCTGCTCTATTCCTTGTTAAACAGCTGCCTCCAGTCTAGCTCCAAAACCAAGGGGGGAAACATGTTAATGTGCCAAAGGTACCTGCAAGAAAGATTACACAGTACATAAAAGTGCATAAGCAAGTTATACTTCACTTACCTTCCACTTCGGCTACTGGGAAATTGGCACTTTTTTCTGATCTGGCACAAAGAAAGCAGGTTTGTAGCAAAGGCAGCTCTGCACCCTGGGCAGCAGCAGCAGCACCTAGTGAGGGCAGGCACCAGCTCCAGCAGCAGCCATTTCAATGCCACCCTCAAAGGCAGCACTTAGGACTGCTACCCCAGTCACCCCCTCCCACCTTCATTACCCTACTGGCTTTTAAACCAAACATTTCTAAATTTAATCTGAAAAAATGAATGATGCCACAGTTCTGAGGCAGTCGATCAGGTGGGCTACTCCAGTGGCACAGGCCAAGGAACTATATATCTGAGTTATTTAGCTAATACTCCCAATCATCGTGTCTGACAGACTGAAATGGAACTAATACCTACAGCCCCATCTGGGATAGTAGGTATCCTTAGGATTCCTAGATTTCCAGTATCTCAGTAAAATGCTTGAAAAGGAGCCTGGAAACCAAGAGAGCCACAGTTGAGACAGGAGCCAAAGACCATGGGAGTCACACTCTCAGGGTTTCTATCTTTGTGGTTTCCCATCACCCCTGCTGGTATGTTGATAGAAAGCAGAAACGTGAAGGCCCGGGACATACCTACTTAGTCTTTCATGATTCCCAGTTTTTAGGCTCTTAGCTCCTAGTCAGTCCTCCAGGGCTAAGAACATTACACATAAACCAGTTTAAGTGTTCAGAAACTGATTTAAACCTGGAACAGAACAATGTTTAGTACACATAAACCAGTTTGAAAATGGCTGAAACCAATTTGAGATAAACCTTGTTGAATGTAGTATCAGACTTAACTGATTTGGATCAAACCGGTTTATGCAATGTCTGTCCCAGACCCCTTGTTTAAGATAAACCAGACTCCCCAGCAATATGCTCTATGGGCTGCACAGGGCTCTCCGCTCTACAGCAGGACAGGCCCCTCCCCTCTGCTCCCTGGCTGCAGCTCCTGCAGAGACTGTGGGCTGCCTCCCTCCTCCCTGCTAAATTCCCCCTTCCCCTCTGCCTTGATGAGAGGTGTCTGTGTATCAGCTAGAAGACCACATGCTGGCTATGGTCCCTGTTGAGTCAACAGGCAGAATCAACAGGTAGCTGGTAATGTCTCTTTCTTGTTTTCTTAATGGAGTGATAAGCACTGAGTTAGGGGTGGTAAATACTGTTATCAATTCCCTGCTGGGCTAGTCAGAGCATCCTGGCCATGATCCCCCTCAGCTTAGTACTATGGAAGGGAAGGGAAGGTTGCTGTAGTGCCTCCCAGCTTCTAGCCTGATCCTATGCATGTCTGGGATGTTTATGCAGTCACAGTGATTTAGCCTAGCCAGGTTAGACTAATTTTCAAAGATTGAATCAATTCAGGCTCAGGCTTTTTGAATGTCTGTCCCTAGCCCACAGGGGCAACTGACTAAACAGGTAACTGAGCTGGAAGGAAATCAGGCAGGTTTCCAATGTAGTAGTAGTAGTAGTAGTAGTAGTAGTAGTAGTAGTATTTACAGCTTTTAGTAAAACAAAATAAGAAAATGTACAATAAAATTATATATAATTTAATAATAAAATTATATAATCTATGTTTGCTGGTAAAAACATAGGATAATATTACACATAAACAAAAGTAAAATTAAGCATAGTATATAAAGTGGAAACAGGGTGAGATCACTAAAGATGAATATACCTCCTCTGCTCGTGCTTGTAGGGAGGCAGTTAGGCGGGCCAAAGCTACCATGGAGCTGAGGATGGCAACCCAAGTAAAGGACAACAAGAAATTGTTTTTTAGATACATAGGGAGTAAAAGGAAGGCCCAGGGAGGAATAGGACCCCTGCTAAATGGGCAGAAGCAATTGGTGACAGATAGAGGGGACAAGGCTGAACTCCTCAACGAGTTCTTTGCCTCAGTGTTCCTAAGCGAGGGGCACGACAAGTCTCTCACTGGGGTTGTAGAGAGGCAGCAGCAAGGCGCCAGACTTCCATGCGTAGATCCTGAGGTGGTGCAGAGTCACTTGGAAGAACTGGATGCCTTTAAGTCGGCAGGCCCGGATGGGCTCCATCCCAGGGTGCTGAAGGCACTGGCCGACGTCATTGCAGAGCCACTGGCGGGAATATTCGAATGCTCGTGGTGCACAGGCCAAGTCCCGGAGGACTGGTAAAGGGCTAACGTGGTCCCCATTTTCAAAAAGGGGAGGAAGGAGGACCCGGGCATCTATAGGCCGGTCAGTCTCACCTCCATCCTTGGTAAAGTCTTTGAAAAAATTATCAAGGCTCACATTTGTGAGAGCCCGGCAGGACAAATTATGCTGAGGGGAAACCAGCATGGGTTTGTGGCGGGCAGATCGTGCCTGACCAATCTAGTCTCTTTCTATGACCAGGTTACGAAACGCCTGGACACAGGAGGAGGGGTGGATGTCGTATACCTGGACTTCAGGAAGGCCTTCGATACGGTATCCCACCCCATACTGGTGAACAAATTAAGAGGCTGTGATGTGGATGACTGCACAGTCCGGTGGGTGGCGAATTGGCTAGAGGGTCGCACCCAAAGAGTCGTGGTAGATGGGTCGGTCTCGACCTGGAAGGGTGTGGGCACTGGGGTCCCGCAGGGTTCGGTCCTTGGACCGATACTCTTTAATGTCTTCATCAGCGACTTGGACGTGGGAGTGAAATGTACTCTGTCCAAGTTTGCAGATGACACAAAGCTATGGGGAGAAGTGGACACGCCGGAGGGCAGGGAACAGCTGCAGGCAGACCTGGATAGGCTGGATAAGTGGGCAGAAAACAACAGGATGCAGTTCAACAAGGAGAAATGCAAAGTGCTGCACCTAGGGAGGAAAAATGTCCAGCACACCTACAGCCTAGGGAATGACCTGCTGGGTGGCACGGAGGTGGAAAGGGATCTTGGAGTCCTAGTGGACTCCAAGTTGAACATGAGCCGGCAGTGTGACGAAGCCATCAGAAAAGCCAATGGCACTTTATCGTGCATCAGCAGATGCATGACAAATAGGTCCAGGGAGGTGATACTTCCCCTCTATAGGGCGTTGGTCAGACCGCAGTTGGAGTACTGCGTGCAATTCTGGGCGCCACACTTCAAGAAGGATGCGGATAACCTGGAGAGGGTACAGCGAAGGGCAACTCGTATGGTCAAGGGCCTGCAGACCAAGCCCTACGAGGAGAGACTAGAGAAACTGGACCTTTTCAGCCTCCACAAGAGAAGGTTGAGAGGCGACCTTGTGGCTGCCTATAAGTTCATCACGGGGCACAGAAGGGAATTGGTGAGGATTTATTCACCAAGGCACCCCCGGGGGTTACAAGAAACAATGGCCACAAGCTAGCAGAGAGCAGATTTAGACTGGACATTAGGAAGAACTTCTTCACAGTTCGAGTGGCCAAGGTCTGGAACGGGCTCCCAAGGGAGGTGGTGCTCTCCCCTACCCTGGGGGTCTTCAAGAGGAGGTTAGACGAGTATCTAGCTGGGGTCATCTAGACCCAGCACTCTTTCCTGCTTATGCAGGGGGTCAGACTTGATGATCTATTGAGGTCCCTTCCGACCCTAACATCTATGAATCTATGATGATATAAAAATAGATAAAATATAGCAATAAATAGGAGCAGAGTGAAAATTGAAAAACAGGAAATCTATTTTATTACCCTTATTCTTTGTGAGTAGCATAAATATATCTAGGGAGCATAAGACAGGATGTAAGTTGTTAGAAAGGAGAAAATTTGTTTTTTCTTCATTAGCCCAGTACTTAAAATTTTCCATTAATGGAGAAATCCATTTTTCTCCTACTTCTTCAAAAAACAAATAAGTCCACAAATACCAGTTTAAGACATCTATCCCATTCTTCCCACAAGAACATATCCTATCTGTATATGGGATCCAATATCACTACCCATGACAAATGAAGATTTCATTAGAGTGAATCACAATCTAATAATGGCCTCTCATTGATGGCAGTTTTGTATTTGGATAAGTAGGTTTCTAGACCAAAAGAATGCTTTATTAATCTCAAAAAAGGAGAAGTCTGAGAGAGTCTCACTGTCTAAATATCTGTCTGCATCCTGGCATCTTTAATTCTTCAATATATATCTTGTTTAAAAGATTTCCAATGGATATCAACATGGCAGGCTGATTTTGAACCCTGTCTGGGTTCTTTTGTAATCATTTGTTAAAATCAAACCATCTCCATGGACTGTTTCAAAGAATCTTCATTTTTGGCTGGAAAAACACTGAGTAGAGAATTTCTGAATGCTCTTCTCATTTCCTCAGATATAGAGATGGGCTTGGCCTACCTGGGCACACAGGGATCTATTGGCACCAGTAACTCACATCACAATTGTCATTACAATGAATAGCTTTCTGATCACTGACTTCAAATGGCAATTGAGCTTCTTTGACTTCAGTACAAGTAGAGTGAAGGGCAGAAATCTGTGAAGGGTACTTTTGTAAATTCCAGCCTTTACATTTAATTACGGCTTTGAACAAAAATACCATGTGCACAACTATGATATCTCAGAACCAGCTTGCATTTCAACTATGTTCATCAACTTGAATGCACTACTTACTTCTCTTGCCTCAGCACCAGTAGTAAAGTGTAAGTAAAAGATGTAAGACTTGAGTTTTTCAGGCAGAAGAAAACTATAATTAGTGCTAGAAAAATCCTTTAGATCTAAAATAGCATGTTTGAGAACACAAATTAGAAGTTATTTACAATTTACTTTACTACCTAGCTTATAGGTACAAGATTCAAGAACATGTATTTATCAGTACGAAGAAACTAAATGAGAAGAAAAATAATTACCCTCTCCTTTTAAAAGCCATCTGAAATCTCCATTTCCTTAAGGAAACAAGAGCCTTGCCAGACTTAATTATAGTTTCCTCCAACTGTAACATTCATAGGTCTTAAATCCTCTACTTCATTTTATTGCCAGTAATTAGGTGAAGTACATGGTTCTTTCCAGAAGATGAAATGTGCTTAAAATATTAACAATTTTGTCAAGAAACTCATGCACTTTATCTTCACATTTTACTTTTTTCATATTAAAAGTCTGTTGAAGTTAATTTCAAACATAAATGTAAACAAGGGGCTTGGATCTGTCCCAGCCAAATACACTTTAAACCATTATTTCTCCTTTATAATGCTTGTTTCAAACACATTTGGCAACAGAATTGCAACCAGATCTCTTTGTACAAAAATGCTCGTGTCAGGAAGCAAGACTTTAGGCACCAAGGAAACAATTTATACAGTAAGTTAACCAGGTACTGAATAGGAATTATAAGGATTCCTTGAGACTTAAGCATTTATTTTGCTACCGAAGTAGATATAGTTTGAGTACATAAACAGGCATAATAAGGAAACAAGGATAAGACATCATCAGCTACACTTTCTTAATTATTTTGGTGTCTTTACAAGCAATTCTTTTTGTTATCCAAGACAATATCTATTGATATATTTTATTAATAAATAATAAATGCCTCTGCTAAACAGAGAGAATATACCAGGTTTTTATTTGTGGATCACAAGGCGTGTATAAACTTTTACACGCACCTAAACTTAATGCATATTAAGGTGATTTGTGCATCTACATATGACGATTTAAAGTGTTTTAACCATTTCTAAGGCACATTAAGGGCACAGGTCTACATATGCGTGCCCTTAATGTGCATTAAAAATGGTGATTTTAGGCTATTCGCACCTGCCTAAATTTGATCCCTGCAAAAGCAGGGATCAAATTTAGGCACAAATAGCAAAAGTGCCTCAACATACACATAGATATGCTAAGGCGCATTAAGGCTGTGTATATTGACTGCCTTAGGACTAACTTGAGTCCCAAGTACACACCACATTAATGAACCCTTACGTGTAGTTGTGTGTAAAGTATGAGAATTACTGGACTACTGTTTTAGAGAAGGTCATCTAGTGAGACATATTTCAGTTATGTAAAATAAAAAATGTCTATGGCAAAAAAAGCATAAACAGAATGGTAAACTTTGCATGCTGTATTGCTTATGAACAGGACTTGTTCCTTTTGAAGTTTAAAGTACAATTTTGTAGCCTAAGTTTTATCAGTTTACTGATTCATTGAGCTAAAATTAACTACTTAGAATAGATAAGTATATAACTTATTAATTTGCTATATGCAATGTACACAGCTATTTTATTAACCTAATTTGTTGCCACAGGCTTTTATCCAGAGGAAAAATTTAGCCTACTATAATCAGATAAATATGGGAAAGGAAACTTAGAGGGCAGGAAGAATGGTAAAACAGTGGGGGAAGGGATTTCAAAACATATTACACCAAATTCTGCCCTGCTCAATTGCTGTCCTAAAGATTTATGTCAGCTCATGTGGTGTGAGTTTGAGGAGAAAGAAACTCCTTCTTCATGATTTGAATAAGTGATGCAATAAGTTTATACAAAATAGCCAAGAGGTAATCTTGTGACCAAACTGCAATTCTTTTCTGGAATCATTCAACTAAGATATAATCAAAGATTTCCCTTTTCCCATCTTAGATATAGTCTATACAGTATTGTAATATAAATATGGCCAAAAGTCGTCTTTGTGGCCCAGTCAACTAGAGGGAAAACTTTGTTCTGTCTCCAGAGACTGGTCTCTGCAATGACATGTCTGAATTGAGCTTCTGCTTGGATAGTTTGAAAGGTGACTATCCTCTTAAATTTCTCCTTGTCCCCCTCCTGTAAATTACCTCTTTGTTTAGATCCAGCATTGATAATGCATAGTCTAATTCAGGTCTGTCTAACTTCTGAGCAGTGGGGGTGGCACACACCTCTTGGTCATATACCACATGAGCCAAATGCTACACTGTGCCCCGCCCTCCCCCCTGCACTGCACTGTGCTGCACTGGTCACCCACCACAAACTGAGCACTATTATTGCTTACAACTTGGCCATCTGCACACCCATACACCTCTCTGGTAACAGATATAACAGGTAAGATACCATGATGCAGGGTCATCAAACTCACCCCACCCTTCAAATGGATCCAGACCACAGGGCTTCTTACAGGCTGGATGGTGGAGGGGTGGACACAGCAGGGGTTAACACAGCCATCACTTGCCCCTTGCCACCAACACATATGTTCAATAAGGATCCACCCCTGAATTCTCAGTCCCCATACCCCAGCACAGGTTATATTACAGTTCCATAGGCTGAGTACAGCCCACAGGCCATAAGTATGCCACCCCTCCCATGATGTAACCTGATCCCAAAGGAGGATACACTTACTTCAAGTTTTTTAAATAATAAATGGCAAATACTTGATAACTATAAAATATAATATATAAACTTTAATAAATAAATAATTAAATATAACTTTCTTATTACTACCCCTGCATTTTGTGCCCATGGAAATCTTTACAATGTGAAGTAATAAAAATGTGAACATTTCCATGTCCATAGTCCAAAATCCCCTCTCTATGACTGATTTCTGGTTGACAAAAAAAATCTTGGTGTGTTTTGAGAATAAAAATGTTGTTCATTTCTACCACTCTCCTTCCCTACACATACCCAGCTCTTCAATTATTTCTGAAATCGGGTTGCTTTTTTAAAGAAATCCTTGTTTCACTTTGTATTCCATACTGCACAGCTAGAATACATGCCAGCATTAGCATAATTTAGTAAATTTTACACATAGAAATGTTTAGTACTTAAGAGCTCACCTTTCTGCTGTTCTGATTTTGACAATTCTGCTGCTCCTTTCCCCACAACCCTTGCAGCTGAGAGTCAAATTCATTTTGTAACTCAGGGTGCTTTGCTCTGTCTGTATCCAATATTAAACCACTTCCTCATCCCAAAAGACAAGGATCTTGGGGGTGGTAGTGCATGGGAGATGGGGATTTATAATAAATCTCTTTACTGGAGGGAGTTGGATAAATTAACACAGAGACAAGGTTAGCAGGGGAGACTAATATTTAAAGCCAGCCAGCACTGCAAAAGTGAAGTCTTAAACACCTTGATCACAACTACAGTAGCTGAAAATAGCTTTGCAATTAAATACTGTCTGCTGAATAAATTCTGTACTATGTTTAAATCCAAACAAAGCTTTAAAATGCAATACAAATCCTCCTTGGGTCTTTCCAATCTCTGTCTAGCTTCTGGATGGCATCTGACAGATCTACTTTGTTATATTCTGTCAGGATAGGCTGGAGCAGGGGATAAGTGTTACCTCTAAGTGTTTCAAGAAAGAGAGTGAAATATTCTTTCACTGTATTGTTTTGGAAATATGGAACTTAAAATTATCTTCATAATCTATTATTTTGCCCCCATGTTTTTTTGACCTGGTGGCAAATTAAGAACTAGATTATTTGAAAGGCCAAGAAAGATCTCAGATGTTTGTATGGACAGTAGTCTTGTGCCTAGCAAGAGCAGTGGGGAAGCTTCAAGTTCTTTCATGGAGGGAAATCCTTGCTGGTTCCCTTTGGATCAAGATAGTAAATGTGGAGGCTTCAAATGGTTCAGGATTGCTCTCCCTAGATGTCTTCTGCCTTGTCCATGAAGCAAGAAAAAGCACCTATGCTTACCCATGATGCAAAGGGTTCCATATAGTTATCTGCAGCCTAGAAGTAAACCGTATTAATCCTTGGGGAAATCTCCAAGGAGGTCAGGATAGAAAGTACCATTCATAATGGGGAATTACATCACATTGCCTGTTTCCACTTGCTGGTAGGAAGATTTAAACCTTGTTATACATAAGGATCCTAAAAGAAAAAATATTACCAGTAAGGAACCACCATGTTGTTCTGTTATGAAACCTTGAAAGCCCATACATTTAATGGAAGCATTTTACCACTCTAGAAGAGATGCTGCCTTTTCTCTCTTAACATCTGTAAAGTGTCTAGTACCTTTTTAGAGGAGAAATAAAATCCAAATTTATGTTGAATATAAGAAATCAGTGTCTATAATTAAACAGGCCCTTCATTTGCTATCAATATTACTCAACATGGTCTTTTATAGAGAAGAAATGGGTATGGTCCAATAAGTTTGAACGTAAGACTTGAAATCAGAAATCCACAGACTAATTCTGACTCCAACACCAGTTCCTGCTGTGATCTCAGACAAGCCAATTCATCTTTGCAGCTTGATATAGCTGTGGTGGTAAAAAGAGAAAAAAAAAGAAAGAAAAATATAAAGGGAGAGTGCTGGATACATTTTAATGTGAAAACAATTTGAGGACCCCAAATTACTGCGTCAAGTTAGTACTTTGCTTGTTTAAACTAAGGACTATGCTCATCTTAGTTTTGGCACACAACTCTTGTTAGAAATATTACTAGCAACAGGAGGATCTCGAAGTCTCTTGTGTCAAGACAAACAAACAAAAAAGCATCCAAAAGTTAAAATGCTCATCCAAACTTATCCAAGTGTCTTTGGCATCAGCATTAGGTTGGAATCCATGTGAGAACAGGCTGTTTCATGCTACTCTGAAACTTCAACTTCTGGCCAAATTCAGAAAGTGCAGAAGTGTGCAAATGTGAAATTCTGGCATAAAGTGAGAAAGTTAAGTACATCTTTTTGGACCAGAAAAAAAAAGGATCGGCTTGAATTTTAGTCAAGTTTAATGTATGCACAAGTCAGATCTTCCATCTCTATATACTCCAAAGCTCTTCAAAGAAAAAATAGCTTAATACCTAGAAAGCTAGAAACAAAACAAGAAAGAAGAGATGAGGCCAAACCTTGTTTGGCTCTGCTGTCATTTACATAAGTACGCAGGGCTCTTTTTAAGGATGAGTAAAGGGATGCACAACGCCATCAAAATGAATGCAGTTATAATGAAGTGACAAATATTATTATATCGGTTTATGCAAGAGGCAAGAGAAGAATGCCTTGTATAACTTTATCCCAAACATTCAGTTGATCCAAGAAAAGAGAGACCCCAAAAAATCCTTGCCTCTCATAATTTTTGGACCTTCGTGTCTACAACATCACTCTAAAATTACTACCATATTTACTCAATTAAAGACAAGGTTTTTTGCCCATTCAATGTGGGGGGAAAAGCCCCTAGCCTTAGAATCAAGTATGAGGCAGCAGAGAGGTGGGGAAGGGGGGATAGAAGCGGCTGTGCTCCAGCCCTACCTCAGGGCTTTGACTGGAGCTGGAGCCACTGCCTGACCCCTGCTGCCTCTGCACCTCCTGCCACTCCTCCTCCACAGCCTCAAGCCCTTGCTGCCCCCAGTTTGCCCCACTAGCACATTCCCCCATTACCTTTGCTCCATGCCAGCAGGATCCTTCCTCACTGCAGCCTGGAACACAGAGCACCCCCCCTGCCCCCTGGTTTGGCAACTGGTGCCTCCTGGGTCTGGGAGGGGCACCCGAGGTCCTCCCACAGCTAACTGCCAAGCTGGGGGGAGGGGGGGGGAATACAGGGTGCGGGGGTCCCCCACACACTTGGTAGCAGACCTGGAAGCGATCCAGAAATACTTCCAGTCCACTTCTGAGTCTCCAGCGAGCACGTGCCCCCCTTCCCCCGGCGCTCCTGTATGACACTGCATCTGCCCCACTGTCTCAGCATTCACAAACCATGCCCGGTACCTTGAGGCATGTAGAAAAAAACATTTAAAGCTGTGTCTATGGCCGAATCACTGATTCTCCGAATCAGAATCAAATCTTCAGCCGAATTGAATCGGACTTGGATGAGAGGGTGGAAAGTACGCTGTCCAAGTTTGCTGATGACACTAAGATGTGGGATGAAGTGGACACACTTGAAGGAAGAGAGAGGCTGCAACTAGATTTAGACAGACTACAAAAGTGGGCAGACGAGAATAGGATGGGGCTCAACATAGATAAATGCAGGGTGCTGCACCTTGGGAGAAGGAATCCACAGCATACATACAGGCTGGGGAGTTCCCCTCTTGAAAGCACAGAGGCGGAAAGGGATCTTGGAGTCATTATTGACTCCACGATGAACATAAGCCGCCAATGCTAGACTGCAGCCAGCAAGGCCAGCCATACCTTGTCATGTATCCAAAGATGCATCTCAAGCCGGTCCAGAGAGGTGATACTCCCCCTCTATGCGACTTCGGTCAGGCCACAGTTGGAGTACTGCGTCCAGTACTGGGTGCCGCACTTCAAAAGAGATGTGGCCCGCCTGGAGAGGGTTCAGAGGAGGGCCACCCAGTTGGTGAGAGGGCAGCAGGACAGGCCCTACGAGGAGAGACTGAGGGACCTGGACCTGTTCAGCCTCAGCAGGAGGAGACTGAGGGGGACCTGGTGGCTGCCTACAAGCTCATCAAGGGGGATCAACAGCAAAAAGGCAGAGCCCTTTTCTCCCCATCACCACCTGGGGTGATGAGGAACAATGGTAACAAGCTGATGGAGAATAGGTTTAGGTTAGAGATCAGAAGGCAATATTTTACAGTTAGGGTGGCCAAAATCTGGAACCAACTTCCCTGGGAAGTGGTCCTTGCCCCTACCTTGGGCAAATTCAAGAGGAGGTTGGATGATCACCTGTCTGGGGTCTTGTGAACCCAGCATTCATTCCTGCCTGTGGCAGGGGGTCAGGCTAGATGATCTGTTCAGGTCCCTCCTGACCCTAGCTACTATGATACTATGGACACTGATCCAAATCAACAAGTCAAATCACTGTCCCCCAAATCAGGCCAAATCCGAATATGAATCGAATACAGCCCGCTTCATACACCCCTAATGCTCAGTGCCCCCGGCTGCAAAAGGAACTGAGCCTGCTGGTGCCAAGCAAAGGTAAGGTGGCAGGGGGTATGGAGGGGAAGATAGCGGGGTAAAGACTTCAGGTGGGGGAGACAAGAGGAAGCGGGGGCAGGGACCCAAGGCTGCAGGGGTAGAAGTTGTGTGGAGAGGGGCAGCAGGAGAGGGCAGGGTGGTACAGAGGAAGGGAGATCAGGGGCCTGAGGCTGCAGGAAGCAGACACAGTTGGGGGGTAAATTTTTGGGGGGAGGCAGTGGGGGCAAGCTTCCTGCCTCTCACTGCAGGCCCCCTACCACCTGTCTTCCTACTGCCTGCCCCCCTCAGGTCCCTCCACTGCCTGCCCCCTTACTACCCACTCCTTTTCCTGCCCTACCACATGCCCTTCTATTGCCTCCCTCAGTTTCAGTCCCCCCACCATCTGCCCCACTCCTGCCCCACTCATCATCATTGCCCCTGCTACTGCCTGCAGTAGTGGGGGGATGAATTTATGATGACCCTCCAATAATCAGATCCCATACATATTAATTCATAATAAATGTATAAATTTTCTGTGTATTTAATTATTGGGAGTCATCTTAAATTTAGGGTTGCCTTGTATTCAGGTAAATATGGTATATCAGTTTATGACATTAACAGCTTTTTAATGTGCTTGCATTTATGTGCACCTTAAGCTTATGCAAAAGTGATTCAGAAAGTATTTCTCAAAGTTACACAGTTGGGTTCCATATTTACATTTTTGTCTTCTCTACCAAACTAATGTGGTTTATAAAAAAAAAAAAAAAAAAATCCATGTTCCAGATCTGCAAACTCAAATGGGGACCTAAAAGCCAGCAGAGGCATAGTAGCAGAGGGGTAGATGTAGGTATGCTGACCACTGTAGACAGGGGGGTAGGGAGAAGAGGTGAAGGGAAATCTTACCTGCCCAGGCTCTCAGCACACTGAAGGCAGCTGCTAGTGGTACCACTGCTGCTGCTCTCACAATGTCAGCTCTGATAGCAGCAGTCCCATGGTGGGAGCTCCCTGGGAGATATACCTGGTGCCCCATTCACTACCCCTCCCCCTCTCAATAATGCTATTGGATGCAGGGATGCTCCTGCTGTGGCAAAAACTTCCAGGGAAGGATTCTGGCACCCTCTCACAGTTGGCATCCACGGCTGATGCCCCACTCACCACCACCCCTGCTCAGTTATGTTACTAAAAGCCAAACTGTATTCTTTCACTTTACATGAATCACAGTGAAGATGTTTCTCAAATGAACAATATTTAAGTAACAAGATAGACTCCCACTTTCCACAGCTGTGTCAACTTTTTAGTTGAACAAGAGTAAAATGTGGTTATAGGAGTAGAGCAAGCAATTATAGCGTCTTCAGGAAGGGAGCGGCAAGAAAACATGGAAATGAAATACATTTCTCTAATAAGGAGCTAGTCATTTGACCAGGCTCCTTTCCACTGCAAATCCTGATTTCAAAACATAGAAGCCTGCAAAGCACCTAGTTAAAGCTATCCATGGCCAGCTATACTTTTAACATGATATTTATACACACAATTATGTTACTTGCACATATCCATAATTCAGTGAATCAGGACCTAAATACCAACTTCAAATCTTAATCTTCTCTTTTTGAACATAAGAAGCCAGAATATAAGAACTGCCATTTACTGGTTCTGACCAGAGTTCCAGCAGGCCCAGTATCCTGTCTCACACAATGGCAGAGAGCAAATGCTGTGGGAAAGGGTGAACAGGGCATGTCCAGAATTTTCCATCGCCTGCTCCTCTCCCATTATAGCTTCTAGCACTCAGGGGCTTAGAAATAGGCTGAATTCCTATTTACCATATTCAATACCTGATAGACATTTCCTCAAGGAATCGGATCAATCCCCTTTTGGACTAGGTTATGCTATCAGCCTCCGCAATTTCTTATGGCAATGAATTTCATAAGTTAAATACTTGCTGTGTGAAAAAGAACTTCCTTTTGTTAGGTTTAAACCTACTACCCAATAGTTTCATTTTTTGTGCCCTAGTTCTCATTGTCATTGGTAATCAATCCCTCATGGCTGAGGATGATCACTCCCATGGGTAAAGTAAAGGGTTGTAAATGAATCCACTGATGGCTAGAAAGGCTGATCCTAGAGCTGCAAACTCTCTGGCAGATGCCACAGGTGGTGGTTAAAGGGAAGGCTGAACCACAGATTTCTTAATCTTTCTCTTGCAAGGCATTGCATGTAGCCCTGTTCTGAGTTAATTTTTCCCAACAGGGCTACATGCAATGCCTTGCAAGAGAAAGTACATGACCATCTGCCACATGGCATCAGCATCAAGTACAGGATGGATGGAAACCTTTCCAATCTTTCCTGCCTCCATGCCAAAACTAAAATAACTTTGGTTTTGATTGTGGAACTTCAGTACTCTGATGGTTGTGCTGCCATTGTACATACTGAGGAGGACCTACAAATGGCCCTTAACTGCTTAAAGGTGCCTTGGACTGACCTTTAACATTAGAAAAGCAAAGGCTGCTTCACCAGCCTGCTCTGGGACAGTTAACTCCCCCAGCAAAGATCCTCACTGACGGACAGGAGCTGGAGAATGTTGAATACTTTGCATACCTCCATAGCCATCTTTCAAAGAATGCCAAAATAGATGAGGAGATCTAGTATAGGATCCAACGTGCCAGCTCTGCCTTCAGAAGACTGTATCATTGTGTGTTCAACGATCACAACATTAGGACATGAACAAAGCTCCTATGATATAAAGCTGTAGTTATCCCAACTTTTCTCTATGGCTGTAAAGCTTGAGTGACCTACAGGGACTACCTGAACAACCTCCTGAAAATCACCAGCACTACCTCAGGAAGATCCTTGGCATAAAGTGGGAGGATCATTGCACAAATGCCAATGTCCTTACCAACACTAACACTGCCATCATAGAAGTGTTGATTATTTAACATCAGCTGTGGTGGACAGGGTGTCCTATGTGCATTACCAAAACAACTGCTATACTCCCAACTCAACCAAGGACAAAGTACACATGGGGCGCATCCACATATGCAAGCACATGCGCTTGCAGCAGCTCAAATAGAAGCGGTGCAAATTTGAGCTGAGGCTTTTTGCCTCAACACACGTGCTCAGACATGCATTTTGTTTTGAAGCAAGCTGTGCCACTTGGGGCAAAATAACCCTGCCTGGCTCCTCTCAGATCTGCAGCCAGGAGAAGCTAGATCCCGGGGCCAGCACCTGTGCTGTCCCCAGCAGTATAAAAAGCTGCCCTGTCCTGGCCCCATCAGTACAAAAAGCTGCCCTGGCAAGCAGCTCAGGGCTACTTGCTTTCAGGAGCTTCTAGGGCCCAGCCAACTGGTACCTGGGGACACTACCCTTTGTGCCAGCCAGACTGTTGAAGCAGCCCTGAGAGTTCCCTACACCTTTTACCCACTGCAGCAGTCTGGCAGTGGGGGCTGCTGCCTGGCTGTGACCTGCTGCGCACCTGCCAAACCCGGATGGGGACTGAACAGCCAGTAAAGGCATCAGCCCATCTGGGCCAGCTGCCAGTGGGCTGTGGCTGCAGGGTTGGCCTTTGTGTGGCACTACTGCCATGTGTGCCCCCTGTCCGGCCATCTGGGCAGCTATTGCCTGGAAGATATTCCCAGTGTAGTCATCTGCTTTGAACTGTCAAAGCATGTCCTCTTGTCCCCAGTTGGCCAGGAGGTTAGCCACTTCCAGCTGGGTCCAAGGTGCCAGCTCTGAGCAGGAAGGGTCCTGCCACTGGCCTCCCTAGCAGGAATTCTAGTGTTCCCTATTGGAAAACTGAAAAATCCATGATAAAAACATCCCAAAGTCACACTGCAAAATACCCTCCACAATTAAAACAAAAGACCATTATACAGAGAGAGAAAGAGAGTGAGACAGAGAGACAGTGATAAGTTGGGCAATGTTTTATTGATATATCTAGTGTTAAAGCAATTTGGAAGACTACCAGTGTCTCTATCACAATAATAAAGTGAATTCTGAATCCATGTTCCATGAATTCATGAATACATGAATATATGTTTTGCTGCTCCCTGCAGCGGCCACAGCCCCCCCCACAGGGGCTACCCCACCTGCAGATCCCACATGCCTCACCTCACCCCTGCTTGCTCCCCCAGCCCCCTGGATTGCTGTCACACCTGGCCCCATCCCCTGCCAGCTCCTGCAGCCCCCCCAGTGGCTGGCCCACCCAGGGTCCCCCGCTTCCCAGACCCCCCAATGACTGCCCCACCCGGCCCCAGCTCCCATTTGCACTCCAAGCCCCCCATGGATGCCCCCCCCCCCCCAGCCTCTGGCACTTAAAAAAGAAAGCCTCTACTTACCGAGCAAGGGCTGTTAGGACTCTGGAGCCTCCTGGCAGAGCCCCCCCCCCCCCAAGCAGCACAGGGCAGCAAGGGGCAGGAGGGGCAGCAGGGCCCAAGCTGGGGCTGTCACCCTGCCCCACGCTGTGTGGGTGGGTCCCCAATGACCCAGCTGGGCAGCTAGAACTGCCAGTAAGAGCCAGGGGGGAGCCAGATGCTGGGGGTGGGGCAGGGATCAGGGGGGCTGGTGGGGGTCCCCCTCATGGAACCCTCTCTCCTCCTCTAGCCCCACCAACCTCTTACTTACTCGCAGTGGAGCCTGAGTCCAGTTCCCTGCTGCTGGCATGCTGTCTGTCCTGGGTGAGGGCTGACCAGAGAGATGCTCTGACAACCAGAGCATCTCTGTGGAGGACCCAGCCTCTGGTTGCCTCAGGGCATGGTCTGGGACTGTGCCCTGCCCCACTTTTTCTTACTGTGGGGTTTTTTGACACCTGAATATCCAGGAGTCTAATTTTGCCCCCACGCTGCAAATTTGCAGTATGGAGAACATTTTCTCATTCCTGCACGTGCCTCTTGCAGCATCTCAAAGGGGTTTGAGGCACTGCAAGAGGCACATGAGGGCTCATCTGGATGTGCCAATGGGGCCAGAGAAAATGCTTCAAGGATACCCTGAAGGCAAACATTAAGAAGTGTGGCATTGACACCACAAATTGGGAAAGCCCTAGTTCTAGTATTGTGAGAGAGAGTAAACAATAAATCCCTATTCGCTTTCTCTAAATTATTTCATAGTTTGTAAACTTCTAAGTTAAAAAATCCTAGCCTAGTTAGTTTCTTCTCATATAGAAGCCCCTCCAGACCACTGATCATCCTTGCTGCCGTTTTTGGTACCTTTTCTAATTTTTTCTACATCCTTTTTTGAGATATGGGGACCAAAACTTCATGCAGGATTTGTGTCAATGTACCACATATTTATAGCAGGGAAAAATTATATTTCCTGTTTGCTTACAATTCCCTTCTTGATAATTCCTAGCATTTTAGATGCTCTTTTGACTGATGCTGAACACTGAATTGATGTTTTCAGCAACTCTCTATAATGACTCCAACATCTCTTTTCTGTGTGGTAACAGGTAATGTTGAGCCTATCATTTCATATGTATATTTTGGGTTACTTTTTACCATGGGCATCACTTCGCACTTATCAACATTTAATTTCATGTCAGATTTTTTATTTCATTTGGCCATTTCCTCAATTTTGCAAGATCCTTCTGTAGTTTTTCACATCCTGCCTTGGTCTTCAGTACTCTGAATAAATTTGTGTCATCTCCAAACTTGGCTATATCACCGTTGCCTCCTCCCCCCTCCAATTTCCAGGTCATTTATGAATATATTGAACAGCACCAGGCCCAACATAGATCCCTGGAGCTCCCCACAGTTAACTCCTTTCCATTCTGAAAACTGACCCTTTATACCCATTGCTTGCTTTCTATCCTTAAAACAGTTTCTGATCCACAAGTGGACTTCCCCTCTAATCCCATGGACAAACCAATTTCATTAAGAGCCTTTGATGTGGAACTTCATTGAAGGCTTCTTGGAAGTCCAGATATACTGTGTCAACTACATCTCCTTGATCCACATCCTTGTGGATATCCTCAAGAACTCTAAGACTTTGGTGAAGAATGACCTCCTTTTAGAAAAGACGTACTGATTTCTCCCCCAATGAGTCCTGTTCATCCACATAGTGAACAATCCTTTTACTCTTAACTATTGTTGCTACCAATTTTCCAGGCACAGAAGTTAGACTCACAGGCCTGTAGTTCCTGGTTCCCCTCTGGAGCCTTTTTTTAAGATTGGAATAACTCCAGCCCTCCGGTACTGAAGCTGTTTTTAGCAACAGGTTGTATACTGCAGTAAGTAGTTCTACAATTAACTCCAAAAATTAACTCTACATTAGCTGTAATTAATAATCAACGCTAAATAAAACCTCTCTTTTTATACATTTGTCTTTTTAAAAATAGAACAACAAAAACAAATGCTACAAGTTATAAAATTACGGTTCCCCACACAAAAGATTCTTATTTTATCTAACATATTTGTAATAAATCCTTCTAAACCTATGAAACACAAGTCAGACCAGAGCTCCTAAACAATGCTTCACAAACCCCTTTGATCAACATAGGAGACCTAAAACCACCTACACGGTCAGCTGTAGAGAATATCAAGAGAAGAGGGGCCCACGCAGAAGCATTTGCCTACATAGACAAAACAAATACAATACCTACAAGATTTCAACACATTTTCAAGCTTTTTTAGTGTTGGCAGAAAATGCCATTCCCTTGAGTCCTATTGAAAATTAAACTTTACCCAGATCTAGCCTTTGAGAGTTTATAGAAACTGCCATTGTTCCCATATTGTATTTTGTGTTGATTATATATCAGTGCTTACTAAAAAAAAAACACAAGCGTTTGTATTTGTGTTTTATTGTTGCCTTTTCCTTCACCCCCTTGGTCATAAAAATACTTTAACAACAAAATGACAAGTGCTTAGCATACTGTGGTTACTATAAAACAAACACCACCACCACAAATGTATCAGTCAGAGATCAACAATCAGAATCAAAATGGGGAAAAAAACCATACTTGTGAGTTTAACAGGACACAACAGTCAGTCAGAAAGCTGTTGAAAAAAAATCAAAATCAAATTCAAAATAAATAAACCAACCGAAAAAGCATCAAACAAACAATGATAGAAAGCCAGCCAGAAAACATGCAGGAAAAGAGTTACCAGTTCACATATTTAGGACCCACTAGATAGGTTAATACTGTTGCATAGTAGAAGTACAAATTTGCAAGACCTGGGCAGACCAACCTACTTTCAAAGCTTCCTAAGCAATTTTACAGTTCACCTTCCCATTGCATCAGATTTGCAATCTGCAGAAATACTACACACAATAAAGATTTTAAAGCCTGATCTGCTTAAGCCTATTGGAATAAAGTTAATATCTGAGTTTGGTCTACATTTCAGCTGGCAGTTATGAAAAAGAGATCAGGTCTAAACAGGAAGCAGTGTTATCTTTGCACAAGTCTAGGTTTGCAGGATATGACATCTATGATATGCTTTTGTGGGGTCAGACATTTGGAATACAGGACTGTTTGGAGACACTTTCACCCTTGAAAAGACTACCACATTATATACGCGCGCACGTATCCCATATGCACCATACTTTCTGCACTGAGCCAAACAGAAATAAAGAAATTCCTGTCAGGTTTCCTCTAGCATTTGTGCCAAGGATAGAAACTGGTAGTTGGTTTAACATGGGGAAAAATCCCATTTTTCCCCTTGTCAAACTTTTAACCACATAATAGCTAAGCCTGCTATTTAGAAGGGAGAGAAACATATTTAAAAAACAGTAAATGTAAAATGCTGTCTTGTAAAAACTATGTTAAAATACATGCTTTGTTCTACAGAAATGTAGACAAAATTCAATTTTCATTTTAACTAGAGGCAGCCTGGATCAATACAGAATGCAAATGTTCATCTTGTTCCTGTTACCAGTCAGTCTAAGGCTATGACCTTGTTATGAGGGATATTCTTGTGACCTGTTAGTACTAACAACTTGTTAAGTTGTAACCAGCTCCATTTACTAGATCTTTGTAGGGCAGCCTGGTTCTGGCAGAGGCTTCCTAGGAGCATGGTTACGTTAAAGCACAAAAAGTGTCGCTGTCATCTGATGCCTGTCAAAGCAGCAGACTTTCAAAGTTGCTGTAAAATAATTATTTTGCAACAGCTGAAAAAGTCCTCTATTGTTTGCATATTCAGCCAGAAACTAGGCATTGCCCATCTGAATTTCTCCTGTCCATATTTAGGCAGCCCAGAGATCTTTAGTCACAATATTTTATTATGTTTAAAACACTTTAAGCATAAAAAAGTAAATGGCTTATTTGAGATGTATTTTTCAGTTTCTTTTTAAATTTGAATTTATGGCTTTGATGAGTTAAGGGGATTTTCTGGTGTTTAGTGCATTTTTACATGTGGGTGAATTCAATATTCCCATACTGTTATAGTATAGGAAATGAAGCACTCCTGCCTAGAGAACACCAGCTTCTTGTTAAACTCAATCAGCAGACCAACAACTGTGTCTTTGTCACAGAAGCCCAAGTTCAAATACACGAGGATCAGATAGTACCATAAAAAATGGCATCTTGTATGAAAAAATGTGCTTTCACTTTAGATAAGAAGTCAACACACAAGTATCTAAATCAGATGCTCTGGAACTAAAACAGTTAACATGAGTACGTTATGAAGCCTAGGAATATGTTTCTCCATCTTAATATTTTATCTGCATACATTAGCCTAAAAATCAATTTTTAAAATTAATTGAAAAGTGAAGATATTTTATGCAGCTACATAAAATTAAACCCTGAACTGCGGTAGTTAGTTAAATGTAATCTCTTTAGATATTTTAAAATTTTAAGTATTGAAAGGGAGAGGGAAATTCAAAAGGAAAGAAACAGAATTTGTTTTGAGAAACAGATTACCATCCCAACATCCTTGTCTTTTATGTTCTGAATATGTAACAGGAAGTGGTGAATTGTCAGAGGTATGTATAACTATGTCTAAATTATAGCTATAAAGCCAGTTACCCTAATTCTTAAAGAACTTCTAGTTAGAACCTACTCAGATTACATGAAGATAATAAAAAAGAATTAAGCTAGGAAGCTGAAGGGTTCTTTTGCCCACGCATTATTTAAACATGAATCCAATTACTGAAGTTTCATGGAGTGGCTCTCTCACTCAATCAACATTTATCTTAAAACAAAGAAGATCCAACTGCATTGCAGTTTTGTACAACCCTGAAATAATGGGAGCAAACAACACCCCATCAACATTATTCTTGTGGGGGGAGGGCAGGAATTACTTTTAGTGTAATAAAACTGATGGTGATATAATGAATAATGATTGTAGGGCTTTATAGCTGGAAGGCATGGTAGTTATTTCAAAGCTATTTGTAATCTACAGCCATATAAAGAAGCTAGAATGTAGTACATATGTGCACAAGGTAAGTAGGAGTACATATGACATCTCAAATAGTGAATGGATGTTTGTTTCTGAAGGGGGTACCCCATTTCCAAAATAGGTTGAGAAGATATTAAGTAATTTATAATTAGGCTTTTAAAAAGGGACTGAAACTACCAACAAACAAGGACTCTGTCTACCTTTTATTATTCCTTGTCCTACATCAGTGAGCAGGATTTCTGGGAAAGATGTGTGTGGGTCCTTGCCCTTGTAGGCTAATCAGTTCCAGTTAGCCTTCAAAATGGGGTGGGTGTCAAAGGATTCAGAAATGTGGCATGGATTTTATCCTGCGTCTGGCCATGTGGGATATTTTTCCCTTAAAGCTCCAGTTCCTGGATTCATTCAATGACATGAGAATCTCATTGTCTTGTTCATTTTTTAAAAACCTGTTTCTAGCCAGTTTTGGAAAAAAAAACCCTTGGAAATGACCTAATGGATTGCTTCTGGGAGATGATGTCACCATGGCTGCAGACAGAAGTGACAATTTTCACTCTATCTGGCCATAGAAAATGGTCTATAGCCATGACCAAACACAAGTGCATGGCTGCAGACTGCTTAAAAATGGCCAATCAGGTAAAAATATGAACCCTCATTGCAAAAATGTTCAGATGAAGATGTTTCCAAACAGAATGTCTTCTGTATGTTATGTTTGCCCACCTCCCACACCTGTTGCTGTGGTTTTTTCAGCCCCCACTGGAGGATGGGGCAGATGTATTGGTGCACTTCACTAGGTGGGAGTGCTCCAATCCACTCACCCCAGGCATCGGCTAGGGAACCCCTAGAATGAGCTCCCTCTGCTCCCCTTCCCCACTTCGATTCTGAAAATAGGAACAGGCTGGGAGGGAGGAGGGACCATTGCTAGTGGAAACCAGCTGCAGGCTGAAGCCAGCAGCTAGATTCCCCTCCCTCCTGGAACCAATGGTGAACTTCTGTTTGGTCGGGTTATCAGTGTAACTCAGACTGCTTCCTGCAATGTGTTCTCAATTACAGCAAGAAGCTGCATTTCTGTCTATACTGCAACTGGAGCTCCCAGTCCAAGTGCTACTCCCTCCATTGTTCTCCGGATGGTGCTGCCAGAGTCTCTGGGCTCCCTCTCCCTTCTGCTTCTGCTGCCTAGAGCTAAGGTGGTCCATGGCTGAGGAGTTTGAGGGGAACCAAGGGACCCCATAAAGTGTTGTGGTGAGGGACCAGTGCAGCACAGTGCAGTGCAGGGGGTAGGGGAGGCACAGTGTGGCATGTGGCCTGTGTGGTATATGACCAAGAGGTGTGTGCCACCCCCACTGCTCAGAAGTTAGGCAGCCCTGAATTACACTATGCGCTATGAAGGCTGGATCTAAACAAAGAGGTCATTTGCAGGAGGGGTTCAAGGAGAAATTTCAGAGGATATTCACCTTTCAAACTATCCATATAGCAACAAGGAAGTGCAGCAATGAGCAGACAAGGTTCCTTGGGTGAATTTGATATCTTTTATTAGACCAACCCAAATGGTTGGAGAATAGTTATTAAGCAAGCTATGAGCAACACTTATAGGAAAAGTCTTGAAGATCCATATGGACTACAGGGGGTAGGAGATGCGTGCAGAAATGTACTGGGTCTGTTCATTCTAGAATAGAAACAGCTTAAATCTTGGCTTTAAGATCTGAACAAAAGCTTGTCAAAAATATAAAAGGAAAACAAAACAGGTTTTATTTGGGGGAATCCAAACAAGACTGTGGAATAAAAAATTATATTTGAAAAACGTATACACAGTGAAAAAAAGTTACAAAAGGACTCATTTTGGGTCATGGGGTTGTTTCTTCACAAAAAAAATGTCAGTTTAGACATGAGTGATTTTCAGCTAAAACCATTACATGTTTGAAAATCTCTAATTTTGGCCCACAACAGAGCCATAGAAACTTAAAGAGAGCCTTCAATAGTGCTTATGAAGACTCTTCTGCTTTTCTAGACCCTGAATACAAGTTGGTTTAAGATATATAGAATAAAATTAGTGCACAAGATTCCTCACTACATACCATTAACAAAATTCTGTCCTTTGTTTTCCGTCAGAACATGTCTGTCCTATTAGTGGCACATTTCTGGTCAACAAAGGGTACATCTACACAAGATGCTACTGTGCATTAGTACTTGTATTGGAAAGTGCTAAATAAATGTGCAGTAACCAGAGTTACTGTGCAATAGTGCTGGCAAAAGTCTTTTAGGTGACACTACTGCGCAGTAGCCTAATAATACTGTGCAGTAGCATATTAGTACTGTCTGTGCTGTGATACGCTACTGCATGGTATTTTTTGGCTGCTGTGCAATCAGTGTTGCATGTAGACAAGCCCAGGTGGTCCAGAGCTCCAGTCTCAGGGCTATATTTTCTGCCATTTCTCTTGTGGATGCTCTTCATACTGCTATGGAGTTCTAATCATACCCCATTTTCCAGCAGAATCCAGAGCCTGATTTGATATGTAAGAATATTTTAGTTAAAGGGGTTGCCTTTCAGTGTTTAAAGTGTGCTTTCTTGGAGGTGTATGAACTTTTCATTTTAATTCCCAGAAAGAGTTAAAGTTACAATGAAACCAACATCTGGGTGTTTACTATAACAACAGAAACTGTAACAACTGCTGGCTTAAACATATTAATGAATTAATCTTTGTTAAAAGAGTGTCCATAAAGAAGGTACTTAAAAAGACCTCAAAGATGTTATAGCAATGATGGTTTACCATTATGTGGTATAGCATAGTTTTACTCAACCAGTTCTAAGAGTATACATATGGAGACCATTAAAAACCTTCCTTTTTTGTGGTGCAATTCTGAATGGTGGTATTATGCTACTTATTTAAAAAATAGATTGTAACTTCCACCACCAATTATTAAAAGTCCTGTGTGCTGCACATGCTTTATAAGACGCACATACTATGTCATCAGTGTCTATAAATTTGTGTCCAGACCCGAGGATCAGTGAGTGGTGTTTGTTAAAAGATTACAGTTCAGCAAAACTAACTAAAATATGTAACAAATGTGAGTGTCATGTAATTTACTCACTAATTAATTTAGAAGCAGACTTTCAAACTGTCCTCCAGTATAGGGTAGAGGTACCTCTTCTAGGTTTCTCCATACAACTGGAATGGTTTTCCTGTCCTTGTGTGCCTGTTGGGAACCCCTGTGATTATAATTCCCTTGCTTAACACATCCCTATTCCACTTACCAAGAAGCTTTTAAACCATACTCCAAATAAAGAATTAAAATTTAAACTTTATAGATCCTAAAATCTTTCTAAAGAGAAACCAACAAAATATGTGAAGCTAATCAACTCCGCTGGTCCTGTAGTAATAACCATCATCTTTTCTCCCAGTTCTCCCCTTCTTGTGCAGGACTGTGGTTCAAGTTATATCAGCATGAATCTAAAGTAACTAGTGTCTGGCTGTCTGCACCCACCAACTTTCCCTGCCCTCCACTGTCTGTTACACTCTTGTGATTTCATAATTTAAGGAGCTGAGTGAGCCCTATCCTGGAATGGCCACTGAAAGCACTGAGGCTCCATTTGGGCCTAGGGGATTAGTGTGCAGAACTCAGTGCAAGATCAGGACCATAGGTTGCAAGCTCCAACAGCCAAAGGTCATGGCCTAAGTCACTTGTGTGCAAATGTGCAAATGTGCTTGCAGGATAAAGCCCTTCTTGCAAAAGACGACATGCATACACATTGATAGTCCTGTACAAATAAATAATCAAAGAAGGAAAACAAATTCTAAGAAGACCAAATGCTTTCCTCAGCCTTTCCCCCAACCCTTCCACCAGTCCTTCCCATATAAATGGTGGCCAGGGGATTAATCCTATGTTCCTCTGAAAAGCTCCATGTCCTTTTAGGTCAGCAGCATACCAACCTGACAAGACTGCCAGAGTATGCTTCTAGAGCACACCTGAGCCATTTATGCAAAAAAATTGCAAGTCCAGGACACATATCAAGTAGGTCTTATTTCTCCTCAACAGGGATCCAGGTTTTCCATTTGCCATGGAAAAATGTAGCAAAGAGAGAGTTTTCTCCTTTAAAGGAGCAGCAAAACACAATTTTCGCCTTTAAAGGTGAGGCACAGTGGCCACAGCATCAATGCAGGGTTGTGTCCCCACTACTGCCAGGCAGACAGGGGGTGCCTCAACTTAATGGCTATGACAGCACAGCACTGTGCCAGGTCCCACCCACTGGGTCCCACCCGCTGTGCCGGGTCCAACCCGCTGGGCCATAGAGGTGGCTTCTGCCCGGTGCAAGTCCAGCCAGGCTGAAGCCCCATGCCTCACAGTGGGCACAGAAATATAGGGAGCCATGTGCCCCCCAGCCTCCAATGTATTGCCTGTGCCCCCCCCCCACTCCCATACATTGCTTAAGCCCACAACCCTCCTTCCCCACAAACCCACCCCCTTCCTCACACACTGGGGGACTGGGGGAGGAGGGTAGTGGGTCAGGAGTGAGGGGCACCAGCAGGGCTGGGGGCAGGGCAGGAGACTATGGGTGAAGAGTGAGGGGAAGGGCACTGGCATATCAGGGCTGCTCAGCACCTCAAAGCAGCGAGGGGAGACAGCCACAGCTGGACCCATATCTTGATGAGCAAAGAGGGCAGGGGGAGCTCTGATTTTCTATGATAAAAAAACCAAAATCAAACACCAAAATATATAGGTATCTAGAATTATTTTTATTATAATGATTGAGGCACTGGTAGGCTTCCAAATTGCTTTAAAATTGTAAATATATCAATAAAACATTGTGTTCAACTGATACATACATACATTCATATACACACACACACACCGTGTGTATGTGTGTGTGTGTGTGTGTGTGTGTGTGTGTGTGTGTGTGTGTGTGTGAGCGAGAGAGAGACATTTCATTTTAATCACAGAAAAACACAGATTTGGGGCTTTTTCCATCAGAGAATTTTTTATTTTAAAACAAAGAAAACCAGGATCCCTGCTCATCACCAGGCCAGGGTCTCAGTGTAGATATCGTATCATCAGACTAAAAGTTTAGTAGCTAGTAACTCTTTATGATTTGGGACAGAAGTTCAATAAACCAATTTAACCTAAATCAGTTAAGTCTGATACTGCATTCACCCAGGTTTATCTTAAACTGGTTGCAGCCTTTTTTAAAGTGGTTTACGTACACTGAACTTGTGTTGTGCTATTGATTTGAACCAGTTTCTGATCACTTATACTAGTTTATGTGTAATTTCTGCCCCTAGCCTCAGAATACCAGCCACAAGGAGGAGTCAATCTATTCACCTCAGAAAGGAAAGTCTGTGTGTGTTGAGGGAAAATGACACTCCAGACAGGCACATTAGGCCTTTTTTTCCAGCAAGTCACAGAACCCCATCTTGAGAGCTTTGTACTGAAGATATAGTGTAAATGTGCAAAGCACTTTAGAGGGACAATGTAAACAAATGGCATGTTGGGAGCCCTTCAGGGAAAGAGCAATTAACGGATCCATTAGCAATCAGGACAAAGCTGAAGCTCGGGGCTGTCTGTATCTACATCATCTGGTCAGTTGTTATGCCAGTACATTGCATATCAGTGTATTTAATAATGTATATACAATGGAAGCAAAACTTTTTTACAGTGAAAGTAAGACTCCTAGTTAAAGATTAAGGATGAAGTTGCTTCTGCTAAATTGCAACGTACAAATCTGTATCTTTCCTGCCAGTTTTGGTTTAATTTCGAATAGGCAAAGCAAAGAGATCATTCATATATATATTAATAGACATATACTTGCACTCAGGAAATAGACCTCTTACCCCTGAAAAGCAGCTCTTAGTATTTAATTATATTCTATACTTACAAAACCTTGCATACTTCACACAGCAATCACATAACTAGGAATTAACAATCAAACACACTGCAAATGTTCTCAGATGAGTCACTATATTCTTTGTGCTCTTGATTTGTTGGATTCTTTGCCAAGCAATCATCATGCTAATTACCAGGCTAACTATAGAACACTGAAATCATTACATCTGCATGGACATGGACATTTATGAAAAAGAATAATTTCTCACTACTGTTGCAAGACTCAGATTCAAGTTTTAAAACAAAGACTATAATAGTTTTAAAAAACCCAAAACTCATTCATGTTCCTGCTTTCACCTTATATAACATACAACTATAAAAGAATTATGCAGCTATGTCACCCACCTGCCACTATAGCTAACTATAACTCACCCTTCCAAAATCTGTCCTATGTTTGAACATATATGGTGTCCTCACCTGAATCATGAAAAAAAACTCTATAACTTAGAGTATAAGAACTGGGTCAACCTTTTGATTATCAGCTACTGAACAGAGAACTCAAATTTCCATTGCCTTTGTGCCTAAATACTCATTTAGACTGGGGCAAAATGAGTGCAGACTGCATTTGCATAGGGTGGTAGCACTTTACTTACTTCATACAGGTGCAAATGACTGTTCAACAAGCTAAGTGGTGAAGAATCAGATCTATGAAGTTTATTACTGAGCAAAGCTCTATCAATCAAAGAAGACAGCTTGTAGCATGTAACCTCTAAACCCACTAGCTGCATCCAGACATGCATGAACTTTTGGTTCCTCAGAGACAAATAGCAGAGGTGCACCTTGCACCGCTGCTAGTTGTCCCCAGGGAATGCCTATGCCATGAGCGTGCTGGCATGCAGCAAGTTACCCCAGGTGGAATAGGGGAGGCTAGGGCCTTACCTGGGGGCCTCCTGGGGCTGCAGCAGTGGTGATCCTGCTGTGTGAAGCCTACCTGGCAGTGGAGTGGAGCTCTGGCTGACCAGGCTCCAGCTTCAAGCAGTGCACACTGCCACCGTGTGCTTCACTGTGCTTTTTTTCTCTGCAGGTTTTTTTGAGCCCGGGATATCCATATCTAGGGGTCAAAAAAAACCCTCCACACTGCTCTCTTGCAGTGCAGAGAGCAACAAAACATGCGGAATGTGATGCTTCAGATATGTCTGTGGCGCCACATACCACATGGCCACGCTTGTCTAGATGCAGCCAGTGGGTGCATCTATATGTGCTATTAAAGCGGAGTAATAAACTCTGGTGCAGTTTGTGCCAGCGTCAGCTGCTCCAGGGTGCAGCGTTTACACATGCGCCCCAGGCCACAGCACTTTGACCTGGGGCGGAGCAACCCCAGGCTGGGGTCAGTCCTGGGCTCTGGGTTGCAGCATCAGGTGGTGGAAGGGCTAGCTAGGGCATAAGTGTGCTAAAGCTGGAATTGGCAGCAGGGCTGTGGCACCCAGCCAGCTCCCATCACTGTCTACAAGTGCATTTCAGCGCGCATAATAATTCCGCCGTAAGATAATACTGTTAGGAATGCTATTATCCCCAACAGTACCGTCTTACGGCAGAGTTAATTAATTTACTGCACCCTAATACCCGCACATGTATAGGTGGTAATGCTTTAATGCGGAGCTAATTAGTCTACTCCACAGAAAAGTGCATGTGTAGATGCACCCAGTAGTGTTTCTAGAAGGAGGTTTACAGTTTATACCAAGTGCATTAGAGACCTGTTAAAATCATTACTACCTCCATTTACAAAGCATGGCACCCCACTGGTTGGTGTTTGTATAGAAAGATTCTTGCCCAAAAAAGGATGACTGGCTTTTGTTCAAAAAAAATAACCCAGTATAGACAAGAAGCAGCCAAAATGTAACAGGAGTTTATAACAGTAGCAACAAAAGAATTTCACAAAACCTAAACAATTTCATTTTTAGAAACAATAATAGAAGTGTCTATAGCACTGCCTGAATTTGAGTTAAAGTAATGGAGCTATTAGTACTGGTAGATATTAAGTCAACTTCACAATTATTTGTTATAACACAGCTGAGAGTGATTAGATAGTTTACATATGACTTCTACATATACCCGGTGCACATTATGTGGGCCATCAGGTCTCACAGTCTAAACACAGTTCTTGGTTTAATGGACAAATGAAATTTGCTAAACCACTTCAAATACAAGAATGTTTTCTGAATGCATGCGCAGCCTGTTAGGAGGTTTCTACTGAAGCCTGAAAGTAAGGAGATTGCAACGCAGTCAGAACTGACTCAAAGCCTGAATCCTGAAATGCCAGCCCCTGCACTAGGCCTGGTTGAAGCTTTCCATTGAAACTCTTGCTCAACAGAAAAATGGGATTTTGACTATTGAAAACTTTGATCTTTTGGCCTTTGGGGGAAAATTCCACACATGCCCAAGCCTGGTTTTCACTTTCATTTAGTAGAAGATTAGATGCTATCTCAGCTTTCTTGTGGCACAAAGGTATTAACTTTGAAGAAAAGGTTCAACCAGGACCATAGTGAAGTACAGATTAGGAGTATAAAAGCATGCCCTCCTGCCTCCGCCACCTCAATTGCCTATAAGATGGAGACCAGTTATTTTTCAAGAATGAGAGGACATATCAATGGAAAAACCAGGGAAACAGCCATTTTATGCTACATTTCCCTGTAAGTCACTTGACATACAATCAATAATGTACTTAACTTAATGATTCAGGAACCCCATCCACTTGTTTTATATACTAGGACATGCATAAAAAAGGATGCATAAAAAAGGATGGATTTAAAGATGCAGGATGGAATATTTCATGGCACAAGACAAGGAGATGGATCAGAGGCATAACAAGGCAGCTCTGCACCCTGGGTAGCAATGGCATATGGAGTAGTAGTAGCTGCCAGGGTGCCAGTGGCAGCAGTACAGCCAACAGCTACAGTACCTGCTGTTTTTGTGCACCCCCTGTAAATCAGCACCTAGGGCTGCTGCCCTGGTGCCTCCTTCTTCCTCTCCCACCCCCCACTTCAGTCAAACTGCTGAGATGGATGCAGCTCCAACTGTACTTGCAACCAACAAGTTTCCGGACGTGTCCTATGTGGATCCCAGGGCACACAACTCTGACAGATTTTCCCTCCCAGATGAAATATGCAACAGATCTGCACAATTTAAACCTCAGTGGGGAAGGCTCAGCTACCTCCAAGTCTCTTTAGGAACTTGTATTTATGCAGAAAGCCAAGATGAGCTGCTAAAACTTAAGATACTGAACCATGCGCATGTCTAGCTGAGGACATCTTACTTATTCATCAACCACTTCATTCAAAGAGGAATAAAATGTACTGTGTAGACTCTCTGCTTTCTCATCTTACACCATATTCTAGGAAATGCATATTAAAGCCACTACACTGCTGTAAGATTCAATGTAGAATTGTGTTTGCAAATGAAAAATACACCAATCTGTAAATAGGGTTTTTTTAGTCCTCCATCCTTTCCAAATATGTAATCATAAAAATTACAACTTTCCTCAGAAATGGCTTCTAAGACATTTCAAAGAAATGACTCTCTTTTAGTTTGTCTTCAGTATTTGTAATCCAAACTAAATCTTTATCATCTTCTTGCAGCAATAAGTTATACAAAGTAATTCCATGGTCATTCATAGAGACATCATAGGATTGCAACTTACGTTGTTTTGGCTTCTAAGGGTAGAAAAATGTCATGTTGTGATGCTACTATGTTGCCAGGACCTTACATAGCAATATTGATAGATATCCCAAATGAATGTTATGATTGTCAGAGCAAAAAAGGAAATTCATTTACTTAAATATATTTTGGAGGTTCTCCATCCTAAAAATGAGTCTTAAAGAATGCAGGACAAAGCCCTAGAAGGAAAAAAAGTCACTGTTTCCCCCACAAAATTCAAGAGAAATCTGCTTGGACAATATGAAATTTGGTGGAGTATAATGGGCTCTAATCTGCAATACCTGCTATCACATAAATTTCCAGGCTACCACTTGTGGTGCTGGTCACACATTTTGACTTCATTGACCATAATATTGCCACTTTACAGGTGCAAAGCTATGGAATCTAATGCCTTGTTAGGGTACGTGAAAACACAAAAGAAAAAGCATTGAATGGGAAAGTGAAAACTGTATTCAAAACACCAAGTTTTCATGTTTCATCTCTGACAAACATTCAGCTATCACTAAGTAGTATGAAGTGCAGACAATCTATATACAGTGCACATGTCTACATGTGCAAATGCTCCAGGGTGTGTTTACTCTAGAGTAATAGGGCTTTAAACTAAGATTGCCAGGGGACAGAGAAACACTGACTGGAGCATGCCCAGGGACTGGCACACAAGAAATTTCCAAAGTCGGGGACGCTAGGAGAGCCACTCTTGCAAGAGTTGAGAGAATGGTTCTCCCTCAGCATGACAAGAAATCGAGGGTCACGCTGAGGGTGAAAACTGAACTCCTGAATGACTACTTTGCTTTGGTATTTCACTGGACTAAGGGGAAAATCATACTAGATAAGGTTCAGAATGGGCCTGGTGGGAATGACCACCTTCCTACTGTTGACGCTGAGATGGTATGTGATCATTTAGAAAAGTTAGACATTTATAAGTCAGCAGGACCAAATGAGCTTCATCTGAGAGAGCTGAAGGAGCTGGCTTATGTCATTGTGAGACCTCTGGTGAAACTCTTCCAAAACTCATAGCACTTGGGGAAGGTCCCTGAAGACTGGAAGAGGGCCAATGTTGTGCCCATCTTCAAGAAGGGGAGGAGAGAGGACCTGGGCACCTGTAGGCCAATTAGCCTAACTTCTATCCCAGGGAGAATCCTGGAAAAATTCATCAAGGAGTCAATGTGCAATATGCTGGCAGAAGGTACGATTCTGAATGACAGCCACATGGTTTTGTTGTGGGCAGGTCTTGTCTTACCAATCTCATCTGTTTCTATGATCAGGTAACTTGCCACCTGGATAAGAGAGAAGAGGTTGACATTGTATATCTAGACTTCCAAAAGACCTTTGATCTGGTATCCCATGATGTTCTCATGGGAAAATTGGAAGATTGCAGGCTTAACTGCTCGACAGTTAGGTGGGTAGGAAGCTGGTTGTAGGGTAGGACCCAGAGAGTTCTACTGAACGGATGCGTGTTGTCTTGGTGAGAGGTGGCCAGTGGTTTCTCTCAGGGGTACGTGCTTCGTCCACTGCTTTTCAACATCTATATCAATGATTTGGATGTGGGGGTGAAGAGCTCACTGGCCAACTTCTCAGATGACACCAAGTTATGGGGAAGCATGGTCACTCTTGAAAATCGGCTGCAGATGCAGCTGGACTTAGACAGGCTGGCAAGTTGGGCAGATTGGAACCAGATGAAGTTCAACATTGAGAAGGGTAAAGTGTTCCATCTGGGGACAAACAATTCCCAGCATACTTACAGGCTCAGTGGTGCCAAACTGACTAGCACGACAACTGAAAGGGAACTGGGGTAATAACAGACCACAGTATAAACATGAGCTGTCGGCATGGGCAACTGGTGCCTCCTGATCCTGGGCTGGGGCACCAGTGGCCAAATCAGCAACCGGGCAGGAGGGTCTCTCAGCAGCCAATCACCGCCGGCGGGGAGGTAGTGCAGAAACCAGAAAGTGCCGCTAACACTTCTCTCTGCGCCCCCACACTCTGGGGGGCATCGGCCATTGCCCCCCACTCCCTGGCTGGCAAGGGCCAGTCTCAGGGGGGCATGTTCCCCCCTATGTCCCCCTACACGTTACTTATGACTATTGGTGCAATGTTGTAGGCAGCAGGGCAAACAATACTCTGTCATGCATCAACCGATGCATCTCAAGCAAAACCAAGAAAGTGATTCTTTTGTTTTACTCAGCACTGGTGAGACCACAGCTGGAGTACTGCATCCAGTTCTGGGTGCTGCAGTTCAACAAGGACATGGAAAAGCTTGACAGAGTTCAGAGAAGAGCCGCCCATATAATCAGAGACTTGCAAGGCAAGCCATATGAGGAAAGGCTGAGGACTTGGGGCTCTTCAGCCTAAAAAAGAGAAAGCTGAGAGGGGACTTGGTAGCAGCTTACTGCTATATCAGGGGAATAAATCAAGAGATGGCAAACAGCTGTTCACCAGGGCACCCTTGGGGAAAACCAGAAGTAATGACCAAAAAGTCCTGGACAACTGTTTCAGGCTTAACACTAGGAAAAACTTCTTCATGGTTAGGGTGTCCATACGGTGGAATAAATTTCCTCCACAGGTGGTGCAATCACCTACCCTGGAAATTGTCAAGAGGAGACTGGACAGTAATCTCGCTGGGGTCACCTGATCCCAGTTGTCTTTCCTGCCTAGTGCAGGGGAGCTGGACCCAACGATCTTATGAGGTCCCTTCCAGTCCCTTACAATCTATGAATTTACTCTAAAGTAAAACCCATCCCAGGCAGATGTTTACATGTGTGGGGAAGTGGAAGCAGATTTGCTGCTCATGGCAGCAATCTGCTCCTCCCCCACCAGCCCTGCACTGGCCCCCTGCAGCAGCAGCCAGGGGGAGATCTAGGCTCCCCTTGGGTCCTAACCCAGGGGCTGGCAAGGAGCACAGGGCCAAGTCACAGCTGTCACTTGGCGGAGGCTGGGCGATAGCTCCCTACCCCCTGGGAGCTTCTTGCTGCTGGGGTGGCCTCTGCTACTGGAACCCAGGCCACTGGGAGTTCCCCTGCTCCAGCAGCAGAGAGCTCCCAGCTCCCGCTCCACAATTCTTATCTCCCAGCCTCAACTCCATGATCATGGAGGTGGGGCTGGGGGCTCCCTGCTGTTGAGGCAGGGGTACATTGTCCCTACTTAGGCTCCAGTGGCGGAGCCTGCCCCAGCAGCAGGCAGCTCCCAGTGGCAGGGAGCGATCTCCCACTCCCTGCTGCTCAGCTGACCAGGAGCACATTTTCTCCCAGTTGGTTGTTTACACATACTGTAGTACACACAGTAATTACTCTCATGTAAATTTGCTCCTTGTATTTACAGGTAGCAAATTTACTCACAATTAGAGCAAATTACTGCACAGTAAGCGTCTGCACATGTAGACGATAACACCTACCGCGCAGTTATTTGGGCTAATCTCGAGGAAACTATCTCTTATAGACGCACTCAATATCTTCTCAGTCACAGTCATTTCCCACTTACAAACCAATATGTAGAGAGAAAATGTTATGAAACCACTTTGCATATAACTTCACAAAAGTTGATTTTCATTGACCTTGGATGAGAATATTCATGACTAAAAATCACTAACATGCAAAACGTTTGCAGATCGGGCCTTTGGCCTTCAGGTTTCCTATTCTTTTTTTTTTTTTTTTGTAATAAATCAAACTATTTAAAGACACTTCTACAGTGAATTCATTATATAAATCTACTTTGAGCAATATGTAGTATCAGTTTACTCTAAGCATCTGCCAGTTTAACTAGCTTATAGAATTTAAGGCCAGAAAGAACCATTATGATCATCTTCCCTAATTTCCTGCATAGTGCATGCCATGGAATACCACTCCATAATCCCTGCAGAGAAGAGAATTATTCTACCTTACTACATAAGTGAGCAGCAGGAAGCAAAATAACTTCTTTGTAAGCTAGAGAATCTCTTTTATAAAGACATCCGATCTCCAATGAACAATTTCAGGGGTAGGTGAGGAACAGAGTTAGAAATATTTAATATTTTATAGATTGGAAGGTTTTTGCAGTTATTTGCACTGCCAAATGGAATAGCTTGAACATTCAGAGCCTCCATTTCTGCTGAAAGGGTCATTGTAGAGCTGCTTTTCATATATTTACAAGTTGTCTTGCTTCCTACTTTGAAATCCATCACTGTAACTGAAGGCAATAAACCTACTGGCCCTATCTTTTTAAGAAATATACTGCAAGTTCTGATAGGCATCAATGTATAATATTAAACAGTTGAAATTTCTTAAGACTTTTTGCTCATGACTCCTGAATAAATGAATAGCAGATGAGCCTTGTCAACAATTTGCTAGTTGCATACTACATTCCGACTACCATATTACAGAATGCACATTATATATCTGGTTGCTATTAAAGTGCATAATGAAGACCATATTTGCATCCTGTATTTTTCCAATTCTATCCACTATATTATAGGATTAACGGGTCTCAGGTTCACATCAGGAGCCAAATTGTTCTAATAAAATATGAAGTAGTTCTTATCTACTAAGAAGCTGGAAAGGGCACAGTTCATAACATCTTTGTACTCTAAAGCATATCCCCAATTCAAACAAGACCACATTTTTTGATTTAATAATTCTCATTCATGCCCATTTGATTTTACTTACTGAGATTCTGTTGATGTGAGGGGTAAACAAAATAGCAGAACCCAGCAAAATAACAGAAAGCCTCTTCATGTAATTTTTGTGGAATACAGTGCCAAGCATGTTGCTGACATAAGACAGTCCCTGCTCCAGTCTACCTAGATCATTTCTAAGGCGTCCAAGACCAACACAGTTTATAATAAGTAATAATCAACTGTGCTCAGGGAGAAAATAGAAATGTTTATATACTAATGTGAGAAGCTTGGGAATAAACAGGAAGAATTAGAGGTCCTAGTATAATTAAGGAACTAGGAAGTAATTGGGATTACAGAGATGTGATGGATAGTTCAAATGACTGGAGAACTTCCATGGATGGGTATAACCTATTCAGGAAGGATAGGCAGGGAGAAAAAGGATGGGGTTGTGCCCCATATATAAAATAGATACACACGTGTTTTGAGGTGCAGCATGGGGTGGAAAGTAGGCCTGATGAAAGCCTAAGGTTAGAAGGGAAGAGCAGCTATAGTCCACCGAACCAGGAGAAGGAGGTAGATCAAGCCTTCTTTAAACAACTGACAGAAGTTTCCAAATCACAGGACCTGGTTTTCATAGGAGACTAATTACTGGAACATCTGCTCGGAGTGAAACACAGCATTGCAAAAGCAGTACAGAAAATTCTTGGAGTACTTTGGGGATAAATTTTTGGTACAGATGGCTAACTAGGCAGAAAGCTTTTCTCACTGTTTGCTGCTCACAAACAGGGATAAGCTGGTTGAGAATGTGAAAGCGAAACAGTGACCACAAGATGATAAAGTTCAAGATCCTAAGGGGAGAAAGAAAGGAGAGAAGCAGAATAAAGACACTGGACTGCAAGAAAAGCAGACTTTAAACAACCTCAGGGAAGTGGTAGGCAGGATTCCCTGGGAGGAAAGCCTGAGGAGAAAAGGAGTCCAGGATAGCTGGCTGTACTTTAAAAAGACAATATTACAGATACAGGAGCAAGCTATCCTGAAAGAACAGAGGAAAGGGAAGCGCAACAGGAGACCAGCCTGGCTAGACAGCAACCTCTTCAATGAGCTAAAACTTATAAAGGGATTCTACAAAAAGTGGAAACTTGGCCATGGTACTAGGGAAGAGTATCAGAATATTGCATGGGAATGCAGGGAGAAAATTGGAAAGGCCAGGGCACAATTTGAGATGGAACTGGGCAAGGGACATGAAAGGTAATGAAAGGGATTCTACAAGTATGTCAAAGGTAAGAGAAAGACCAAATAAACCATAGGTCCCTTACAGAATGCAGAGGGCTATCTAGTTACAGATGATGTAAAGAAAACTGAAGGATTAAATGCCTTTTTTTACTTCAGTTTACATAAATAAAATCAGCTACCAAATGATTAGTACAATTGTCAGCAAAGACAATGAAGAAAACAAAATGCCCAGAGTAACGAAAGAACAGATTAGGGATTACCTAGACAAGCTAGATACTTTCAAGTCAGTAGGGATGGATGGGATGTACCCAAGGTACTGAAAGAATTGGCTGAGGTAATTTCTGACCCATTGGCTACACTCTTTGAAAACTCATGGAGATTTTTTGAGATCCCAGGTGATTGGAAAAAGGCAAACATAGTACCCATCTTTATGAAAGGGAGGAAGGAGCATCTGGAGAATCAGACCTGTCGGCCTGACCTCAATACCTGGAAAGATCATGCAGCATCAAGTAAACTGTTCTAAAGCACCTAGAGGAGAACAACGTGATCAGAAAGTGCCAACATGAATTCACCAAGAGAAAGTTGCACCTGACCAACCTGATTTTCTTCAGCTCAGGGCGGGGGGAAGGGAAGCAGTGGATGTGATATATTTTGACTTCAGCAAAATTTTTAACACTGTCTCCCACAACACTCTCATTAACAAGATACAGAAATACAGACTGTAAGGTGAACACATAAATGGTTGGATCATCATACTCAATAAGCAGTCATCAATGAGTGGGAACAGAGTATCAAGTGGGACTCCTCAGGGGTTTATCCTGGGTCTGGTATTGTTCAACATCTTCATTAATTATTTGAACAATGGGACTCAGTGCACACTTAGCTAATACATGAAGGCTAAAGGAGGACCCTCCAATGAGTAGGAACCAAAAATTACTCAGATGGAAGAAATGGTCCCCCCCCCAAAAAAAAAATCAGATGAAAGTCAACAAGGACAAGTGCAAAATCCTACACTTGGGAGAGAAAAACTGAATGCATAATTGGAAGTTTGGAAGGTTTTTGCAGTTATTAACCTTAATAACTTACAGCCTAAGAAATAACTGGCTAGAGTGTACTACTGCAGAGAAAGACCTGGAACTTAGACTATTAACTGAATATTAGCCAACAGTGTGTTCTTCTTGCAAAAAAGCAAGTGGCATACTGGGTTGTATTAACAGGAGTTTCACTGCAGTCAGAGGAAGTGATTCTTCCACTTTATTTGGCACTGGGGAAGCCACACCTGGAGTACTCTGTCCAGTTTTAGGCCTCACACTTCAAGAAAGAACAAACTGGAAAGAGGCCAGTGGAGAGCAACAAAATGACTAGGGGCCTGGGAAGCATAACTTATGAAGATAGGCTAAAAGAAGTAGGACTGTTTAGGCTATAGATGAGAAAACTGAGGAGAAATTTGGTAATAGTCTTCCAGTTCCTGAAGAGAGTTAATAAAGAGGATCAAGACAAGACTGCTCTGTGGCCGTAGGGGACAGGACTAAGAACAACAGCCTCAAGCTGCAGCAGAAGAAATGTAGGTTGAGGATTAGGAAGAGCTGTCTGAATATGAGGTCAAGCATTGGGAAAGGCTACTTTGAGAAATTGTGGAATCTCCATTCCTGGAAATTTTCAAAAGCAAGTTAGGCACTTGGCTGGGATGATTTAATCAAGGAAAATCCTGCCTTGAGCAAGGGACTGAACTAGACTTAATGAGGTCCCTTCTGACTCTACTTTTGTATTATCCTCTGATTTTAAGATAATGCCATCTGCCTTGCAAACAAGTAACTTTGCTTATGCTTATATCCATCCCTAGTGAAATTTGGGGAAATATTCACATGAGTACAATATCAACATATCTGCATAATCTACAAGTGTTTAAGAATCAAAGTGAAATTCTACCTCCCCCCTCTTAAAGTGAGTGGGGAATTTTGTTATAGATTGAATAGGTCCAAAAGTTCTCCATGGTCTTTGTCCTGAAGAACATAGGGCAGAATCCTGTTTCACTTTATGAACCTAAATGGAAATTTTGCAGCCATACAACTGCAGCTTTTGGCACTTACGTACAGTCTGTGATTCAGCCTTGTAGCACTACACTCTGGTTGGGCAGGTACATGATGCTATGTGCTCACCCAGGCCAAGCACACATTAGGCTAATTAAATCTCAAAATTGTAGCCTGGCAAAAACCATGTCAAAGGAGGACCCTCCTATTTTTTAAGCCAAAAGCCCAGTGGTTAGGAGAGGGGAAGGCAGCCCCCAGCACAGGTGCCAGAAAATGGCACACAAAGGCATTCTGCTTGGCACTCGCACATCAAGGTGGACGGCAGGAAAGGGGCTGGGGCTGCACTGCCACAAGGATCAGGCCCCTCATGGCTCCCCTGCCATCCACCCCTGGCATTCAAACATCTTACAAGTCGAGGTTGGTGGTGTTTTTTGATGCTCTGCCCAAAAGCATTGCCAACCCGTGGGTTAGGACATTAACCCAAGTTCTAGCCTCTCTACCTCCCACCTAGAGGGACACTGAATCTGTATTTCCTGCTTCCTGGCAAAGTGCTCTAACCACCAGGCTACTGTCAAGGCATTATCCAGAGCCCTCTGCAGTCCTCTTGTTGAAAATGAATTACTGCATTTTGCATTTCATACATATTGAAGCTTTTTAATCAGAAATTAGTGCCAAATATATTTTGTGGGAAATTTCAAATGTCCACGAATAGGTTTTCATTTAAAAAATAGAAATATTTATTCATGCTCGTTTTCCTTACAGAACTGGGAAAACATCAGCCAAAATGACTGAATCATCACCAAAATGACCCTCCATTCGAGGAGTGAAAGGAAATGTAGAATAAGATAAGGAGGAAGGTTGTAGATAGGGATAGAATTACATAGAATCTCAGAGATGAGGCCTCAATTTGGTAGAGGCAAAGGAAACACACAAAGCCAGTGACAAGTATTCACAGTGGGGAAAAGAAGCCAATAGACACAGAGATGGCAAAAACCCCAAGATGATCTTAGCAAGCCAAATCCCATGTAGACTATAGGGAGAACAGAAATGCAGTAAGGAAGACTGCAGTAACCAAGAGAGATATAGGCCAACAAAGGCATAAGTAGTCAATACTGCACCTTGGGCAATCCTGCCTTCCCCCTTTTTGGGATCTCTATAGATTTCTTGCATGCCTCTGGCTCCAACTCTGGCTTCAGAAGCTGCGGTGGTGGCACAGGAGCAGCAGCTGAAGTTTGATGATGCTAAGGGAACATATGACCCCATTTTTTTGCTACCACCAAGCATGCTGAGCAGCTAAAAAGCAATGAAATGAACTGACATCTTCCCACACCAGTGGAAACTACATTTCCCAGAATCGCCTCTGAACTGGCCTCCCCAGCTGCCCAGAGATGGTGTCCCACTCAATCCTTATGCTACTATAGACCAAGGCTATGCATAGAAAGCAATGATATATTATAAATTATTTTATCTTAGTCTAATTTAACCATTTCACTTTTGAAAAGACCTATAAAAATAAGATAGCACAAGCTTACCTAACTTAGATAGCAGAGGTCTTCCACAGTCCAAACTGGTGTGTGGACAGGACAACAAAAATTCACTGTTTCCAATAACACATACACACAGGAATTCCTTCCCTTAAGGCTGTGATTCTCAACTAAGGGATCCCTTTTCTCAGTGTTAGCACTGTTAGGTGTGCAAACAATTTCACACGATTCCAAAAACCCAGAGATTTCAAATAGGAATCTTAGTGTCAAAATAACTTTCACCTGTTGTGATCTTTTGGAGTTTATTGCAACAAAAGCTTGGCTCTATTATTTTTCCATAGTCAAAAATATAAGTGAAAAAGCTGGCATTTTGAGGGGTTCCTTGAGTTTAAAGTGGTTAGAAACCACTGCCTTAAGTACTGTCCTTCATTACATGCATGCCGTTTGGACATTACTCATAAAAGCCACTTAATCATATCTCAGAAAAGCCACCTGTCCAAGTGTCAAGCACCCATAGAAATCATACCTAGGGTACTCTAACTAGACATAAGGAAGTCAATTTGAATGCTATCTCCTGGCTTTTCAGAGGCACTTCTCTGCCTTTTAGAAAATAGCACAAATTAGAGCTGCAGCTTTGATCCCACAGCAGTCTTCCTCTCAACATAAAAGACTCTCCGTTACTGGCTGTAGTCCTTTAACTGAATCAAAGTCTCCCATGGAAGCCAGGAAACAAATAAAAAAAAACCCTACAGGTTGGATATTTAGTATTCAATTCTCTTCAAACACAAATTAAAACAAGAAGATAGTTGATAAATGGCTGTTGAATATACAATTCTCTGAAGAGGGTAATATGGTCCTAAAATCAGTCAGGCTTTTCCTTCATAAATATTACATCTAACAAGAAAATGGTGCTTGCATTACAACATTTGTTTCACACAAAAAAAGGTGAGGAACAGATGGTTCAGAATTAAAGGGAAGGATGCAGGCAGTTTACAGAGAGAAAGGAGCAATAGTGCCCAATAAGTCAGTAATGGCATGTCCGAATTTTGAAAACTAATGTGTCTGTCATATTCAAGGTGTCTTCCACATGTGTTTGGCTAAAAACACAGGCCAAGATTTTCAAAAGTAAAGATTTGGGTGCTCAACTACAGAAATGAGGAAGAATCTGATCATCAAAGGATAGATACCCAGAATATTCTGAAGATTAAGCCTCTTTGAAAATGTCTGTACTTTACACTATCCCACCTCAAAAAAGAATTGAGGTTCCCTAAATCTCTTGCCCCTTTTAAAAATTACAGCCAGTAGAAACATTTTGCTCCATAACAAAACAAGAGATATTTGCTTTATAGGAGTACCCTGATTCCCTGTTTAGTATATTCAGTGTTCAGTTGGTACTTGTCAGTGAAAATAATGCATTTGGTGAGCTGCTTCTGCCTTGCTTCAGCTGCGGACGCCAGCAGCAGTGGTGGCAGCAGATGGGTTACTCCTCTCTTCCTGGTGTTCCCTGCCAGCCTGGGAGCAAGCCTGGCATGGGAGAACCCACCCACTGACGCTGCTGCTCTTCCTGGATGAAACCAGGAGCAGCACTGGAGCCCTTCCCCTCCACCCCAAAACCCTCCCAATTCATTTTACAGGGGAAGGGGCTCCAGAATCACTGCAGCCAGGCTCAGTAGGGAACAGCAGCGATGGTGGCAGGTGGGCTCCCCCACCCTGCACTTGCTCCTGGGTGGGCAGGGAACACCGAGGGAGACCAGGTAAGGAGCAGGAACCCACATGCTGCTGCCACCACTGTTCCTGGCTAGAATGGGGCAGGGGCAGCTTTGAAACCCCGCTCCCTGTCCCCCTGCCCCTCCCCCGGTCAAACAGAGTGGCCATTGGTCCTGTTTTATACCGGACTGCTGTTTTTAAAGTCTTTGTCCCCTGTCCATTTCTAAATGAGGGACAGATTACAAAAAGACCTGTTTTTCAGATGGAAATACATGTCAGTCGTTTGTCGTTGCGACTGCAGTGGCTGTGCCTAGAGATAGGGGTTCTGAGCCATCCTGGGAGGGAAGGAGGGAGGAAAGGAGGTGGCCTTTTTGTAGTGGCCCTGCCCCTTGCTGTTGATTGGCTGAGGATGCAGCAGCCCCACCTCTCACCACTGACTGGCTGAGGGGGCCAGTGGTTCCTCCCCACTCACCAAGGAGACATCTTATATTTTGGGGATGCATCAGTGACCACCCTATCCCCCTTCCCCAATCAGCTGGGGACAGTAGCAACAGTGCCAACAGCAAGTGAGGGGAGAGGGGAATGGGAGTGGAGGGAACATGCTGTAGAGGATGGAGGGGAGGGGCGAGGGGGCTGACAGTGGAGGGAGGGGGACAAGGAGGTGGGAGTCTTATCTGATATGGGGCCTTAAAATTCCCCACTCTGTCTGCCTCAGTGGAGGGGAGCTGGGAGCAGGGGTGCACCCACCCCTTCAACACTGGTTGCTGTTCCCATGAGCCTGGCTGCCTGCTTCTTTTATGTACCCAACAGGCTACTCAGCAGGGCAAATACCTCCCTATCTAGTCCTGAGTTTCTGATCCCCTGTTTGTTTCCTAGTTTCCTTTGTCCCTGGGCCCTGCTTCCTGGTTTCATCCTGGTTCCTACCAGACCCCATCTTTCCAGACTGCCTTGTCAGCTCCTGGACCCCTTGTGCTCCAGTCCCCTGTCCTTTCCCAACCAACTCCTGATTTGTTGTTTTGTTCGGTGATTGCCCACGTCCCAGTCCTCTACAGCTAGTGTTGCCTGCTCCAAAAGTCCTGCTTAGTGACACCAGCCTAGTGACACCGGCCAAGTGACACCCTCTTGTTCCTGACCCCCTGTTGGCTTGTTATTCCTAGGCTGACTGCTTGTATCTGAGGCTCTTATAGACTCAATCTATCAACACACTTGCTCCTGATCCCCTGATTCCTGATGCTAGAGGACTCCTGGACCTCTGCTTCCCCAATTGCCTATTATTGATCCTCTGGATTGTGACCCCATAGGGTCAAGCTCCAACTCTCTACATCCCAGTTGTACCCCTAATAATGAGACATAACCAGGAAAAAAATGCCTCTGAAAGGTCTCTGAAACAGCAGGACATTAATCCTCCCGGTTCCATGTTTTCTGATACTGTTTGCTTTTACCAGAATTAACCACTGAGAAATGTCTCTATTTTTCACATGCTGCTTTAAAGTATCAAGCTGTCCAAACAGACTTAAATGACTCATACCAGTGGTGCTCTACCTGCTTGTCCCATGGGCCAATGAATAGTGTGGGGCCAGCGGGCAAGCCAGATCAAGCCATGGACACCAGGATCAGGACCCCATACCACTTCACCAGGATTAGGCCCCATATATTTGGGTTGGGCCCTATGCCACTTCTGTATGCCCCAATCAGTCCCATGTCACCTCCACCTAACCCAGCACACTGGGATCAGGCCACACCACCTCCGCCCAGCCCACTGTGCTGAAATTGGTACCTGTATCAGGCCCTGAGTGCCCAATATAACACACAGGGCTACACTATCTGGCCTGCTGGGTTCCCAGTGGGGCTGGAAATTTTGGCAGCAGAGAGCATCAGCAATTGTTGCCAGCATTCCTCCACCACCAAATTTTCAGACCTGTGGAGAGCCCCACAGGCCACATAAGATGGCTCTGCAGGCCAGTACTGGCCCACAGGCTGGGATTTGTAGAACAAGTACTAAATCAGCTTCATTTAATCTGTTAGTACCTTTCATCCATGGAAATGGTGGAATAACTGAAGCCTCACAGCAGCTCTGTGAGTGAGGGAAGTGCTATCATTCTCATTTTACATATGCAGAACTGAGGGATGGGGACCTAGAGCTGAATTAACAGATGTGCAGAGCACCTGCAGCTCCCACTGGAGTTGTGCCTGCTCAGCATTTCTGTGGGGGTGGAAAATAAAAATCAGTCTCTTCCTGACTTGCCTACAGGCACACAGCAAGTCAATAGCATAGCTGGTCAAAAAACAAAATGTACTTTTTACCAAATATATTTAGGCAAATTTATGTATTTGCAGAGGGAAGGGTGGGGTTAAAAATGTGGAACTGTAATTGTATTGACCAGTATTGTAGAGGATGTAGGAGAACCAGGCATCTTGACTCCTATGCTCTTACCACTAAACCACAAACCATGCAAGGCATTTAAGTAACACTGTAAAAGAGCACTGTATACCAAATACAGTTCTCTCTCTAGGATGTACTTGAATATAATCAACAATTTTCAACTAATTCAATTTCTCCCTTTCCTAAACACTAGCATCTAAACAAAAGAGGAATTATCCCATGCAATGAAACGTTCATAAGATCATTCCATTGCTATGAAGGGAGAGTAGCAAGTATTACTTTTAGATTTTATAATTAATATTTAGTTTGCTTAAAAGATTTTTAAAACACCCAATAAATATAAAACAGTTAAATGGTAAAGCAAGGACCTAAATGCCATCTGTGTCCATTTCAAACTGGAAAGTTAACACCAAAATGGCTCCAACAAACAAATTGCCTTGCTATAAATCTTTAGCGGAAATAAGGACTCCTCCGCCACATTTCAAAATTAAATGTGATGTGTGCCATTAAGCTGCACTTCTGTCAGGTTTGACAGCTACTGCAAGTGCTTTTGAAAGGAAAGGGAACAAAGAAAGTGGTATGTAGCACTTCAGTGCTGAATTTGGTGAAATGTAGAATTAAAGTTTTGTTTTAATTTTGATTTGTCTGTACAAAAAGATTGTCATGAAAATTGCATATAGGAACTGCCATACTCAACCAGATCCAAGATCCATCAATGTTGTGCTCTGTTTCTAACAGAGGTCAGTACCAAATTCAGAGGACAATGTAAAAACCCTGCAGTAGGCAGATGTTACAGTAGTATAAGAGTGATATTGTAGCGATGTTATAGCCATGATGGTCCAGAAATCATGAGAGGCACAGATTTCTTAGAGTGATTTCTTAGGGTACTGAAACCTTATGGGAGGGGTTTATGCCACATCTGTCTACTCGCAAGGACTTCTTAGGGTGATGTCTTTTATTGAACCAACTACATAGCTGGGATAAAGTTAGACAAGCCAGCCTGACTCCATGTGATCGGAGACTTGAGAAAGAATGTCTTGGATTCAAAAGCTTGTCTATTTTTATCCCAACTATATAGTCAGTCCAATAAAAGACAATACCCTAGGAAATCCTTGCCAGTAGACAGATGTGGTATAAACCCCTCCTATAAGGTTTCATTCACACCTCTAGCAGTTAGAGATTGGTCTATGCCTTGAAGCGTGAGGTTCAAGAGCCTTACAAAATCTTTGTTGTCTGTATGATAGCCAGACAGTCTTGATAGTCATAAAAGAAATTGCTCATTTTCAATCTGCTCTAGTAACGTTGCTCATGTGCCTTTCAGTGTGTGGAATACTACCAACTCCCATATTTCAATGCCAATGTAAAAACCCCCCCCCCCCAAAAAAACCCCAAAAATACAGGCCTTTCCCTTCCAGAGTCTCAATCTCCATCTCTGTAAGTGAACCTCCCCAATTTTGCAGGGACATCGGGAAAAAAATTTAGCTTCTCCAGAATAAAGTCATTTAGAAAGGCAAACAATGCGCATAAATTTTATCTAAGTAGACATCTTTTCATAGATCATTTAATCAGTTAGTACCTTTCATCCAGGGAAATCATACTCAGAGCCGGCCTTAAGGGTGGGCAACTGCCCAGGGTGCTGTGGTCAGGGGGCCGCCAAGCACACACACGTGGGCAGTCCGTGCTCACAGCAATGCTCTCCCCCTGCCCCGCCCCAACCAATCCCCACCCCAGGCAGGAAGAGCAGTGCCCAGCCCAGCCCACCCACCACCTCCTGATGCTGCTTAGGAGGAGCAGGGTTGGGGACACATGGGCAGGGAGGCACCTGCTCCAGTCCATCAACTTTGCTCCTTCACAGCAGCAGTGGTGTCTGCCTGCCCGCCTGCCTAGCACACCATGCCACTCTGTCTCCCTGCTAGGCTGCACCCCAGCCCTTGCCTCTGCCTCTGCCTGCAACAGCACCACTGACTTGGGCAGGGAGGGGGGAGTGGAGCCAAAATACAAATTCACCCAGTGTGCCATTTTCCCTAAGGCTGGCTCTGTATATACTAACACACATCCTTGAAGCAGATATAGCTAACAACAGAAAACAAATAAAGACAGCAGGAGATAAAACACTGCTCCTATTCACCACTGTAATCTGCATTTTCCATTGGATTTTAAAGTGTAAAGTGTTAACGCCAGTAGTTTCTGAGACAACTCAAAGCTAAACATATGAATTACATGTGGAGAGCTTGTTCAGTGAAAGAGCAACTTAACTAGAGCGGACTGAGCTCTAAGTGAGGATAAAAGCTACCGAGTATAGATGAAAAAAATGTTAAGACTTTAGTAATTAGAAAGAGCCAGCTGCAGCTAATAAGGAGGCATATTAAACTGGGATTGTTTTTAACTTTACTGCAGCTGAGACACTAAAGCCAAGTAAATCACTGGACCCTTTCACTGTATGACTGCTGGTAGAAAACTGCACGTGGAAAAAGTACTAGCAGCTGATCTGGTAGGAACACAAGTCCTAAATGAGGGCTCTCGTTCAGGTCAAGCTTTGGCAAACTCTAATCCTTCTCAGGTGACGTTACTTGTATTCGAACTTGCCCAGTTGATCTTCTCAAATATTTTCCTTCCTCTCCTCCTCAAGCCTTCCAGAGTGTGTTTAAGTAGCACAGACTAATGTTATTTTACCCAATGAGCTTCAGATTACATCAGGCTGAACATGCAGTAGTTTCACTTAGTGGTTGCTTGGAAAGCTATTAAGAGAAAACAATATAATACCAAGTCTGTCTTAAGATTCAGGTTTAGAAGGCTCATATTTCAATCCTTTTCCAAAAATTGAAAAAGCCCAACATGTATTTATGCCACTACTAATGTTACAATAAGTAAAATAAAAGTTGGAAGCCACTAGACTTTTTCCAGGAGTCTGATGGAAAGAACTATAAGGAATAAAAAATGAGAATCTGAGTTCTCAAATGTAGCATTAGGAAACTGAACTCCAATCGTTTTTAAAAAAACAAAAACCAAAAAAAACAACTTTCAGCCTTTAGGAGATTTGAATTTTTCTGATAATGCCATATACATGTAGGGGAAGGTACACAGACATGCCATTTAGTTAATCTCCCTCTTAACTTAAAAAAGTTACGTATACTGCCAGTAGATACATGTTGGAGATGTGATGCATTGCAAGCAATATTTGGTCGTGTTTTGGTCATGCCCTACTATCAATTCTTTTTTGAAAGAAATTATAATTAGAGTTAACAGTGTTTTGAACACAGCACCAATGACTTTGGCAAACATGTGTGTTCTTGGGAATTCCATATGGAATTCAAATGGCATCTTTCCCAGATTTCACTCTTAAAGCAGGCTTTATTAGGGACATGCAGGGTAATATGATTTCATTGGAAGAGCAAGATAACACCAAAGGCTGATCCATTATGGTGAGATACCACAGCTAGTATCTACAGAAAGAGTCATGTTTAGTAGGCATAATGGCATTGAAACATTTAGTGTGATTTGGAAAGAATTCTTAGATCATTTTGGTAATTAAAAAGTTAGTCCTTGCACACTTCCCTTTTTCTTCTTCTGTCCCTCCCTCTTCCCTCTTTTTTTTTTCTTTTCCCCTTTATTACTTATTATGAGAGATGTATATAATTCATATACAGTTGATAGAAATATTTATTTCTGAGTTTTGTATTGCATTTTTTAAAACAATTAAAAATGACCTTGTTTCAAGAAAAGAAAAAAAACCTTAGAGTTAATATAATATGCCCGATTCTGATCAAACAAACTCATCCTAATATTACCACCAGTACAACTTCAGTGGAATCACCCCTGCTTCATTCCAGAGAGAAATGAGAATTAGGCCCCATACATTGGCCATTTCATTTACAATATGTTCTCAGTGTTGATGAAGCATTCAAGGTAAGAAAAAAGGAGCACGGAGGACCTTGCACAAGGAACAGAGGACCTGGGACATTTGGTAAAACAGGGATAAGCTCAGCAACCCAGGTTGCTCAGATTAACTTTCTGCCTTTACTCTAATCTTATCATTTGTACTTCTCTTAAGCAGGTACTTGTTTTCAAGACTTATCTTTTTTGTTCAGACAATGGAGGCGACAGGTTCAAAAATATAACAGGAACAAAAAGGGAGAATTTCAGGAGTTTGGCTGGATGTAAACTCTTGCTGTAGGGGAATGAAAAAGCTGTGGACTCCTGTTCTTCAGGAGATCAGGACAATTCTTAGGTTTGATCTCGATATTTCATAAAGGGACTAGGGCAGTTGTGAAAGTTTCCTAAAACTTGTATCCTGGGAATTCTGAGAAGACAAAAAAAAAATGACAGTGGGGGTGTTCTCCGCATAACCACTCATTCTCCTTGTCTAACAGAAACTAGCAAAGCCTAAACTGGCATCAGCCTAATACCTGGTGTTCTGAAAAATCATACTCCAAGGACACTAAGTATAGAGCTGGAAATGATGAAGCACTTAGGCTTAGATAGAATTTTTACCTTGGAATGGCGGAAGTAGTTCCTTTTTCTAGCCTCCCAAAACTGCACAGTCAGCTTCCTTAAGGGTATATAAAGTAGGGGTGTGCAAAGCGGACAGTATTCAATTTGGATTCAGATTTGGCCTGATTTGGGGGACAGTGATTCAATTTGTTGATTCAGATCACTGTCCTGATTCGATTTGGCAGAATCTGAAGATTCGATTCTGATTCGGAGAATCAGCGATTTAGCCATAGACATAGCTTTATATGTTTTTTCTACATACCTCAAGGTACCAGGCTCAGCTCATAAACACTGAGATGGTGGGGTGGATGGAGCATCCCAAGGGAGTGGGGGGGGGGGTCGGTCCCCCACACATTGGGTGGTGGACCCAGAAGTGGACCAGAAGTACTTCTAGGTCTGCTGCCGAGCACATGGGGAAAACCCCCACACCCCTCTGGCTCAGCGATCAGCCATGGGGGGACCCCAGGTGACCCCCCAGACCCAGGAGTCACCAGTCGCCAAGCCGGGGAATGGGGGGTAGTCCCCATGTGCTCCACAGTGGACCTGGAAGTGGACTGGAAGTATTTCTGGTCCACTTCTGGGTCTGCCACCAAGCATGTGGGCTCCCCCCTCCCGCACTCCCGTGGGATGTTCCATCCACCCCACCATCGCAGTGTTTACAAACCACACTTGGTATCTTGAGGTACGTAAAAAAAACATATAAAGCTGTCTATGGTTGAATTGTCAAATCTCTCCAAATCAAATTGGAGGCTTCCCTGAATGTCTGTACGTACCCCAAGGGTTCTCATGAAAAGCTGTGGTGTAACTGTACAGGAAATCCAAGACAGATTACAAACACAATGCAAACACCTCTTTTTCCATAGCAGCCAAAACAGATTCATATGAGCAACACTGTCATCCCTGAATTTTGCAATGCCAAACTGAATTAATTTAATACTTGCTTCTGTTAGTAAGGACATTGTAAAATTTGAGAGGCAATGTGATCCAGTGGGTATGGCAATGGACTGAAAGTAACCAAGATTTCTTCTTAGCCTTGAAATATAGTTTTCAGGAAGTCTTTGAAAGCAGAAAACAGGCAGAGTTTAGTAAGTGTCATTGAATGCAATTTTATTGAATGAAAAAGGAAAAAAAAGTTGTGGTGACCATTTGTAATTCTGCACTGTTTGATTATATAACAAAGAAACCACAATGCACTGTCATAGAAGCATCCTTGGAATCTACTGAAAAGACTTCCACTAAGAAGTAATATTTCGTTTAGAAAAATGTTGAGTTTAGAACATTTGTCAAGAAAACTGTGATTTTATAATGCATGATAGCTGATTACCTCCCATAATAAAGAAATAACATAAATTACTTTATGCTAGAACACCACTTTGTATATGGATAAAGCAGCTGTTAAGCTCTATATTAGCATAAAACTTGATGAGCAACTCTTATAAAAATGGAAAGTTACATATATGACAAGGTTGATAAGAACAGCCTTATAAAAGGCAGCCCCTTGCAAACAGAGGGAGCAACAGAGGAGAAGCAAACAGGGTGTTTTCCTGGGAGTTTGCTGCAGAAGGGGGTGGGAGGTGGGGGTGAGTGAGTGAGTGGCATGCACACTTTGTTTCTTGTATTTTGTTTCCTACAGCCCAGCTGTTTTCCAGGGAGCACAGGAGGCATACACGGAGGGGGCTAGGATCTGCAACTGTTACTTGTGTGGAATATGCCATGTTCATGTTTCTCTCAGATGGTCAAGATAATTTCATCTGTATCAAGTGTAACCTGGTGTCCATCTTGGAGGAAAAGACTGAGGGGTTGGAATCACTGGTATTCATGCTGTGCGTTGTCAGGAAAAATGAAGATTTCTTGGATAGGCATTATGAAAGGCTGGCACTAAAGAGGCCAAAGAGAAAAGAAGAGAAGTGGCCACGTGTGACTACTAGAAGAATGAGGTTCCACATAGTTCCAGAGGCTTAGACTGAAACCTTCAAGAACTCTACAGTAGAACAGCTGAAGGAAAAGACAGGAGGTGAGGACATCAGCAGACAAGAATCAGAGGATGCAGCAGTCTAGAGGACAGTAACTGCAAGGCTCCAAGGATGGGGACTCTGAATCTACTGCATCAAGATAGAAGAAGAGACTAGTGGTGGTTGGTGATTCCTTTCTGTGGGGCACAGAAGCTCCAATCTGTCATCCAGATGTGGGGTGTGCTGTTTTCCTGGACCCCATATTCCAGGTATCATAGAAACATTGCCAGAGCTCATCCATCCTTTAGATCACTATCATCCCTACTTGTCCATGTAGGCACCAAAAATGGCAGGAATAACACCAAGGAGACCAAAGGAGACTACAAGGCTTTTGGCACGAGAATTAAGGAATTTGGAGCCCAAGTGGTGTTCTCATCAATCCTTCCAGTGGAAGGTAAAAGCCCAAGCATGGTATCATATGATGTTAGTAAACACCTAGCTGGGATGGTGGTGACATGAAGGCTTAGATTTTTCCATAATGGACAGACATGCTGGGAGGGAGAAGGGCTATCCGGAGACAGGATCCATCTGACCAGAAATGGAAAGGGCATCGTCTGACCACCCTAGCAAGAAGCGCTTTAAACTACGTTCCATGAAGGGTGGGGTGGGGGAGGGATGGAGTAGTGGTGGAAATGATTTAAAAAAATTCTCCAGCAACAGAGGAGAAAGGACCAGAAGGAGCAATTCAACTTTGGGAAAGGATCAGAGTGCCCAGGACAGCAACAAGTGATGCAAAAGGGAAACAAGTAGGTTGAAATGGAAAAATATGACTAGAGGTGCACCAATATATCTGTCCATATCATCTTGGCACTGATAAAAGGAAAATTGACATTATTAGCAATCAACTTTTTTTGGCTGATGTGGCCGATAATGTTGCCAATAAATGTCACATGAATGCACGCAGCCACAGCATGCACATGGTCAGAAATGCAGCCCGGCAGCTTGGAGAGCTGTGTCTGGCTGGTAAGTCTGTGGAGGGGAAGCATGGGGGACGGGAGAGGTGCAGCTCGAGGCCCCCATGGTGAGGGAAGGAGTGGAGCTGGGGCTGAGGCTGGGGCAGGACCTGGCAATGCCCAGCCAGGGCAGGGTGGGGCATGTGACAGAGTCACCAGTTCATCTAGGGAGTGTGGGGGGGGGGCATGGTTCCCACTGCTGTGCTCCCCCTGGGGGAGGCGTGGGGGGCATATGCCCCCCGGATCTGAGAGCAGGGCAAAGGCGGGTTGCCACTGCACGCTCAGGGCTGGGGCTGCTACAGCCTATTCCCAGCAGCTGCGCTTGGGCCAGTTAGGGCAAGACAGGCAACAGTTGTACTGGAACAGGGAGCTACATGGGGGCTAGAGCCACCCCAAAATTCAATGTAGCCAGTTGAATTTGTAGTCCCCAACCAGTGCTGCTGTTGCCACCCACCCCACTGGCCCAAACACACCTGCTGGGAAGAGCCCAGCGCAGCTCCCAAATGCGAGCATGCAGCAACAGCCCACCCTCAACCATCACACAGATCTGGGGAGCACATGCCTACCCTGGGGATGCACATAGCAGCAAGAGCCACCCACCTTTCCTCAGTCCCCTCATGACCCCCAGATGAGCCACCAGCTGCATCCTGCTCCTCAGCCCTCCCCAGCTGAGCAGCACCTACCCCTGCAAATGGCTGGTCAATAATCAGCCATCAGTATCATCCCCAAAAAAATGTATCGGTGCACCCCTAAATATGATCGATGTATGTATACAAATGTGAGAATATGAGGAACAAATAAAATGAGCTGAAAGTTGCAGCCTATGAAAAGAACTATGATCTAATTCTGTTTTGGAAAGACATGCTTGGGAAAAAGGGTGGTGGAGTTGCCTTGTATATCAAAAATAAGACCATCAAGTCAAGAAGACACTCTTCAAGAAGGTGACAAAATTATCTAAAAGCTATAGGAGACTTCAATTTTATGAACATTTGCTGCAAAAAATACAGCAAAACATAAAATGTTGAGCAAGTTCCTAACTTATGTGGAGGACAACTTTCTGCTCCAGAAGGCTGAGGATACAACTAGGGGATCATCTATCTTCAATCTTGTCCTGGCCAGTAGGAAAGAACTGGCAGAGGATGTGTACGTGATGGGAAACTTGGGAGGAAATGATCACAATAAGATTGAATTCATGATCCTGAGACAGGGAATGCATGAGGTTTGCAAATCTAAGACACCAGATTTCAAAAAAGGCAGACTTCAACCAACTCAAGGACTTAGTAGACATGGCAGATAAAGGCACCCAGGAGGGCTAGAAACTGCTAAAGTACTGTATGCCTAGCAAGAAATGGTTCTGACATAATGGAAGCACAAGAAGAAGGACAAGAGGCCCATGTGGCTGCACAAGTTGCTTCTCGGATGCCTCAAATGCAAAAGGAAAGCATACAGGCAATGGAAAAATGGGCAAGTCACCAAGGAAATATACCAGGAAACACCAAGAACTTGCAGGGACAAAATCAGAAAGACAAAGCTCAGAAATGAACTTCACTTAGTGAGGAAAGTTAAGGACAACAAAAAGAGGTTCTATAAATATGGTGGCCAAAAGAGAAAGGCCAAGGAAGCTGTGGGTCTGCTGTTAAATAGCTACAGTGAACTCTTAGCAGAAGATGAAAAAGATGGAGCTGATCAACTGCTATTTTTACTTCAGTCTTAAAAAAAAAAAAAAAAAAATTAAGCTGCAACCAGACAGCTAATAAGGATTATCTGGATAATGACTGCAATAAGCTGAGGTGTAAGACAACAAAAATGACAAATAGAGAGCTTTTTCGGGTCTGAATAAATCAAGTCAGCACAGCTTCATGAACCTCATTCAGGGTACTGAAGAAACTGGCAAAGATGTCAAAATAATTATGAAGCCATGGACAATGGGTGGGATACCACAGAAATGGAAAAAGTCCAACATAGTGCCCTTCACTGAACAAGGCAAAAAAGGAGGACCTGGGAAATTACAAACTAGCTAGCATCACCTCAAAAACTGTGGAGTTACTGGGCATATCATAAGGAAGGTCCATTTGCAAGCATCTCGAGAAGGAAAGGTTGATCAGAACAGGCCAGCATGGATTTACAATGAAAAAAATCATCAGACAAACTCTATCTCCTTCTACTTGGATGTATGAAGGCAATACAGTGGATATAGTATATCTGGACTTCAACAAGTCCCAAAGTATATCTGGACTTCAACAAAGTCCCAAATGACCTTCCATAAACAAATTGGAGAAATGTGAGCTAGACAAAAACTACTACAAGATGGGTAGGCAACTAACTCAACAGCTGCAAGTAAAGAGTAATTATAAAGATACCCGTGTCAGAATGGCAGGTTTCAAATGGAGTCCCACAGGGGTCTCTCCTGGACCCAGGACTATTCAACATATTTAATAATAATTTGGATACTGGAATAGAAAGTTGCTTGAGCAAGTCTGCAGACAACACAAATCTGGGAAGAACTGAGAACTTGTTGGAGGACAGCAGTGCAATTCAGAAGGATTTTGATGAATTGGGATGTTGGGCTGGAACTAAAAGAATATAGTTCAGTGCTGACAAAAGCAAGGTACTACACCTCAGGAAAAAATAGTCCAAAATGGACAATATTTGGCTGGATGGCAGCACTACATAGAACGATCTAGGAGTCTTGGTAGATCACACAATGTGAGTCTGTAGAGTGATGCCACTGCACAAAAGGTGAATAAGTTTTGGAGATAAATCAATAGAAACACTGGTGCAAGACATGAGAAGTGATACTTGGCACTGGTTAGGCTTCATCTAGAGTACTGTATGCAGTTTTGGCTCCACATTTCAAAAAAAGGAAACATAGAGAAGTTAGAGAGGATCTGCAGGCTGGTGACAAAAATGATAAAGGGCTTGGAAGGCACAGCATACAAGGAGAAATTGAAGGAAATAGGCATGTTCAGCTTGCAGAAAAGGCAATACAGTGGGGACATGATAGAAGTCTTCAAATATCTGAAGGGCTGCTGTAAAGAAGGGGGAGAACACCTTTTCTGTGTGGCTACAGAGAGCAAGGTATGGACTAATGGCTTGAAGTTGCTCTTTATTCAGGCCAAGTAGGCTTAGATAGGGTATCAGAAAAAAACGTCCTTGCTGTTGGAACAGTGAAGCAGTGGAATAGACTGCTTAAGGAAGTTGTAGACTCTCCGTCACTGGGAAGTGTTCAGGAAGGGATTGGATAAGCATTGGTTAGGGATAATCTAGGTGTAGCTATGATTGTTAAGCTATGCCTATTTCCCATGCTTGTGTGCTTTGCCGATTGCCCCATGGGGCTAGGAAGGAATTTTTCCCCTTTCTGTTCCTATACAGGTTGAGATTTTTTTTGCCTTCCTCAAAAGCATTTGGTGTTGATCAAAACTTGGGGTTTCTCAAATGTATTTTAGCAATTTTACCATCATTGTCTGCCTGCTCTATGTGTGGCAGATTGTTACATAACTACAAGGCATACAGCACCCCAGAGTTGATGCTGTAGTTTCAATAGCAGGTTAGACAAGGATTTGTATGGGATGGTTTGTATAAGGATGATCTAGAAATGTGAAAGGTTAAATGTTTAAATGATAAGTACAGGCAGTCCTCAGACTTATGACACAATTGGTTCCTTAAGTCGAAACGTTGCAACTCGGAACCTATTTTCTCATAGGATACAATGTTACAAATGGGGGACTGGTTTCTGAACCAAGACCTGATACCCTATTTTCACCCCAAATAACCCAGAATTCTGTACTCAAATCAATTATAGATGAGTAATATAGCTATATTAACATATTTATATTGTAAATAGCAATCATATTGATTTGGAAGGACTTCTTTGAGGTGACTTGGCTGGACTTTTTGAAGGGGTCTTGGCTAGACTTTTTGAAGGGTTGTTGGCTGGAGTCTTCTCACGAGTCTTGGCTGCAGGTTTTTCTGGAGTCTCGTCTGCTTTCTTAAAGAAAGTGCCTAAGGAAGTTTGGACAGATGGGAGATGGGCGACGCATCAAGCACTGTAAAGTTGAAACTGACATCAGAAAGTTGAAGCAGGTGCCAATTTATAAACATTGTAAGTGCAGAACATTGTAACTTGAAACGTTGTAAGTCGAGGACTGCCTGCATACTTATACCGGTAATGAATTACCAGCTAACTTTAGTGTGGGGCACAGTTCAGCAGGGAAAGGAAGCAGCACAGTGACTCAGGAACAGGAAGACAGCAGGGCAGTTAGGAAGGAGAAGAGAAGAGGGGTAGGAGAGGAAGAAGGGGAGGTGTGAGGAGGAACTCGTAACCATAGCTAGTCTGCTCCCTCCCTCCTAGTGCCCAAGTGGCTGCAGTAGGCTGGGAGAGCCCCTCACCTGCTGCCGCCGCCCACAACTTCACATGAGCTGTGCTGTCTGGCAGAGCTTGCCTCCAGGTAAGCAGACCACCCCATCAAAGGACCTGGGAGCAGCTCCCAGCAGCAGCTGTGTCCAAGCAGGTCTGTGCATGCCCTCTGGCTCTCTGCGCTGCTCTAGGAAGGCAGCAGCAGCTTCTCCCCTGCAGCAGGGCAGGGTAGGCACTGGCCTGGGGCTCTGCATCCCCCAGCTGAGACTAGGTATGTGTTATTGGTTAACGATTTAACCAATATAATTCGAGAAGGTTAAATGGATATTTTTTTTAATGATATTTACATCCCTAGGACGATCCTGCCTCAAGTCGGGGGTTGGACTAAATGACCCCTAAATGACTTTCCAGCCCTTCTTTTCTATAATTTTATGTCATTGTGATTTCCTAAATAATGGAGCCAAGCCACAAAGATCTGACCCAAGTGTTCTGAAAGTTCAGGGCTCATATCTAGCTTGAAGATTTTCCTGTTGCCTAGCTGTCACAGAAGTAGGTTCAGGACAGAAGGAGGAGGCTTAACAGACTTTCTACAGAAGTGACAGTTTAATAAAAGTATGGAGAGAAGCTGAATCATTATGAAACAAAAAAGGTAGCTGTTTGTAGAGATAAAAAAAGAAAAATTTCAGTATTCTTTACCCAATTATAAAGCAACAAAACAAAAATTCAAAGAAGGTGAATAAACTCATAAATTTTAAAAGGTGGTCTCCAAGTACATGTCTCTCAAAACTAAAATCTCCAAACAGGGGAAGGCTTAAATATTATTTGCCATACCTGGCAATAGCTATAAGCAAAGGCAAAAACAACTAACTGCTGTGTGGTAAACAAGCATAGTGACCTCTTCCTGCCATGTCAGTATTGAATCAATGTTCCAGTACATTGTAATTAGGATGCACTGGGCAGCTGGTGGTGCTGACTTCCGGATGAGACATAAAACAAGTCTAAACCAATTGTAATTACAGACCCCAGGATACTTTTTTGCAAGTATAGGGATGTCCATGCTAGATCCCATTCCAGCTCCCTAAATTTAGACACTGTATCTTTGTAGTCATACGAATAGTGCCTAGCACAATTACCCCCAAATCTCAGTTGCTGCTTCTAAGTGCTATGGTAATATAAGCCAATAGATTTATATGAAAAAATAATGCAGCCACTATAGCACTAATGACAAAAACAGGAGACTAACACATGCACAAACTGAGCAGGCTGTTCAAATCTACTGTGTGGGAGATACTTCAGTAGGAATTTCAATTTGGAGCAATGTTAAGACCTTGTCTGGGCTAGAAAGGTTTGCACCAGAGTTGCACACTGCACATGTGTAATATAAAGTTGGCACTGGTGTAGTTTGCCAAGTAAGTTGCCAAGATAAGGGTGTATCAAATAGCTATATAAGCTATTATGATGTAACTGTTACATCTGTACCCTCCTTTAGCAACACAAGTGGAGCAATTTTCATCCTATTTTATCCATAGTTAAAGTGATGGCAATTTAGTTCACATATGCTGCAACTGAAGCATACAGACATAACAGCTAAATCATAAAAGCCAATGATGACTTCCAAACAAAGACTTCCCCTCCCTTTTCAAGTTGGTTGAAAGTTACAAATGTCCAAAGCCTAAATTGCCCAAATAGAGATCCCATCTTCATTGGTGCTGTTCATCTATATTGCATGGTTTGCATTAAAGCAGCTGCCCTGATACAAGATACCCGGTCTAGAAATGGTCTAAAATGAGGCTATGTAACTGTTTCCTTCTATACTTTTCTCAGGAACCCTTCCCCTGCCACCCTCCCTCTTACTGCATATATCTTGTATGAGTGTAGGCAAAATATATATTTTCAAGTAAAAAAAAATCTTCAGATAAATAAGAACAAACTCTGAAAGGTTTATCCAAAAAAGGACAGGAGTCAGAGCAGAGTTTGAGAGTGACCACTCCTTAATCTGCCCATTCTTGATTTTTTATTTTTTTGAATTACTATTAATTGCCCACCTATAGATACAGGCCACATCTTAATAAACATATTTTCTCATATGCATCTCTCCTTTCCATACCTTTTAGTCCACTTAAAGGACAAAAGCAACTGAAATAAAGAAAAATATGGGGAAAGCTAACTGTATTCTCTCGTGCCTCTATTTCCTAACCAAATTTGGGATGATTATTTATGGTTAAAAAAGACCCCCCAAAATCTCACAACAATAACCCTAGGTGAATCCATCTATGCATATCATTTTAATATCATAATAGGAGTAAGAATCATGGGACCAGACGGATCTCCACAGAACAGTGGCGCACACCCCATCGACCACAGTTTGTTAATCACAAGTCTAAGAGAGAAATGTAGCCAATTCGAGGGTGTAGGTTGTAGCTGTGTTGGTCTGAGGACATAGATTCATAGATGTCTTTTTTGCGAGGCAAAAGAGGGAAAGGGGCCAGGAGGCCTCCATGGCTGACCAGAGAAATCCAGGGCAGCCTAAGGGCCAAAAGGGGAGCACATAAAAAGTGGAAACAGGGTGAGATCACTAAAGATGAATATACCTCCTCTGCTCGTGCTTGTAGGGAGGCAGTTAGGCGGGCCAAAGCTACCATGGAGCTGAGGATGGCAACCCAAGTAAAAGACAACAAGAAATTGTTTTTTAGATATGTAGGGAGTAAAAGGAAGGTCCAGGGAGGAATAGGACCCCTGCTAAATGGGCAGAAACAATTGGTGACAGACAGGGGGGATAAGGCTGAACTCCTCAACGAGTTCTTTGCCTCAGTATTCCAAAGCGAGGGACACGACAAGTCTCTCACTGGGGTTGTAGAGAGGCAGCAGCAAGGCGCCAGACTTCCATACGTAGATCCTGAGATGGTGCAGAGTCACTTGGAAGAACTGGATGCCTTTAAGTCGGCAGGCCCGGATGGGCTCCATCCGAGGGTGCTGAAGGCACTGGCCGACGTCACTGCAGAGCCACTGGCGGGAATATTCGAACGCTCGTGGCGCACGGGCCAAACCCCAGAAGACTGGAAAACGGCTAACGTGGTCCCCATTTTCAAAAAGGGGAGGAAGGAGGACCCGGGCAATTATAGGCCGGTCAGTCTCACCTCCATCCTTGGTAAAGTCTTTGAAAAAATGATCAAGGCTCACATTTGTGAGAGCCCGGCAGGGCAAATTATGCTGAGGGGAAACCACCATGGGTTTGTGGCGGGCAGATCGTGCCTGACCAACCTAATCTCTTTCTATGACCAGGTTACGAAACACCTGGACACAGGAGGAGGGGTGGATGTCGTATACTTAGACTTCAGGAAGGCCTTCGATACGGTATCCCACCCCATACTGGTGAACAAGTTAAGAGGCTGTGATGTGGATGACTGCACGGTCCGGTGGGTGGCAAATTGGCTAGAGGGTCGCACCCAAAGAGTCGTGGTAGATGGGTCGGTCTCGACCTGGAAGGGTGTGGGCAGTGGGGTCCCGCAGGGCTCGGTCCTTGGACCGATACTCTTTAATGTCTTCATCAGCGACTTGGACGAGGGAGTCAAATGTACTCTGTCCAAGTTTGCAGACGACACAAAGCTATGGGGAGAAGTGGACACGCCGGAGGGCAGGGAACAGCTGCAGGCAGACCTGGATACATTGCACAAGTGGGCAGAAAACAACAGGATGCAGTTCAACAAGGAGAAATGCAAAGTGCTGCACCTAGGGAGGAAAAATGTCCAGCACACCTACAGCCTAGGGAATGACCTGCTGGGTGGCACAGAGGTGGAAAGGGATCTTGGAGTCCTAGTGGACTCCAAGATGAACATGAGCCGGCAGTGTGACGAAGCCATCAGAAAAGCCAATGGCACTTTATCGTGCATCAGCAGATGCATGACGAATAGGTCCAGGGAGGTAATACTTCCCTTCTATAGGGCGTTGGTCAGACCGCAGTTGGAGTACTGCGTGCAATTCTGGGCGCCACACTTCAAGAAGGATGCGGATAACCTGGAGAGGGTACAGAGAAGGGCAACTCGTATGGTCAAGGGCCTGCAGACCAAGCCCTACGAGGAGAGACTAGAGAAACTGGAACTTTTCAGCCTCCGCAAGAGAAGGTTGAGAGGCGACCTTGTGGCTGCCTTTAAGTTCATCACGGGGGCACAGAAGGGAACTGGTGAGGATTTATTCACCAAGGCGCCCCCGGGGGTTACAAGAAACAATGGCCACAAGCTAGCAGAGAGCAGATTCAGATTGGACATTAGGAAGAACTTCTTCACAGTTCAAGTGGCCAAGGTCTGGAAGGGCTCCCAAGGGAGGTGGTGCTCTCCCCTACCCTGGGGGTCTTCAAGAGGAGGTTAGACGAGTATCTAGCTGGGGTCATCTAGACCCAGCACTCTTTCCTGCCTATGCAGGGGGTCGGACTTGATGATCTATTGAGGTCCCTTCCGACCCTAACATCTATGAATCTATGTTAGTGTCAGCAGGGACCTCAATAGATCATCTAGTCCGACCCCCTGCATAGGCAGGAAAAAGTGCTGGGTCTAGATGACCCCAGCTAGATACTCATCTAACCTCCTCTTGAAGACCCCCAGGGTAGGGGAGAGCACCACCTCCCTTGGGAACCCGTTCCAGACCTTGGCCACTCGAACTGTGAAGAAGTTCTTCCTAATGTCCAATCTAAATCTGCTCTCTGCTAGCTTGTGGCCATTATTTCTTGTAACCCCCGGGCGCGCCTTGGTGAATTAAACCTCATCAATTCCCTTCTGTGCCCCCGTGATGAACTTATAGGCAGCCACAAGGTCGCCTCTCAACCTTCTCTTGCAGAGGCTGAAAAGGTCCAGGTTCTCTAGTCTCTCCTCACAGGGCTTGGTCTGCAAGCCCCTAACCATACGAGTGGCCCTTCTCTGGACTCTCTCCAGGTTATCCACATCCCTCTTGAAGTGCGGTGCCCAGAATTGCATGCAGTACTCTAACTGCAGTCTGACCAGCGCCCGACAGAGGGGAAGTATCACCTCCTTGGATCTATTCGTCATGCATCTGCTGATGCACGATAAAGTGCCATTGGCTTTTCTGATGGCTTCGTCACACTGCCAACTCATGTTTATCTTGGAGTCCACTAGGATTCCCAGATCCCTTTCCACTTCCGTGCCACCCACCAGGTCATTCCCTAGGCTGTAGGTGTGCTGGACATTTTTCCTCCCCAGGTGCAGCACTTTGCATTTCTCCTTGTTGAACTGTATTCTGTTGTTTTCTGCCCACTTGTCCAACCTGTCCAGGTCTGCTTGCAGCTCTTCCCTGCCCTCCGGCGTGTCCATTTCTCCCCATAGCTTTGTGTCATCTGCAAACTTGGACAGAGTACATTTCACTCCCTCATCCAAGTCGCTGATGAAGACATTAAAGAGTATCAGTCCAAGGACCGAGCCCTGTGGGACCCCACTGCCCACACCCTTCCAGGTCGAAGCTGACCCATCCACCACGACTCTCTGGGTGCGACCCTCTAGCCAATTCACCACCCACTGGACTGTGTAGTCATCCAAGTCACAGCCTCTTAACTTGTTCACCAGTATGGGGTGGGATACTGTATCGAAGGCCTTCCTGAAGTCTAAGTATACGACATCCACCCCTCCTCCTGTGTCCAGGCATGTGACATAGGCAGACAAGGTTCTTTGGGTGAATCTGATATCAGAACTGTGTACAGTCATGGGTTGAAATTAGCCACTCACCTCCTGTTGACGGTCCTAGTGCTTAGAAATCCCCTTAGTTTCTAAAGAGGAAAAAAAACACGTGAGACTAAACCAGATTTCTATGAAACCCCAAAGATTCTAGGGCAGTTAGGTTTTCCTCCCATCCTATACCCAGGTTCCCAGCCTTTCACCTCAACCTTCAACTAGTAGGCATCTTGAAATGTTAAGCTTCTGATCTGTAAGAAAAACACTCCCCTCATCCTTCTACCACAGAGTTGCTGGCTGTTCCAAGAATGAAAGGGCATTCCAACCAGCCTTTTTTTTCACCCAGATAATTATCTATGGTACCTGACACTGTCTTCTGCTTGGAAAAAGCAGAGAGCAGCAGCAGCAAGGGAAACCAGCCTGGCTTACCTTATAGTTCCAAACAGCAGCAGTGAGACCTGAGAAAACTGGCCACTCCTCATTCTGGGGCAGCTTTCCAGACTCTAAGGAGCAATCAGTGGGAGCTGGAGCAATCAGTCTACACATCTAAAGAAACAGCCGACATCTTTTCATGCTCAAGTTGCATTTGGGGAGTTATTTTTGCAACCAAAAGGGTTGAAGATTAAATTTATATGAGGGAAGATTCTGCCAAAGTCAATAATATTTGCGCATGAAAACTTCTTTCTTGCTCGTCTGATGGATTGGCCAAGTTCCAAGTATAGAAGTCTAGGTCACCAGACCTTCCTATGCTTTTCTCTAAATATAATTCAGGGAGATGATTTGACAGATTTATAAAGCAGATTAGAGTGAAATCAAATCTACATGAATAAAGTTCTTTAAAAGTTACAAGGTTAAAGCTGGTCCAGGCTGAGGTACCTCTTGACCACATATTAGTTCTTACATGGGTTTTCAACCTGCAGAATAGCAACAGGGCTCCAGAATGTCACAAACAGCCTCCTTTGTTATAGTTGGATGGAAAGGGGGGTACTGAACCTTTTCTCTAGGGTCACAATACAAAACAGGCTGAGAAGCACTGCCCTAGATCTACACAAGAAGCATATGACCTGGAGAATCTTGAGTAAGATTAAATAGTACACCTGCTTTAAAAAAAAAGCCTCAATTTCAGAAAACTGCAGGTCAAATGTTTGAATAGTTTATTAACATATTTTATTGCATAACACAGGCATAAATATAACATACACCTTAGTTTTGGAAGGTAGAATGTAGGGAAAAAAGATTTTTCCAGAGTTATGGCTGACTGTGACAGAGTAAGTCCTCCTGGAAACAGTGTTCAGGAAGTGTGGCATCTTAGGAGACAGTGAAGCAGCACAAACTTCCTAGTGTGGCAGGACAACAACAAGGATACTCCTCAAACCCTTGAAAGGATAGTAGCAAGACTATTACTTCTTTATTGTAAATAGTTCTTTATATAAAGTTCATGTTAATGATAAAGTGTGGATTCTCACCACAAAACTCATCAAAATATCACAGACTGCATGCAGCAGCTCACTTGCCTGAGCCAAGTCAAAGTGCTCAGGCTATGAAAGGGTTAACACTGGATTCTACCCTGTCTGCTTACAGGACCAGAAAAGTAGCAGTCATCTTGGCAGCTATGGGTGCCTGCAGACATTTAGGGCGCCTATACACGAGCAGCAAGGCTGCTCTGATGCACTGATTAATTGAGTCTGTTGGAGCATGGCAATTACTGTACTCCAGCAGTCTCCTGTGTCTCATGTCTCTGCATCCCTGCACTTAAAAATGGCAGCAGGGGCACTTTATCTAAAGCTTGTTCGATGACCTTTAGATAAAGCTCCCCCGCTGCCATTTTTAGGCATGGGTACACATACAGGAGATGCTTCAGGAGCTTAAATTAGAGCAGCTCTGAGCCACTCTAATAAAAGCTCCCTCCCACCCACTCCCGGAGCACATGTATAAATGCCCTAAAAGGCCGCCCTCTAACTCATAGTGCTTTAGCCAAAGCACTATGAGTTAGAGCCCCACCACTCAGGAGGGCTCAAGCCTGCCTGCACCAGCCTTGGTCATCAGGTGGGGGCTCTCCAGTAGCCACCACGCAGGCTGTTGAACCACCCCTCCCCCCATCCCTGTCCCCATCCAGCTCTGGCCACCCCCAGGGCTGTCAGTGGTGGAAACAGGGAGGGAAAAGGAACAGTGCATGGTTTTGCGTGGACAGAGTTGGGGCGGGGGGGTAGAATTGAGGTCTCTCACTTCACCAGGGTACTGTGGGGAGCTGGGCTGGGCCTAGGAGGGGAGGGGGCTCCATTTCACCCTATCCACCCTCCTCCCTCCCCCGCACCAGCTCAGCCCACAACAAAGCCAAGCTGGCAGCAGCTGCTTCTGCTGTCAAGAGGCCTGGGTGGGGGTTGAGGGAAGGGAGCCCCTGTTTCATGGCGCCCCCAGCTACTCCAGCTGGGGTACTGGGGGGAGCTGGGCTGAGCCCACAAGGCAAAGGGGGCCCCCACCCAGGCTTCTTGACAGCAGCAGCTGCCAGCTTGGCTTTGCTTTGCTGTGGCTGAGTTGGGGGAGGAGGAGGGTGGAACAGAGCTCCCTTGCCTTGCAGGCCTGGCTCAGCGCCGCCCCCCAGTACCCCAGCCATGGTAACTGGGGACGGGAGAGGGCTACAATGCAGGGGGGCTCCATTCCACCTCCTCCCAGCTCTGCAGGGATAGTCCAGCTGGCAGCTGAGTGCTCCCTCCCCATCCCCCTTCCACGTTGACAGCCTGGGGCAGGGGCGGGCTGGTTCTCTGTGCCCAGCCCAGCCCTGCAAAGGTGTGAAAAATTAACCCTTGAGGAACACAAGTTCCCTAAGGTGCTCTGCTCTATAGCACCCTCAACTAATATCTGATTTATTGAGGATTAATTTTTCACGTGATGTGATTGGCCATTTTAAAAGTGTTCTGCAGCCATGCACATATGTCACAAATGTAGAATACTTTCAGGGGCCTGAGTGATCACATGAAAAATGTAACTTTTTTAAGTGCCCTATAAGTCACAGCATCTGTCTGCTGTGATGTCCCCCCTGCTTCTATCCTAGTGGCAAAAATCAGCTTCCCTGCTTAAGATACACAACCCAATTTTGGAGGTCTGACTTTGGAAGGAAAGGCATGACTGGTATATGAATAAATATGGTAATTACAAATAAAAATAAAATCACCGTGTTTATATTGTAACTTACATGAAAGTAAAATGATCGAATTCTCTATCAAAATATGCCAGGCAGAATAGCTAGGCAAATTTCTCTCTCCCTTTCACCTGCTCTCCTTGAATAAGAAATTTTAGTGTACTAGTGATACATGCTGTACCTCTGAAACACAGTAAAATCATACTGTACATGCTAGGGTTTCAAATCTTTATGCTTAAATATATTAAGGAACTTTAATTTCCAAACACTAGGTTTTCCTTCAGGTGTTAGAAATAAAATAGAATTACAATTACAATTCTGTTGGAATAGAATTTAAAAAGAAACAAGAAAAGCTAACTTTGTTCGCTCAAGAAGAGTAGAGAAGAATAAATATTAGAGCACTAGAATACTGGATGAAGATTCCAGGCTTCATCTCTTCACTTTACCTGAGCAATTAGTTACAAAAGTATTTTCTATACTGTGCAATATGTAGGCACATCAACTGTGGTCAGTAAGCAATGCACTAAAAGTTAAACTCTAGTAAACTATAAGGTTTGTGGCTATGAATTATGTGTAAATAAATAACCAGTGTCCAAGTGTAACTACAGCTGGAACATCTATAGATAATGGCTTTTAAAAGCTTTCTTTTATAACAGTTTATTTCTAAGTCTTTTCATTACATGTTTGAGTCCCCCACCTTTTCTTCAATGGATTGTTAAGGTCCGGTGAATAACAGTTTGATGACATAGGTTCATGCTTAAATGTATCAAAGCAAGACTGAAAGCGCTTACCTCCTCACTGTGCAACACCCTTCAAAGGATCTTGCGACACAGTGGTTGAGAATCACTGGCCCAGTGGGGCCCCACTCTTGTTTAGATACTGCCATAATAAAAAAAATAAAGTAACTCAAATCCAAGTTTGAATTAACCTGGGCAAATTCAATCTTTGCAAATTCAACTCCCTGGCCAATATGGTGATAAAGATTCATGCCTAAATACATCAAAACAAACAGCATATAAGTAACAGATTTCAAAATAAGTCACGACGTGAGAGAAGCTAGTACTTCAAGATATTAGGAGCACAGTGGCCAGATCTAAAACCCAATGAACCTGACAGCAGTTTTCCCACAAAGTTCAATAAATTCTGAACCAGGCACTAAGACTGCACTTGAGAAACCACCCCACCACAAATGAGGACCGTATTTTTTCTGAACTGTATTTTACTGCAGTGTTTCTCAACCTTTTAAGTAGCAAGGACCTCCTAACTTCTGAAAATTTTAATAAGTACCCCAACACGCAATTTTCCTGGGAATTTTATATTTACAGACTAATGTGTGCCATATGTTGAAAGAAGGGCTGTGTATATAAGGCCATGATATGACAGATGTCTGATCTAGTGTGGGTACGGTTGCCACATTTTACACCAGGGGTGCACAACTCAAGTATGTACCTGGGCTAGAGGTGATGTTGGCCAAAGTTAGGAAGGCTGAACCCAGTGCTGTACAAAGCATGGCACGCCAAATTATTACTGGGGAATTTATAGCACCAAATTTTTTGCCATAATTTTGAGAGGAAGAAGGGGCAAGAGAGGAAAAGAGGGCAAGAGAGAGAGAGAGTGTTGGGGTACCCACGTACTCCCTGCCTGTCTCTCACATACCCCCAGGGGTACGCGTACCACAGGTTGAGAAACTATGTTTTACTGCAGCTAAGGTTCTAAATTACTAGCCCTGGTTGGATGTGGGATGAGACCCAAGTATGTTTTGCACTCAGGATATCAAAGACAGAGGATATCAAAAGGTAACCTGATTTTCCAAGACATCAGGATAAGAAAAGACTACTATAGTCATCTAGTCAGACCTGCACCGATAAAAGACTTCACCCAGCAGTTCTCATATCAAGTTCAACAGCTTATAACTAGGGACCTACTTAATTTGTGGTTTCATAAATTTTGCAGAAAATGGAAAATCCAGGATTGTCTGCAAAATCAACAAAAAAATAATAAAATAAAATGCTGGCTCACCAATAGGAGCCAGGGGTCCTCCCTGCTGGGAGTGGAAGGTGCCAGCTGGCAAGGCATCATGAAGGGCAGCAGACAAAATGGCATCTGCCCCCTCACTCCTCATCCCTCAACTGGGGCCTCTCCGCCAATCAGTACAGAAAAGCAGGAAGGCACAAAGGGCTGCCACCAATCAAGATAGTAGCTGTCCCCCTCCCCACCATCTCTCCTGCCCCACCCCCTGGGGCCTCTCTGCCAATCAGCGCTGAGGGGCTGCTGCAAAATACCTACAAAAATCGGCTCTGCGTACCATCAGTAGGTTGCAGAAAAAACCCTTTATCCCGTGATTTAAGTAGGTCCCTACTTATTACCTAACTAGGACATCTCTTTCAGAACAATATCCCCTTCTGTTTTAAAGGCATTGAGTACTGGGGGTTACCACAACCCATGGTGACCTGCTCCATGTCTTCCCGACTTTTTTCACTGTTAAAAAGTCGCATCTCATTTCCAGTGTGAATTTTCCTATTTCCCAGCCAATAAGTCTACTATGCCTTACTTTGACAAATGAAAGGGCCCTCGAGTATCACATATATTATTAAATACAGATCTTGAGCAAATCATTTCAAATTTCTTTCTAATAAGCTAAACAGGTTGATTCTGAGGGATACTTTCTAGAACAAGATCAATTTTATTCTTGTAGTTCTTTTCAGCCACCTCACCCTCCATTTTTTTCTATATTCATGTTTAAATGCATCCTGCTTTTAAGTGCACTGTATTCCAGGAGCAAATCTCAAACAAACCTATATGGGTGGCAATATAACCTCCTTATTACTATTCAGCATTCTCCTGGCAATACATCCTGTTATGCCAATACATCACAGATCCACACCAGTGAAGAATTACTGTTTGCCAGAACACAGTCATTCATCCTAGTAAGCAAGACCTACAGCTTTTGTTCCTAGATTATTTTTTTTTTGTATGAAAATGTTGTTAGAGGTTGCTATTGGGAAATTCACAGTGGTCTCCTCTTATAAAGTAAACAAACTTCTAATCTCTCCTCTGCACCTGAGCTGAGATTTTCAGCTGAATACATAAGGATCACAAGCAAGACACTAGCTGCAGATGGTAAGGCATACAAGACAAACCTGGTGATCATTAAAGGAGACAAGATCAGGGACCTGAAGATAATGTAAAAGGATGGAAGTAAGTAGGTGACCATGGAATTGTAAAATGTAATATAAGGAAAGGAAATGATGTGGTAGTACATCAGTATACTGACCTTTAAACTTTGCAATATATTTTAGAGAAGTTCCTGCTGGAAGAGGTAATAATGACAATTCTTCCCCTAGAAAGAGCTAGCTTCAGGATACCCTACAAAAAAATTCCCCCTCCCAAAACAAGAATACTGACGCAAGCAAACTGTTGCAAACAATAATTTGTATTGAATTAAAGTGAAGAGTGAACAACAATGCAAATTAAACATTTCTAATATTTTCCCATACTATTAATAGTAATAATCTGTTGATTTGGGGGAATTTTAAAGAATGATTTCCCAATGTTGCTTTCTTATTTTAGCCTCCGTAACATTACTTGACTAACCCAATGCCAGTGCCAGTTAAGAATCAAATTCTTAAGTTTTTCTTGTATTTCTGTTGTGCTATGTTATAGGACTTGGGCTGAGATGGGAGAGATGGATAAGGAGACAAGGAACAGGAAATTGTCTCCGGTATTTGTTATATTCTCTTAGAATAGCTTTGCTGTGAACCCCACCTCTTCTGCACAAAAATGCGTACATAGAGTTCATTGTGCACATTTTTAAACAGGTTTAAAGTATGATCCATTCTCCTTCCATTCCAGACTGGATGCGATTGATTTCTACTTCATGGGACAACTGGTCAATGCCAAAAATTTAATTTCATTAAGAAAATAATATTATGGAGCATCTGAGATCATATAACAGACCAAGCAGAATGCCAGTAAAGTTATAAGTGCCAGTACCCCACAGTGAATGCCTGATTATTTGCAGATGGGATATGGAAAAATTGTGAAATTATAGGCATTTTAAATCTTGGATTAAGACTGTACTTCAAACTGCATGTGTCATGGTAAATGTCATTTCTAACTTCAGATATATTCAATGATTTTGTGTCTAACACCAGCCACTTTCATTTCTTTAGTTTTATTAACTAATGGGAGCTTGCATTCTTCCAGTCCAAAACAAAAGTACTAGGTGACAGCACAAAACCGCACCAGTAAGTCAATGGTCAATACTGATATTATTTATCGAAGGAGCAAGTGTCCACCAAGAAACTAATTTAAATCAATCTCCTTTGGGAAAGCCAATTGTCCAGCAAGCACAACAATTGGTCTAAGATCAATCAGTGAACATAAGATCAATTAAAAGCAGCTTAAGTTTTTGTAGAGGGACAGTTCACTCAACTCAAGTTAGATGTCTATTCATCTCAACACTCCCACAGTGCAATCCTTAAGCTGTGTTGTAAAGCAGAAATACTACTATCACCCTTCGCTGTCTAGCCAGCACTATAAGTAGTTCCACATTTAATTAAAGACACAGTCTACCCTTTGTTAGCACCGATAGCCTGGTCACTTTAAAGGACTGCTGTCGTTTTAGCCACACACACAAAAATAAAATTCTGGAAACCATCTGTTGGAGAAACATCAAAACTAAATCACTTGACAATGTAATTTTTAACCCACTCAGAAGTGTACATGTGCCTGAAAGGATAAGACATTTCTCCTTTGTAATTTTTTTAGGATTTATACTGCCTGATCGCTAGAGATGTTGCTAACTTGCTCCTAATAGCTCTTTGGCTGCAATCTCTTCGGAAATGCTAGTGGTAGCCGAACCACCGGATTTTCTGCTTTTCTTTCAGCTGACGGGACAGGGGTGAGAGCCGGCAAGGGGCAAAAGGGACTGAACTGCTGCAAGTTGCACGGACACCTACGAGGTTTTACAGAGACGGTGGATGGCACCCAAACCCCACAACTCCAGTGGAGAGAAGCTGCAGTAACAGTTTCGTCCACCTGGGTGCTGTAACGGCATCTCCCACCGCCGCAGAGAGAGAGAGAGAAAGCGGAGGGGGAAAAAAGAAAAGAAAAAGGAGAGAGAAATCCCAGCCTGCAGCCTACCCTGCCCCGCGGAGACCTGCTCCGGGTCCGTGGCTCAAGGACTGGACTCCTCGAGTCACCTCGAGACCCACGTCTGAGCCGTGGCAGAGATCCTCCTCCAGCGGAGGGATGATGCCACGGACAGCAGCCACCTCGCTCGCGGGCCGCGGGGAGCCTCGCTCCGAGCCTGGCTGGCAGCAAGACACGCTCAGAGCTCGTGCGCCTCCTTAGCAAACACCCTCTCCCCCTCGGGGGCAGCGGCAAGGAGGTGCTAATGAAGTGGCAAAAGCAGAAAAAGAAAAAGCTTCTGGGCTGCCCCGGGCAGTCCGGCAGTGCGCCACTCCACACCTCTGCCCCCGGCGCGGGAGCGGGGCAGCCCCAGGGGCACGTGCGGGGGCGGGCAAGGGGCAGCGCGGCCCGCGGCCGCCCGGGGCCGGGCCGGGCCGGGCCGAGGGGGTCCCGCCGCCTGCCCTACCTCGCTTGCTGCGCCTCCAGCGGCCGGGCTGGCCGTGGCCGTACTCCATGCAGTTGAGGAGGACGAGGGCGAAGGAGAAGAGGCGGAACCGCATCCTGGGCGGCGGGCGGGCGAGCGGCGCTGCGGGCTGAGCGGGGCGGGGGACCCGCGGCGGCGGCTCAGGCGCCTCCCTCGGCCCCGTCCGGGCGCTGCGACGTCCCGGCCACGTCCGGCATCTGCAAAGCAAGGGGCTCGGTGTGCGCCGGCCGCCCCTTCCCGCGGGGCCGGCCCGGCCGCGGGCCACCTACCTGCCCGGCGCCACGTGCAGCGCGGGAGCGGGAGCGGGTCCCACGCGAGTCCGGCCGCGGCTGCCTGCGGGCTGCTTTATACCCGGCGGGTGTGACGTGGGGCTGTCGGTCCGGGGCAGGGGCAGGGGCAGGGGATGCCCGGGCTGGATGCTCAGTAAGTAGGTGGTGCTGTGGTCCAAGCCATCTCGGAGCAGGAGCCGCTCCGCCCCTGCCCGGGCCCTCCTCCGGGTCCTAATGCTGCGGGCGGCGCCGCTCCCCCCCGGGGGCCACCGGCACAGGCGTCTCCTTCCCTCCCTCCCTGCCTCCCCGCGCTGGTGGCCGCGCAGGTCTGCTCCTCTCTGCCTGCCCCCGCTCCCCGCGCCTGGAAACCCGGGTGGGCGCTGAGCACCCCCGCATCCAAAAGCCTGGCTCGCCTCCTTCGCCATTTGTGCGCGAGCCCTGCGAGCGGCAGGTCCCGCGCCCCGCCCGGGAAGGGGCTCGGCCGTCCCGCTCCCGCACGGGCTGCTGCTCCCGGGCGCGGCCTCGCCGGCTCCATGCGCTTCTTCTCCTGACACGCCGGGGCGGGAGTAGCGGCTCCCTCGCTGCTGCTGAGACGGGGAGCACAGGAGCGCGGAGGTGACATGAGTTGCCCGAAGTTGCTGTCAAACGGGACCCGGTGTTGCCAACTCTCATGATTGTTGGTGTTGTTCTTAAAGTCTATGCCTCAGGAATGTGAAAAAAGTTAGCTTTCTTTTATCTGTATTGATATACTTTAAGAACAGGCCAATATATATATATATACTTATATACTTTTATACTTTAAGAACAATGCCCCAAATCATGAGAGTTAGCAATACTGCGGGGCTTTGCAGTTCTAAGCAAGTGCAGCATCCACTGGACAGTTCTCCCTGCTAGCTGCTCTACACTAAAGTGTGCCTATAAAATCATACAAAGTATAAAAGATGATGGTTGAAAAGCCAAGTCACTCTAGAAAGATGCATCTTTATTATAACTTGAACTGAGGAGGGGAGAGCCCCACTGTCCTATGGGACAGACAACCCTGGGCATGCAAGTATTTTCAGCCTTTTGAGAGAGGACCATTCAATTACTTCAGCCTTTGTCACTGCCACACTGCATATCTAATGACACTTTTTAAAGGCAAAATATATAAGTGCTGGCTACCAGGTGTGTGCGTGTGTACATACATTCATACATACAAAGCTCTCAAGGAATCAAGATTGTCGGTCAAACCTGATCTTGCAAGTTGTTGCCATTGTTATTTTTTGTATCATTTAGGAGTCCCAGCCATGAGACAGGGCTACATTGTTCTGTGAAGACAGCATGAAAAGATGGTCCTTCTTCCAGCGAGTTTACACTAAATATAAGACTAAATCCAACCAGTGGGTTCAGGCAGAAGACAGGCATGTCAGAAAATGATGAGACAGTATTGGTCAGCCTGCTAGGCAGTGGTCTTAGATTGAGCAGTCAAGATTTTATAGCCATCACAGGAAAGGAGATACCAAAGGGAGATTTAAGGGAGATGGTGAGGTAACTTTTAGATGTTTATGGGGAGATCTTCCCAATATAGGAGCAAACTTGAAAGTGCCCCTATGCAAACCTAAGAAGTTGTCATGCACCTGATATCACAGGCTAAGTGAAGGTGGAAGTGACCCCTTAGTACTGAATGAGATTATAGCATGGCAGGCGGGGGGGGGAAGGAAGGCTGTGAAGAGCCTAGACTGTGCAGAGATGCATCAGAGAAGGGGGAGCTAGAAGGGGGATGTAGAGAGAAGGATAACAACCAAATTGATGGGCTAGGAAAATGATCTTTGCAGCAGTAACCTGAATGGATGTCTGTGGAATAACAGTGAATTTGTCAAAGCGATAAAGGAGAATGTTACAATACTTGCACAGCACATGCTATAAATTCATAGCATCTGATGAAGTAGGCTGATGCCTATGAAAGCTTATGCCTCTGAAAAAGCTTGTCTCTAAGTGCTACCCTATCCTGCTTTCTGCTTGACTTCAGACTAACATCCATCTATTGACCTCTCTACTTGTTTTGTGCAGGAGTCCAAATCCTTGTAAGTATAGAGTCTCAACACCATTGTTAGAAAAGAAAATATACCTTTAGCCTCAGTGAAAGGTGGTGGAGTTTGGAGAGAATTACTTGTTCCATCATTTTGTAAAATCTGGAAGAACTTCACTTCTAAATTTAGAAATGACATGTTTATATAACAGCTTCACATTTTTTGTCAGTCATCTTGAAATTCTGCCTCCATCTTGAAATTCTCCCTTCTTTAAACCCACTTTATGAAGCCCTCAAAACATGATCTCCCCAGTAATTTCACTTTCACTCTTGTGTATTTGAATTATCTTGTATGAATTTTCTGTTGGGCTGAATTAGGGCCTGAATCCTGTAAATACTTTCTGCCTGGGCTAGTAAACACTATGGTCATTCAAGGTCTGTTCAATGAGGCTATTCAAGGTAATAGACGCTGGGGACCTGATCCACTGCCCACTGAAAGCAAAGGAATCTTCCTCCTGAGTTATGAGTGTTAGATCAGCTCCAATGTCCCAAAGTAAATGTTTGCTGTATAGTGCACTTAGTATGTAATCTTTTTGAGGCAGTTACCTTTGTCCATGTCGTTCAATGTTCTGTTATATCTAAGGTACTGCATATACATAAAAAAGGCATCAAATCTCCACTTAGGTGGGGAGACAGCCCCACCCAACACAAAACATTTAAAGATACTAAGTAGCCTGTTGACTAGTCATTTGATAACTCTACAGCAGCTCCAGTACAAAAACATACATGCATCTTTTGGTGTTAAAGGACAGGAAAACACTTTAATAGCTGAATTTTTTAAATTTCAAGCTACAGTACAATGCATTTTATTAATGACAGTCCAATGAAATAGGACTACCCTGAATTCTCCTATTAAGCTACTGAAAAAATAATACATTACGTGGCAAAATCATTTCGATAAAAAAACATTATCTTGGCAAAAATGCTTAACAACTTAAGGAGACACACTATAGAGAGTATTAGGAAACAGTAACTAGAGAAAAAGATATCTAAATAAATCCAGATTTATAATAAACAAGGAAGACAACACATCCACTTTTCCTACATTCTCTTTTTCCTTTAATAGAATCAAATGCTTCCAGTTTTGCCTCTAGGTATATTTTTTCTCTCTACATCAGTTGGGCCCAATCATGAAGTACTTGGTCAGGCCAAACTCCCAGCAATATCTGTGAACATTTTGGCTGAGTAAGGACAGCCTCAGTATAACCGTATGTTTTCATTAAAGTCACAGAGAAGCAGATGGAAAGAAAGGATAACCTCTCTAAAATAGCTTTTGTAGATCTCTTGAGTTTAATTTCCAGGGTTTTTTCTATGAAAAGGGAAAGATACACAAAAAATAATAAGAAAAATATGGTCTAAATGATGTGTATCCTCATCTCAAATTGGATTGGTACAAGAGTGCCAGTTCCAGCCTGCCAGCTATGGACACCATATTACTCTTGGAGCATGCCAGATCCAATTTACCAGTATGAGGATATCACATTCTTAAGGTGAGAGTTCAAATTCCAATTTGGCAGCTGTGAATAATTCACTCCTGTTGGAGAGTAGCAGCTTCAATTTGCCAGCATATAGATCAAATACTGACAAAATAATTAAACATACAGTGGGCCAATCAGCCTTTTCTTCCTGGAAGTGTATATTTTTTGTATTCTATTATAACTCTAAAACATGGAAGTCACAATATTTTATATACAAGTTGAGAATTTGCTTTACCCTGAAGGGTACCAACTCTACACAGATCCACAGAATGCAAAGATAAAATTAGAACTATTTATTTATCTGTTTTTGCAAAATATTTCCTGACCTGTACTCTGCATTATCTAGACCATTGCAAGGTTTAAAGCAAAAACAAGGTGAAAGAATGGATTCAGAGAGATTTCCTGCTTGTAGATCATGTGGTCTTGGTTGCCCACAGCAAATCTTCACTGCAAAATCTCTTGGGCAGATTTTCTGAATCCTGCAGGCGGTTTGGGATGGGAATTAGTCTCAAAAAGACAGTAATCATATACCAAGGTGTGATATCACTCTAGAGGATAAATCTCTTGGTGTCATTGACAACGGGCATGTCTATACAAGACATTTACTTCCCAGTTGCCTAATTAGCTCTGCAGTAGAGTGTCAGCATTTACGCATACAGCCCTATTAGGTTGCAGTAAACTAATACATGCCACTGTACACAAGTAATATCCTACAGAGGCATTATTTAGTGTACTGCAACACACATGTAGACACCAAGAAGGCTGGCTGGGGCATGAGGGTGCTTCAGTGTGAGGGGTGCCTGCCATCTAGCCCTGCACTGCAGCATGCTTGTGCCTTTCTACAGCATACTGAGCCAGGTCAAAGCATTCCCAGGCTGACAGGCTGACCCCCAGCCTGCACATGTAAATGCAGTGCCCAGGAGCAATAAATTCCAGCACAAACTGCACTGGAGTTTATTCAGTACATTAATATCAGTTATAGACATGCCTCAGACATCTTCAGACTGATCTAACAGAATCAGAAAAGAGCTAAGAATTTTGGGTTATTGCAGAAATGTGCATGGATTAACAATAAACTATCAGCTAAGGTGAAGGTACGAATCTATGAGACTTGTATGTTATCATGCCTGCTTTATGGTTCAGAAATGTGGACTACATATGCTAGGCACATCAAGAGACTGAACAGATTTCATGTGAGATGTGTAAAATCCTGAAAATAAAATGGGTAGACAAAATACCAAACAGAGGTACTGGAGCATGCAGGACTGACACACTTTGAAACCACTGTCAAGAAAAAAAGGTTGCAATGGATCGGCTGCGTCAGGAGAATGGGAGAAGACCATATCTCCAAGAATATTTTGTATAGTGAGATTTGAGGTGGCTCTAGTGGGGTTGCCCTCTATGGTGGTACCATGATGTGTGCAAAAACGATATGAAGTCATGCAACATCAACAGAAAGCTGGGAGGAGCATGTAGAATCCCATCTGATCTGGAGGGAACATCTGGCACTGGGTGCAGCTCAACATGAAGTGGCTTTGATCCAGAGGATAGAAGCAAAGCGAGAAAGAAGAAAGCAGCATGCTGTAAATTTGGACTCCAACTTAGATGACATTTGGATCTGAGAAATTTGTAACAAGCTGTGTTGCTCTCAAATTGGGCTTGTCAGCCACAAACTGATTCACCAGGCAACTGACTAGACTTCTTATGTGTACACCAAGATCCAGAGGAACAATGGTTGCCTACTAGGATAGCTTACAGAACACCTCCTGCTATATTGCTTTCTTGCCACAGATGTATTGTTCAGAACAGGCACATTTTGCTGAGCCAACATATTCAACAGCTGCTGAACAGCATAACTTCCTATCTTAAATAACAGATTCTTGGAAAAGTCTTTATGCACAACTCAAAGGCCTTTAATAGTTGATATTCATGCAGCACTTCCAAAATATAAAGTGCTATGATGTGATGTTTGAGCCCATGCTTACTCAGACGCATCTCTTTTGCAATAGAGTGGTTGCAATATTTTGTTGGAATAAGCAACATGTATTTCTGCCAAATGATAATAAGAAGGAGAATTTGAACAAACTCTTGGACAATTAATACCAGATACAATTCTAAAAACATTTGTAACTATATCCTCAGTGGGTATCAGGAATTAAAATCTCATCCATTTAAACCAGAGAGTATCAGGTGGCATTCCCATCATCTACAGAACTTCCTGCTACACCACAGTCCACTATGATTTGATTATTCATTGTCTTATTTAACTAACTATGCTGGTGTGCACCGATTTAAATGTAATCAACTAATTCATCACATGGCCTTTCTCCCTGAAAACTCTCTTCCCTTACATATACCTTGCTCAGGAGAAAGCCTGAATCTCTAGATGAGATTTATACCAGAAGATCAAAGGACAGTGACACCATGAGAGAACAGTCAGGTGCATGTCTCTTCTTTGTCCTCTGAATACAGAGGCAGAATATACATTAAAACACAAAATGAAGGTGTTCAATTTGTGGGGAAAATTGAACAGGCTGATACTCAAGTACTTCAGAGGAATTACCCAAATATAAAACAGAGGGAAAACTTGCTTGCAGTTGAGTTCAGTAGGAATTTTGCTTGACTAAGAAACTAGAATTTGGCCCTTTGTTAAAATGTTATTGTTGATGATGAGCCAGGCTAGAAAATTATTGTGTTCAGGTTTTGAGACCATGCCAATAACCACAGCAGCTGAGTACCAGCCCCCCCTTCTCACAGCTAGAATAGTTCTGCAGTATTACATCCCTTGTAAAAGCATTTTCTCTGGAGTAAAAAATGTTATTCTTATTTATGTCATTAAAGTAAGAGACACCTGAGTGAGTAGGTGCCATGGAGTGAGTGAGTGACCATTAATAAGTGGGTGCCATTTTTAATGCCAATTTTTCAGTTTATAATCCAATTTTGAATTAAATTGGACAAAGTGTGATAGCAGCCACTACTGCCAACACACCAAGAGTTGAGCTGAGAGCCTTCTGAGTTAAAAGCATGCTTGACTGTAGCATGAGCTAAAAAAAGGTTGTGTAGTTGAAGGCTGTAAAGACTTGTATCTTCTGCAGATCATATGGGAGGGGACCTCTAAAATACATACCCACCAGTAGATTATAAAGCTTTACAAAAGTAAGACAAGTGAGAGGCCCTATCTGCCAGACTCGCATTCTGCTTTCTTCCTCTGGAACACAAAACAAGATAAAAACATGTATTGTCACTGTAACAGCTATTTTCAAATTGCTTGGAACTTAATGATTATTTAATATTTCATTTTTTTAACCCAGACCTCTCCATCATTGAAAGTACAAAGTTTTGGGCTTCAAGCCAGCATTTCTAATAAAATGTCAGAAAAATAACTAAGTTACATGACTGAATCTAAATGCATCCACTGATGGTCTGGCAAACTCTGACACTTGGAAACCTTCCTCGATCCCAAACCCAGGTTTGGGCCATTCACAGCCCAAGAGCTGGCAGGTGAATATTTTCTGATTAATGTTTGGCTGGCTGGATATGGCTAATGGAAGGTCCAGTTCTACCGCCTTCTGGTACTCCAGCTGAGTAGATTCTTACATGATGAGCAGCCCAAATGAAATCATAATGATATCATGATCCATATTTCTCTTACTCAGCCTGATAATCATAGAGGGACAGCTGCTGCTGGAATTACTTCAGACAAGGTATTTTTGAGAGGTGAGCTCACTTTTTCATTTTAAATCAGTAATTTGAACAAAGTGTCAGAATCTGAACAAAGTTGGGAATATTTAAACTCAACAAGGAGATAAATTATTTGGGGCAATAGGGGACCAAGGGCCAGAGCCAATAAAAACCTGAAGTGCTGCAATAGCTAACTTGTAGGCACCTGCCCCCCAGATCCAAGGAAAACAAAACCTAGAGTTATGCACTTAAGCTCCATGTGTAGCCTGTGGGAAGAGCTAGGTGCTTCAGAAAGGCAATCCCAAAATGCATATGCTGAACAGGGGGTCTTCTAGAGTTAGCCAATAAGAAACATTAAGTGCAAGAATTTGTTTGAATTTCTACCTGAAACTTAGGTGCTGAGTTAGAGGAAGGTGCTTTCAGCTGCTTGGGTTCCAGACCCCAGAACTCACTCCCAAGGATAGGTCCCTAACATGTATTCTTTCAAACAAGTAGGGATTTTTTAAAGCATAGCCTGACATTATATAATGGCCCAGTGGTTAAAGCAGTCATCCACAATGCAGGGCACCCAAGTTCAACACCCTCTGCAGCCTGAGGGAGTTCAAATTCTCCCAGGAGAGCATCCTACCCACAGAACTATAGGATTTTCTTGACAAGGACTACTGTCCACCCTACCTTTTGAAGCTGTGCTACTGTGCAGAAAGGAATGCAAGATTTGTGGGACCAGGAGATGTACCAAACAGCATGCAGCTGTACACTACACACTAATGGTTCAAGTTCTCAGTGGCTGCATCTACACATGTGCATTAGCCTATTTTAATGCATATTAAAGTGTCACAAAAAACTGCTTTTGCTAATGTGCATTAAAATAAGCTAATGCATCTTTTTCTAGTACCTCACAACAGAGGTAGTAAAGTTAATGTGCATTACCAAAAGCACATTAATGAATGTGTAGATGTGCCCAGCAGTGAGAAGGAAGTCTTGAGTTCTGCTTCCAGGATTATTTCTGTTTAATGTAAAAAGAATGATTTTACATTCTAACCCCTGTGCTGTTGTATAAAAGGTGGGCATTAACACCTTCTCCCCCAGTCTTGTTTTAAAAAGAGACTGACTACAATTGTATTTTAGAAGTGGACAACTCCTGTCCTGTCAGATTGGGTCTCTTGGGGGATGCAGGTGGAGAGATGCCTACTTTTTGCATCCTGACTGGGCTTTGGCACTGAGCTGCTCACAGTTGGGCAACGCTTAGCCCATGCAGACACAGGAAACTAGAGAATTTTTTGAAGTTAAATAGGAATGGATCTGTTAAATTTAGACACCTCCAGGGTGAGGTAGCCACTGAGCAGGAATCGTAATTTTGGACAAGTTATCTAAAGCCAATCTAAAAAAGCTTGTTTTGGGTACTTCTGTCTATTTGGATTGAGTCACTCTTTCAACAGGTTTTATATTTTCAAAGTCATTTGCAAACCTTATTTTATTTTATGTAAATGAGATGGGAACAAAGAGCCATTTCATGGCCTAGGCCCTCAATAAGCAAAATATGGGGCACCCCCCAATGATTTCATGGGATCATAGGAAAGTAGGACTGGAAGGACTTGATGAGGTTGCCCCTTGCTGAAGGCAGGATCATCCCTGACTAAAACCAGCTTAGTCAAGTGGACATTCCACAGCTTCTCTAGGTAGTTCATTCCAATGCTTGACCACCCTCATAGTCATTAGTCTTACCTGTTCCCTATAGCCACAGAGAAAAAAGTCTGTTTCCATCCTCTTTATAATTGCCCTTCAGATATTTGAAAACTGTTATTAAATCTCCTCCCAGTCTTCTTCATACTAAATAATTCTAGTTCTTTCAGCTTTTCCTCATCAGTTATGTATCCCAGGCATCTAATCATTTTTGGCATTCTTCCTGGTAGTTTTTCTAATGTCTACATCTTTCTTGAACTGTGGAGCCCAAAACTGGACACAGTGCGCCAGGAAAGGCCCCATCAGATAGAACAGAAGAATCACTGAATGTTATGGAAGACAGTGTCAAAAGCAGTACCAAAAGGACCTTGTGGAAGAAAGTGTCAAGGTATATCACTCTTCCCCATTCACATAACCTGTCACCTTATTGTAAAAGGAAATCAAGTTGATGAGGCATGACTTGCTTTTGGTGATTTTCAATGAGACTCAGTGTTAGCACAGTAGTCCTTCTGCTCAGATCTCATTGTAGGATTATGAATTAAGATCTTAAGATAATATTGAATGGTCTAATAGATCAAATCATGTGTATGAATTATTGCCCATTATTGGTTAAAAAATAATCTATGAATTTTTTAAAGCCAGTCTTTAAGCAATGTATCAGTAACATTTTTTTTCCATTGAGTGATAGTCCATATCCACATTCTCATCATGGACCATGAGGGTCACATTGCGACCCCTGTCAGGTAATTACCTTCAAATTCTGCTCACACTTTATACCATGATTTTGACCTTACTTATTGATTGACTATAATCAATCATAATGCCTTGAAACCAAAATAGACACAAGCCCTCCTTATGGCGAGCATTGACGGAACTGTCTGCAACCTGGAAGGGTTTTCAACAGCAAAAAAAGAACTGATTGCAAATCTATGTAAGAAAGTCCAGGTGTGAGGCCTTGTCCCTACTAGAGATACACCAAGGGTCTAATAAAAAATAGCCTTCAATACCTGGAATATGACTAGAAGTGCACTGATACATCGGTCCCATATCATATTGGCACCGGTAAAAGGAAAATTGACATTATTGACAATTGGCTTTTTTTGGCTGATGTGGCTGATAATGTCACTGATAAACGCTGCATGTATGCGTGCAGCCTGGCAGCATGGAGAGCAGCATCCAGCTGGTAAGTCTATTGTGGGAGAAGAGACATTGGGGAAGGAAGGGACATGGGGCAGGGCAGACCAAGGCCCCTGCAGTGAGGGAGGGAGTGGAGCTGACACTGGTGCTGGGGCTGGAACAGGGGCAGGCACTGCACAGCTGGGGCAGGGCAGGACACAGGATGGAGCCATGAGAGGCTCGTCTGGGGGACATGGGGAGAGGGGGCGGCTACTGCCACTGCATGCATCCCAGGAGGGCATGGGAGTGCATGGTGCATTACCCCCAGATCTGAGCATGGGGTGAGGGTGTGCTGCCGCTGTGGGCTGGGGCTGAGGACAGTGCCAGACTCTTCCTGGTGGAGGGGCTGGGCTGGGGCTGCACTTGGGGCAGGTTGCAGTGGTGCTGGGAGGGGGGCTACAGCCACTCCAAAATTCATCATAGCCCCCACCACAACCTTCCCCCTCCCAGTGTTGCTGCTGCCTGCCCCAAGCACAAACTGGCCCAGACCCCTACCAAGAAGAGCTCAGTGCCACCCCCCAGCCCATCCCACAGCGGTATCCTGCCCTTACCCCGCACAAAGTTCCAGGGGGCACACGCCCCTCATGCCCTCCTGGGGCGTGTGCAGTGGCAGGAGCCACTCCCCTTCCCTATGCCCCCCTGGGCGAGTTGCGGCTCCATTCCACACCCCACCCTGGCTGTGCAGCACCTGCCCCAGCCCCAGCCCCACTCCCTCCCTCACCACGGGTGCCTCGATCTGTTCCCCCCACATCCTTTTCTTCCCTCCTCACCCCTTCCTCCACAACAGACTTACCAGCCAGATGCTGCTTTCCATGCTGCCAGGCCACATATCAGCAAACAGATTGATATTGGCCGATATGACTCGTTAAAAATTGGCCATCTGTATCAGCCCAGAAAATCTCTATCAGTGCACCCCTAAATATGACTATGACAACTGAAAGATCACATAAGCAATTTGGAAGTGCCATGTTTGTTAAAACTGGAACGGTCATAAACTTTACAACAAAGACTGAAGAAAACAACATTGAAATACTGGCTGTCAAACTCAATGGAATTACAATCACTTTAGTCTACAAACCACCCAACATGAGTTTTGCCTTTGCAGATACACCAGGGATCACTAAGAACACACCATAAGTGATCATTGGTGACTTTAATAGCCACAGCATGCAATGAGGCTATAATGAGACCAATAAAGATGGCAAAAGTAGTACAGGCTTGGTTGTATGCATACCAGCTGAGTCTGATCCATAACCCAAAGCTACCTAAATTATTCAATAGCAGCCACTGGAAATGGGATACAACCCAGACCTTATATTTACCAGCAATACCATCACTGTGCTAAGTAATAAAATGGTATTAGACCATAACCCACATTCCCAACATCAACCAATTGGTGTTCACATCAAAGCTACAGTAACAGATATAACTGTGCCATTTTGGTAACATTTCAACCTTAAAAAGGCAAACTGGAAAGGCTTCTCAGAACACTTTTATGCCACGGTCAAAACCATCCAAACATTGCCTGAGAACTATAACCAATTCATTAAAGCTGTATACAGAAATCTGCAAAGAAGAACATCCCATAGGCTGCCACCTGGATTACATCCCAGGCCTCACTCAGCAAACCACTGGCCTACACAAAGACTACAGGCAACAGTATGAATTAAACCCTTTTCCCACAAACACTATCACTACAGGTGAGGAGTTCATGTCAGCTATCACCGAAGAGCACAGGATGTCCTGGTAGACCCTAACTGAGTCAACTGATATGACACACAATACTAAAAAGGCATGGGTGACAATACGTAAACTAAGCAATGACCCACAAAAGGTAGATCAACATCATGTCACCACTAACCAAGCTGCCCACCAAATACTTCTCAATGGAAACAGCTAAAAAATAAAAAAAACCCCCAAAGAATCAGACTGGAAAAGTACAAGTATGCCAAAGATCTGGGTTTTACAAGCCCCTTCTCAATGATGGAGTTGAATGCTGGTATTAATGTACTGAAGACCAGGAAAGCAGCCAGCTTTGACAACATACTTACTGAGCAAATGAAGCAATTTGGACCCCGGACTTGAGAATGGCTGCTCTACCTGTACAACTCATGCACAGTCAGTCAAAAAATCCCAAAGATAGGCAACATGCTCAGGTAGTGACATTTCTAAAGCCAGGGAAAGATCCATCAAACACAAAGAGCTTCATACCTATCTCTCTGCTATGCTACACATACAGATTGTATGAACAACCGATACTGAACTATTTTGCCCCATACATGGATAAGCATACAAGCCCCAAACAGGGTGGCTGCTCAATCTAACTCAACATGCTGAAGATAGTTTTGAAGCAGGTCAAATCACCAGAGCTGTATTTGTTGACCTAACAACCACCTAAGATACAGTTAACCACTGATGACTCCTCCACAAGACCTTGGAAATGACAAAAGATCCACATCCAACAAAGCTGATACAAACCCTGCTTGAAAACAAACTTTTTTTGTCAAACTGGATGGGAAGAGAAGCAGGTAGAGGTGACAGATTAATGGCTTCCCCCAAGGAAATTGATTTACATCGCTGCTACATAACGTCTATATGAAATGCAAACCAATCACTTTGGAAATAAAATGTTTCATCTGTACAGAACACCCATGCATAAAAGCCCAAAACACTGCTTTGACCATGCTGAAAAATCCCTAAGTGAGGCACTAACTGGCTTAAACTCATAGTACATTGAAAACCAATTACACACCAACCAATTACACACAAGTTTAAACACAAGTGTGTGCCTTGCATCTGAAAAACCATAAAGCCAACCACCAGTTCAACATAACATGGTCCGGGACTTCACTATCCCACTATCCAAACCCAGTTTACCTTGGAGTTGCCCTCTATCGCACCCTTTCATACAAAGAACACATCATGAAGAAAGAAAGCTCAATGTTTTCATTCACAAACTCAAGTTCCAGGTAGTCATGCAAGTATCATTATGCCATTTCTCCAGGAAGGGGATGTGTTTCCATCCCTCAGACTTTAGGTTGCCTATTTTCTTATCACATTCAGATCTTCCCAAAAGAACTCTCTCTGATTTCTGCTGCCTCAGAATCATTACCAGTACAACTGCCTTCTATTTGTCCTGAAAATCTTCTCAAAGTGACCTCAGTAATGGCTACATACCTCAGATGGCAAAAGGTCCGAACCTATTCCTTCCTAGATACACTGGTGAAAGGGACCTCCTCCCAACTGTTGTCAGAGTCTTCTTACTGTGATGTCACTACTATTTTACTACCCAAGACTCTTGTTGAATGTGTAAAAGTCCAATTTGGCTCCTGCTCTAAGGCTGGACTCCATGACAGCCAGAGCTTCTCCTCTTTAGAATTAACCCTAGGTCCTAAGGGAACTCATCCTATTAATGATCAAATATCACCCTACTTTAATAGTCAAGACCTCTGTCTCCATTTTTGGCAATATGGCTGTTTGTGCTTTTGTGACAAGGTTAGACTTGATCTTGCTTTGAGATACTCGCGGGGGATGCATCTGCTGAGCATGATAGCTGTGACAGTCTTCCCAGCGGCTTAGTTTTCCCTAAGGTGTGGAAGAGCCTCTCCAAGATGCATAAGGATCTGCTGTTTCTTCTATCACACTCATGTCAATGATGTCCAGGTACTGGATGCCTGGACAGCATAAGAGATAGAACCTCATATCAATTTAATTGGAACTGAGAGCATATCAAGACTTCCTACACCACATACAAAGATATCATACATAGACTACAACAGATAATGTCATTGTGATAGTCTATATTAACAGTAAGAACCAGCTTTTTATGCAGGGAAGCAGTATGCCTATGGCAGTGGTGCATTCACTATCACCTGTTAGAAATGTGTTTTTTTCTAGCTACCAGAACATCAAAGCAGACTGTCCTAAATTATTCATGTTGATCTACATGAATGGGAGATTAAAGACTTGGTCCTCCAGGTTTGTAGTCCACAACTATTTCAAAATATGTCTATTTGTATTGGACATTAACAGGAAATGCCAGACCTTCTGCTACAGAAGAGGCCTCCAGTTGGGTTTCTTATCTGATGCTTTATTTATTCCATGGTCAGGCACCTTGCTGTATGACTTCCTATCTATGCCTCTGATTCCATGGGGATTCTGCAAGACAAGGACCTGAGATGAAATACTGGCTTCTGTGTAGCTAAAACAGTCTGATACCAAAACCTGCTAGCATTAGGGAGGACCATAGGGTTTCGCCCTGGTCCTGGACCTTCTGCTGTAGGTGAAGTAAAAGGGCTTTATTTAGATCATAGGCAGACAAGGTTCTTTAGGTAAATCTGATATCTTTTATTAAACCAACTTAAATAGTTGGAAAACAATTATTAAGCAAGCTTTCGGGTTCAAAAACCCTTTGTCAGGCTAAGGAAGTTTCAGCAGTTGATGTGCGCTTAGATCATTACTCATCAAATCTTACAGCCTGGATGGTTGATAGCTCCCAGAAACAGAGAATAAACAGTCAGAGCCATTCATGACAGAAAGACTTAAACAGCTGTAGTTATCAGGCTAAACAATCCAGATTCTCAGGATGATGTCAGGAAGAAAATATCTTTGCCAGTGATTCTATTCAGATTAAACTGGGCTATCTGCTAGACCTCAGACATGAACTTGTTTGTCACTTCAGTCAAATCCACCTATCTGGAATTTTGGCTCACCTTTCTTCTGTCATGCTTCCTCCAGTCAAGGGCTGATGTACATCTTTTAATTCAGCAGTCCCAAAATCCTTTAAGGGACTGACCTAGGTCTTTCTTCCAGCAAAGGTCCTATCCCACAGTGGATCTCATTTCTCTGATGGGATTACCACAGCAAGTACTTCTTGCTACTTTGCATGAAAAAAAGCTTTCTATTAGTGACTATTACTTTGGCAAAAAGTATGAATGTGATCCAAGCTTCTATGGCTATCTTCTATTCAGAAGTATTCTTAAGGGCCCACCCCACATTTTTCACAAAAGTAGCCACTGAATTCCACCTCAATAAGCAGATTAACTTGCCAGCATTCCCTTAGAGCTGAGGTGTCAGTATATACATACTCAGTGCGAAAAGGGTTTTGAACTCCTTCTTGAACAGGACAAAATATTTCAGAAAGCCTTTGTGGTTCTTTGTCTCCTGAGCCAGAATACACAAATACACAGAATTATTAGCCTAAGCATTACCCAACTGTAGAATTATCTTCTGTAGTTCCGCCTCATGCCAGCAATGCCCAGACAACTTCCATATCTGCCCTACACGGTGCCTCTATAACTGATAATTGGAGGGTGGCCACTTGGAGCTCTATTCATACCTGTCAAAACACTCTGGGCTTAAGTGATCCATCTGTTCTGAGATAAAAAATTCTGAGATCTGGCTCTGTAAACACAGGTGCTGCTTAGGAATCACCTATAACAAGGATTTACATATGGACAATCATTCACAGGAAAAATAGACTCTTACCATCTATTACCAAGTTACTCATCCATATCCTACCTTCCTTCCCCTCTTTCTTGAAGTCAAATGTAACTTTAAGATTCAGCATGAGAGGAGAAAGTGTACACTGCCTTGAATACGCTTGGCTCTGAGCACAAGGAGGAACAGGGGCAATGGCAGCCTTTTGGCAAGAGACACTCAAAGCTTGAGTGCTTTGGTGCACGAGCAACCAAAGTGAAGATTTTCTCTGTTCGGCAATGTAATTTCCCTATTCCTGAAGCCCTTGGCAGTCTGACCAAATATCAGAATTCTCTCTCTCTAAGTTAAATATCTTTCAGACAAATTCTTCATCTATTTCTGAGATATTTGAATTGCTGCAATTTCTTGTTCTCAGTTTTTTTTCCACATCACATCATTTCTTTGTGGCATTTGTTTTAAAAACTCTTCTGTAGCATTTATTATATTGATAGCAAGAGCTGCAGAATGCCCGTTCTCCCAGTGGCAAGCCTGCTTTAGTGGCACTTAATAAATCATTTTAAATAGCAGAGAAAATATATAAGCAAACTAGAAATTTAAAATTGGACCACTTCCATCATTCTTTTCTCATCAGAAATAAACCAAAAAGAAAAAGAAACGTGTGGTACAAAAAGTCTTTGGATTATTATAGTACAAACCAAAAACTACAACAGACTGCCAAAGAGACTACTTCCCTCAAACTTACTGTTCTATTTCTGTTTCTTCCATTTAATTCCCTCAAGTGTTATATTTCTAAGCCAACATCAAAACCTATATTGTGTCTAAAATACAATATCATAGATTAAGGAAAAAAGAACAAAAGTCTTCATGGAGAGCACTGTGTGTATAGTTCCTTTTTTTCTTAATAAATGGAAACAAAATGGCTTCTTCTTTGCAGACAAGTACAGTTCTTAAATATTTAATTAACCAACATGCTGAAAAATAAGTTAGCATTAAGTAACTACAACAAGCAACCATTTACCATGTTTCTTTCTTCTCATTATACTTGTGTTCAGCATTTAACTCCATGTTACTGCCACTAACTAAAATACCACAGCTGCTCAGTAAGTGTAGTACAAAACCTTTTGCTGGCTTGCTGTCTAATACTGCAGCAAGTTCAGACACCTCTATTTACAAGGATACACTTGTTGTTTTCTTTCTCCTGTCTGGTATTCTCTGACTCCTTCTTATCCTTCTGGCTATCAGTCCCCTTTGTCTTTCTCAGGCCCTACTTCAGCATCTCTCTACATGTTGCCCCTGCACTTAACAACTTCTAGTCTACCATATTTATTTTCTTTTCCACATCTACTTCTGTTGTGAAACCTTCTGCCACCAGGCTCCCTCATTAGTTTTTATCTTCATTGATGCTCCAGGGCTCTGAATTAGATGTTCACCTGATTGTGAAGGTGAAAAATAATGAGATTGCACAAGTTGCTGTATATGTTAAACTTCAGTTGTTCCACCTATTAATATGTAAGAGACCCTGAAGTTTAGGTACCAAGGAGAATACCTTTAATCTAGAGGTGCCTTCTTATACCCACCTCTGTTAATTACTTCTTTTGTTGCACTTCTCTTCTTCCCACTCACTATTGTATCAGGTTAGATTCTCTTAAGCTATGTCTACATCACTTCATTGGTAATCTCAAGGCTACCACTGAAGAAGTTGTACCATGCACCTGCTTCCACTACACATCTACTAAACCCAGAAATGAACCAATAAAATTGCTCTTGGTCACCCTCTACTGCTTTCAATATGTGTCTCCAGCACCTGAGAGCAGTGCCACAGGCACCTCCAGATTGGCTTCACCACCTCATTTTGAGGTTTGGCATGTGGAGGGGGAAGAAGCAGGGAGGGCATGCTCTTCCCTGGCAGCTGTGAGCATGCTGGGCAAGCAATGTAGATGCACCCTTAGCAGGTGGTGTACATAGGTAGGAAACTAAGTGTAGAAAGAATCTATATTTAGATATATCTACATGTCCAGTTAAAGATACTGAAGATAGTTCTGGACAAGCTAGCTCAAGCTCTTGAAGCAGAGTAGCTGTATTAGCACAGCATTCTGCCAAAGCTAAAAACTCTGCTTCTCAGTAGAGCTTCTCAGTAGAGCTAATTAAAGCCAGGCAGACCCCAAAATGAATGCATTATGCTGTTACTAGTACCTGAGCTAGCTTGGACATCTGTATGTGGCACTCCATGTTGCCATACAGACATACCCACAGTGTAATGTATAGACAGAGGGAGCTAGAGGAAAGCTTTAAGTTGTGCTGTTTAGACCCCCTGGACTCCCCTCTGAATTTGGTTTTTTGTGTTGGTAAAGTACTCATATGACAATCCGTTAATAACATTGAAGATAACATACAATTTAAACTTAACTTTTTCTCTAATTTCTGTTTTTAATAATATCTCAGCCTTAGAGTTCAGTTCTGCTGATTTCTAATAAGCCTTTTTGAGACATTGTTTTCCTCAGACAGTTTTGGTGGTGAGTGGGGGTGAAGAGAGAAATTCAATAAGCCTGCAGACAGTCGCACCATTGGCAGTCTGCATTGCTTTTCATTTTGTAACTGGCATGCAGGCCCTCCAAGTAACACAAGCTCTCCTCTTTGACAGAATTGACAGATAAGTTATATAACAAAATGCAGTTTGATCATTTTTTGCGGGTAAAGAGGATTGAATAAAGTAAAATATTCAAGGCTCCGTTAGTACTCGGGAGTTCTTGTTTGTTGTATTTATAAAGATCTCAAGGCATCTCATAAACTGTGGCCAAGATTTAAAATAAGTTAGAGGTCAAAACTTAGATTTCCTGATCTACAGCCAGGCAACTTAATAAATAACTTGAACATTCAAGTCCTGTTAACTGGAAAGAGTTACAAGTGATCAGTAACTTCAAAAGAGGTGCCTGATTTTACTTAGAAGTGAAAATCTAGGTCCTCAGGATTGAAAACCGCAAACATATTTGCTCTTGGAGCTAATGATAATATACTAGTGGTCATTCATTAGTATCTGGTAGTCTTGTTAAACAGCATAGGTATGTGGCCACGTATACTCTTCTTTCTATCTTTGCCACTATGGGCTCTCTGGAGTCATCCTATCACGTTTTGTACAGGTAAAACCACCTCTCCTACTATCCAATCCTCACAACAGTTGACAGGCCATACAGTTTCTCTGTAGTAGTCATTCTACAATGGGTGTATTTCAAATTGGACAGCTGGCCTCCCTTACAGATTCTTTAGGGGCTTCTGAGGAGACTTTTCAGGACAAAGAAGGAAAGGAATTCTTTAGTCATAGGTCTTGAAGTAAGCAGAAGCCCAGTCCCAGTCATTTATTAAGAAATGCTGGCTGCATCTACACGAGCAGCGGATTGTGGTTACTGCACAATCATTTATGCAAGTACTAAATGACAGTGCAGTAACTGGCACAATGCTTATCCTAATATGTTACTGTGCAGTACTATTGGTGTGTGGGTTTTTTTCTGAAGCTACTGCACAGTAGCTCATTGCTATTGCGCAGTAGTGTCACATCATGGTTAGTGCCTGGCAACTCATAGCAGCAATGAGCTACCACACACTAACGTCTCGTGTAAATGCACTGACATAGTACTAAATAAGTGATACCTAGCTTCATCAATCAGAAAAGAAATAGGTCTGCATAAAAGAAATTAAGACCATTTTCTATCAATGTAGTATTTAAAATTCATCACCACCACATATTTACCAGTGAAAGGCTTCTGCCTTACCAAATATCCGTTAGGAAAAAGATTTCCATATTAAGATAAGCACTGTGCTGTAGACAGGCTGCATGAGAGACAGAAGCACAGGGACAGGTCAGTGAACAGCAAACTTTGTACAGTAGTAGCATATTTGAATACTCTGCAGACATGGCCAACCTGCAGCATGCATGCCAAAAGTGGCAGGAACGGCCTTTGTGCCTGCCATGCAACAGAACAGGAAGGGGACAGGTAGCAAAAACTTGAGAGGGTCCAGAGAAGAGCCACCCATATGATCAGGGACTTGTAAGACAAGCCATATGAGGAGAGGCTGAGGGACTTGGGCCTCTTCAGTCTACAGAAGAGAAGGCTGCGAAGGGACTTGGTAGCAGCTTACCGCTACGTCAGGGGAGTACATCAAAAATTCAGTGAACAGCTGTTCACCAGGGCATCCCTGGGGAAGACCAGGAGCAATGGATACAAATTTCTGGAAGGCCAAATTCAGGCTCAATTCCAGGAAAAACTCCTTCCCAGTCAGGGTGCCCAGACTGTGGAATAAACTCTCTCCAGTTGTGGTGCAGTCACCTACCCTGGAGGTTTTCAAGATGAGACTGGACAGTCTCCTTGCTGGAGTCACTTGACCCCAGTTGTCTTGTCCTGCCTAGTGCAGGCGGACTGGACCCGATGATCTACAAGGGTCCCTGCCAGCCCCTAACAATGTATGAATCACACCTACATCTCTCTTATTCTTATATAAGAACCTTCCAAAAATGTTTCCGGGACTTGATCTGAAGACAATGATATTTGATTTTAAAGTCAAATGGGAAAACTCCCTTCGGCAATATCAGGCTTTTGATCAGGTCTGGGATGTCTGAATATTTTTTAATTTAAAATTTGATCTTAGTTAAAAAAGATAGGAAAATATAGAAATCCAATCCACTGTACACATTCAACCATATTACAAATCCCATTGCTGAGAAAATGGTTCATTATACACCACTGATTCATGACATAACAAACCCCTGCCGACTCACGTTTGATCTTTTCAGCTAAGTACAGACAGTCAAAAAGCCTGAGGCTGAATCGATTCAAGCTAGGCAGCTCCCTCCAAGCTGCATAGGTTGAGCAGATAACCAACTGAACTGACATTCAGTTTTCAATTGGGAAAGGCAGGGGGAGGCCTGCACTGACTCAGGCCAGTAGGCAGGGGGCACGAGGGCACATCTCTCAGCCTGCTGGCCATTGCCAGCCCAGCCAAGTGTCTCCAGCCCCTTCATGTCCCCCCACGGTGGGGGGGAGACACTTGCCCCCTGTCTGGGTCCTGGCCCACCTTGGGAAAGTCTCCCCCTCAGGAGGTTTCCCCAGCCCAGGCAGCCCTGGGGAGCTGAAGGGAATTCCCCCTTCCCAGCGGGGGATTGCTTCAGCTGCTGCCACAGGAGGGAGGGAGGGAGAAGTCCTCCAGGCTGGGTGCCTGCCCATGCAATCCAGCATGGGAGCACCAGAGAGCCCCCACCTTAGGAGGCTTCCTCTCACAGCAGCCCAGGGTCCCCAGCCCAGGGCAGCCCCAGGGAGCTGAGGGGAATTCTTCCTCTCCCCAGCCCTTGCCTTAGCGGCTGGAGCCTCAGGGATAGCCCAGGGAGTAGAGGGAGATTCCTCTGCTCCCCTGCTTTCATTTTGCCTCAGGCTCACAGAAGCTGAGGCAAAACCAGCTGCAGAGGAGCAGGAGAATTTCCCTCTGCTGCCTGAAGCTGGCTGAAACTCACAGGGGCTGAGGCAAGGTTTTAAGCCAAAGTTCAGGAGGAGAACTCCCCTCAGCTCCTTGGGGCTGCCCCAGGCTGGAGGACCCTGGGCTGGGGTAAGGGGAAGCCCTCCAAGATGTGGGCTCCCCAGTGCCCTCTTGCTGGGCTGCAGGGGCAGGCACCTGGCCTGAAGGACTGCTTCTCCCTCCTTTCTGTGGCAGCCACTGAAGCAACCAGCAGCTGGGAAGAGGGAAAGGAGAGGGCTGCCAGGGTCTGAAAAGCTCCCACCACAGGGACTTTCCCTCCTCCCATGTGCTGTGCAGACCCTGGCTAGGAGGGGTGGGGGCTACTCCCCTGTCCCCTCCATCCCTACGGGCTGAAGGACACAGGCAGGAAGCAAGCTAAGGAGCAGAGGGGGGAGGCAGTCCCTGGGCCACTGGAGTTAACTTGAGCCAGGAAGGGGTCTGGGACAGAAGTTCCATGAACTGGTTTTCGTCATTCTGAAAGCAGTTAATGTGCACCGAACTCCTGTTGTGTTACAAGTTTAAACCAGTTTCTGATCACATAAACCGGTTTATGTGCAACTTCAATGGCTAGTCTTCATCAATTCTGGGTCCGAGTTGCACAGTATCAAAGCAGTACCTCTTTATTTTTCTCTAATGCAGTGAATAAGGACTTCTTCCAATAAGAACCACCTATTTGCCTTCATGAAACACTTCTGGTGTGATTTACATTTTTATTTAAAGACTATTTCAATAAGCATCTGATTTTGCTTGTGCACTGCTAATGGTTTGATTCAAAACAGAAGAGAGTAAGTGAGGATTTGGGGGTTCTTTTCTCCTCTTATTCTTCATGATATAAAAAAAAGATCTAAAAGGAGGAGTTTTTCTATTAGAAATACTGGGTATTTCAATGCCCTTGTTCTGACTAGTACACTCCTGGGAATATCAAATATCAGAGTAACAACACTATAAAACTGAAGAAAAATTCATAGATGCATAGATTGTTAGGGGCTGGAAGGGACCTTGCAGATCATTGAGTCCAGCCACCAGCTCTAGGCAGGAAAACAACTGGGGTCAAGTGACCCCAATGAGGCGACTGTCCAGTCTCCTCTTGAAGACCTCCAGGGTAGGTGATTGCACCACCTCTGGAGGGAGTTTATTCCACAGTCTGGACACCTGCCTGGGAAGGAGTTTTTCCTGGTATTAATCCTGAAGCAGCTTTCCAGTTTATTTCAACTGGTCCTGGTCTTCTCCAGGGGTGCCCTAGTGAGTAGTTGTTCACTGAGCTCCTGATGCACTCTTCTGATATGGCGGTAAGTTGCTATCAAGTCCCCTCTCAACCTTCCCTTCTTTACGCTAGAGGCCTAGGTCCCTCAGTCTTTCCTCATATGGTTTGCCTTGCGAGTCCCTGATCATACGGGTGGCTCTTCTCTGGACCCTCTCAATTTTTCCATGTCCTTATTGAAGTGTGGTGCCCAGAACTGGATGCAGTACTCCAACTGCAGTCTCACCAGTGCTGAGTACAGCAGGAGTATCACTTCCTTAGTTTTAGATGAGATGCATCAGTTGATATATGCCAGCACGTTGTTTGCCCTGCTGGCCACCGCATCGCACTGACGGCTCATGTTCATGCGGTGGTTAATCATTACCCCCAGGTCCCTTTCAGCCATGGTGCAGGTCAGGCTGTCATCTCCAAGCCTGTATATATGTTGAGGGTTGTTTGCCCCCAGTTGGAGCAACTTACACTTGGAAGTGTTAAACATCATCTGGTTCTGGTCTGCTGAACTCTCGAGCCTGTCCAGGTCCACCTGTATCAGCAGCCTATCTTCTGGTGTGACCACACTGCCTCATAACTTGGTGTCATCTGCAAACTTGGCCATTGAGCTTTTCACTGCCCCATCCAAATCATTGATAAAGAGGTTGAAAAGCACTGGTCCAAGCACGGACCCCTGAGGGACACCACTAGCCACTCTGCGCCAAGACAATACATATCCATTCATGAGAACTCTCTGGGTCCTACCCTGTAGCCAGTTTCCCACCCACTGAACCATCGAGCAGCTAAGCCCACAATCTTCCAGTTTTCCCACAAGGATATTATGGGATACTAGATGAAAAGCCTTTTGGAAATCTAGGTATATAATGTCTACCGTGTCTCCCATGTCCAGGCAGTGAAAGACCCGGTCATAGAAGGAGATGAGATTGGTAAGACAAGGCCTACCCACGACAAAGCCATGCTGGCTGTCATTCAGAATTTTACCTTCTTTGAGTGTATCACACATAGATTCTTTGATGAGCTTTTCCAGGATTTTTCCTGGGATAGAGGTTAGGCTGATTGGCCTATAGTTGCCCAGGTCCTCCCTCTTCCCCTTCTTAAAGATGGGCACAATATTGCCCTCTTCCAATCCTCAGGACTCTCCCTTGTGCACCACGAATTCTGAAAGAGCTTTGCCACGGGTTCTGCAATGACCTCAGCCAGCTCCTTCAGCACTCTCAGATGGAGTCCATCCGATCCTGCTGACTTATGTCTAGCTTTTCTAGTTGGCATTGCACCCACTCAGCATCCACAGTGGGGAGGCTGTCAGTCCCAGCATGCCCCTATGACCCTTGTCTCGCTTGACTTTCCCCATGAAAGTCCAATGAAATACTGAAGCAAAGTGGGCATTCAGGAGTTCAGTTTTTTCCTGAATGTTGGTTACCAGCTGTCCCGAGGTGTTAAGCAGAGGTCCCACACTTCCATTTGTTTTCCTTCTACTGCCTACATACCTAAAGAAGGACTTCAAATAAGAGGGCTTTAGTCAAGCTGGTGTATTGCGTGTGCTTGTTTAAATACATTTAATATAAATTCCTGACAAATACTTGAATGAAGAACGTTCTTTGTGAAAACTGTAATGCCTACAACTCTCCCCCCTCCCATACTTATGAAATGAAAAATAAAAATCTACAATTTGCTAACCTTCTCATTCACACCTGTAGCCTCTACAACAGAGAGTCTCAACCAGGGTGCCATAGCATCCAAGGCTGCCTTGAGATCCTTTCAAGGGTGCCATGGGGTGCCACGCAATGTTAGCAGTTAGGTTTGCAGACATGATTCACAAGATAAACCCAGAGATTTCAAATAGGAATCCACAGTGTTAAAAACATTCTGACCTGTTGTAGTTTGAGTTCTTGGAAAAATACTTGCTTTATCATCTTTCTGTAATCCAAAACTGAGTGAAAACTGAGAGCTGACATTTTCCAAGGGCTGCCTCAAGTCTATCAAGGGGTGCTTTGACTCTAAAAATTTTAAAAAGCAGTTTCCTAAACAAGCTATCCTCAGGTTTCAGAATGAAGGCAACTACAACTGTAATTTTCTCCATGAGGAGAAACTGCCAGGCCAGCCCAGTGACTTCAACCAAGTGCCCTTTCAGCACATTCACACAGAATAATACATTTAAAAAACTAACATTAGTGCTTGGACAGATGAGATATTCGGTATACCCTAAATAGATTTCATGACTAATTAATACAAAGCATTTAGAAACAAAGCCAGAAGCACCAAAAGGTGATAACCAAAACTGATTATGTCTATATAGTTTTAACCAGTGGTTCTCAACCTTTTTTAACTCAAGGTAGCCCTTGGAAAATGCCAGCCTTAGTGTTCACTCAATTTAGCTTTCACTCTTCTTTTTTCACTATGAAAGAATAATGGATCAATTCTACTGCTGCAAAGAACTCAGGAAGACCACAACAGGCTAGAACGTTTTTGACACTGTGGATTCCCATTTGGAATCTCTAGGTTTGGCTTGGGAATCATGGGTAGGTGTTTGTACATTTAACAGTGCCAACATCCAGTGATACCCTGCAGCCCACTTAAAAGGATCTCATGACACCCTGGTTCAGAATCACTGATTTAAATTATCAGACTAAATATTCTTAAACATTTGTAAAATAATAACAACTTCCAGTCAGATTGTCTAATGAACTGATCAACAGCAGGTTTTTCGGTGGCATCTGCTATTTTTTTAATCATATTTAAAAAGCCTTTGGTAAAATGTACCATTATTCTTCCTATATAGCTTCACCTCTCAGCCAAAGTATTGTCTCTTCTTGCCTTTTTCTTTTTTTGCTTTTCCTCCCCTATGTAACTGTTACTAAACTGTTCTGCAAAGAACTCTTGGTTACATAATGTGTGCAAGACACTATACAACAAAGGTCTTTGATCCTGCAATCAAATCCTTCTTAATTGTATGGAGTGCCATTAATTTCTATAGAACTGCATCATAACATGAAGGTTATTTTACATTGATTGTAAAATAAATATAATGGCAAGGTTGGCAGACTTATGTGAGTAATTCTGATACTGTAAATCTCTACCTTTTGTTAAAAATGGTAACTAACAGACCTATTTCTGCAGATATTGGAATTATTTTTTTTGGAAGAGCAGTGGGACTGGTATTCTCACTGCCAACTCATCAACCTTTGGCTGGTGGATAGCAGCCAATGCAAGAATCTCAGCAAGAAAATCTTCTGCCCCTAAAGCTGTAGCTACCATGCATGATGAATACATACATGATGAATAGATTTCTTTTTAATGGCGTACTCATCAGGCCTTTTCTTTGACATTAGCCAGAGCTAACCAATTTAGTAACAAGGTTAGATTTCAGCAAGATTAGTCTGATTGCATAATGGTAGAGAGAATTCCAAACTTAGGTAACACTCCTCAACAACATAACAAAATTTTAGGCAAAATGAAGTGCCCAAACTACTTTAATTTGAAAGTAGCTACCAGAAATCAAGCAAAGTCCAAAAGGAGGACTGTTACATTTCTAATGTCAGGATCCAAGATAATTATTGTCAGACACAGACCAGCACGAAACATGTCTGCTCCAGAAGTGAATGTATAGAAAAAGTAGGTATGTGAAAATGATGGAGGTACAACTATAGAAGTATTAGTTTAGAGCACACTGACAGTCACTAACCAGAATACCACCACTGAAAGCAGCCTGCCCAGGGGTAGGAGACAGAAGGAAATCATAAGAGGGAAAGCAATATTTTGGTGAAGTGAAGGAAAACCATTTCCTTTTCCTTCAACTATCTTCTCAGCCATCCTTTAGGGCCTGATCCAATATGCATTAAGACTCATGGAAGCACTCCCCTGGCTTCAGTGGCCTTTGGATAAGATTCTTAATGGCAATAAAAAGCTGATTCTCATTTTGAGTCTCATCTGAAAGTCCTTCATACACAAATACATTGAAAAGACCTCAAACACTTCAAGCTTCTTGGATGAAAAAGCAAGTATAAAGTATGATGATCATTATCTGATGGTAAATGTTCTCAAATATTTATTCTGTTATTGTGGGCTGGACTGGACCCTAAATCAGCAGATGGTGGCTTCCTGTTGCTCTAGTAACTTATGTTAAAGAACCATTCAAAAAAAATTGGTGCTTTACACATTTTTATAAATAAATGATGGTAATTGTTTTAAAAGAAACTGCGGTTTTCCTTTAAACTTGACACATGAAAGGAACCTCTCAGGCCTCAAAGCAGCTCACCCAGCTGAGGTTCCACTCGGCTCTTGTGGGAACTCAGTAAGGACTTGACAGGCAGCACAGCAGCCCCCAACACAGCTCTTTTATCGATGCACACCTGATTGAAGATCACAGGATCAAAGAAAAGGAATAAATCACTTATAGGAGAACAATGCCAACATGAGATGGAATAGCTTAAAAATGTCACAATAGGATGAATATTTTTAGCAATGACCAGCTTTCCTTTTACTAGAGAGAAAAATGTTGGCTTTTTCCCTCCTGTTTACAAAAAAAAACTTTAAATTTAAGCTCGTTTAAAAATTCTTTAATTATTACACAATAGTTCTTTTGCTGATTGTGTTATTAAATTGGGGATGTGACTGTTATGCAAACTGGGTTACTCTACAGCTAGTATTTTGGGATTGCAATGATATAGAAGAAAGCTGTGTTTTACTGTGTTAATTAACATCTCAAGGGAAAACTTAACCATGAGAAAAAATGGGAAACTTCGGGAAAATAAAAAGGGAGGGCCCAGCCCTGCAAAAAAGCTTTAAGCTCCCAAGGAAGACTTGCAGATTTAGGCTTGGATTTAGTTTTTAATCACAGGCCAGGATCCTATAAACTGATCAGCATGGGTGGAGTCTTGTGCTTGCGAGAAGCATCTTGCAGGATTAGGAGCCCTAATAAATACTCTGTTCTTCACCAAGGTCACTGACAATTTTTGGATCTGGTAAGAACAATAAGGATAAAGAAATCACTTCCTCACTAGTTGCCCCCTCCCCCTTCTTGCTGTTTATTTAAATTCAAATTCCAAAAGGCATGTTCCCCAGCCTCAGTCTTGAAATCCTCATATATAAAATTGAAAACATTTCTTATTACAAAGCATAAATTGATGAAGATTTCTCTGTTTTAATCTATCCTCCCCCACTTCAGTATCTGCAAGTACTGCTTGCAAATCTGAAAAGTTATTATAAAAAAAAAAAAATACAACCATATACTTTCCATCATCTGCAGGAAACCAGCAAGAGCACTTTTCTGAATTAAAAATGAAGCAGATGTTCCTGATTTATCTCTTCCATTTTATTTTAATAAATCTCCTGATTTATTACTGTAGTAGTAGGTATATGCACATATTGTTTCCTCCTTCTTCAGAGGGATATCATCTAATGATGGGAATCAAAATCCTTCCAATAGAAATCCTGGGTTCTAATCCCATTTTAAAACCAATACCTACCAGGGCCTCAGGCAAAACAATTAAACCTCATTTTATAGCACTAAAGCTTCACTCACTTCACAGGACAGTGAGAATTAAGGAAAGCAAGAATCCATTTAAAATGTGGAATAAGATATACTGTTTTCTGTATTTGTTATTGCACAGGCCTATATCCTCAGTAAAGGCTTTTCAATCTTGTAACAAACTACACCTCTGATAATGCAGTTTTATTTTCTTCTTACCTTAATAGAAGAAAGTTTCACATACAGAACACAAAAGTAATGTGAAAATAATTTTTCACGTGAGTCAATTAAAAAGTTTTTTAAAATGTGATTTCAAGTGACATCTTATTTGGGAGGATAGAAGCATTTTAACTGAAGTATCCTAATATGTAAATGATGGTAGCAGTTCATTTTAAAGAGAAGCATTCTGAGATACTGCAAACCTACCTACCTGCATGGTCAAATTCTCATTTAACTTCGACAATATATAACCTGAAGACAAAGAATGTGCTGAGTATTGGCTTTACAAATAGAAATGGCTTTCTCAACAGACAGAAATGTTAGTGAAACAATAGGTAGCATCCTTGAAAACTAACTAAGGTTTTCGGCTTTGTAGTTTATACACGTAACTAGGAAATAGTGCGCAGGTGTTATCACCTCCCAGCATTTACCCTGTTCTGCTTTGACATGGAAATAAAATGCTTCCACTCAGCCAACAGTAATTAAATTAAAAGTAAGTTACTCTGAATCACCTTTGGATTTAAGTAGTGCTTTTCAGACTCCTCTAGTCAAATTTCATTTTTAGCTTGAGCTGTTGGTCTTTAATTCCTCGTATTTTATAACAATTAGATATTTCATATTCTTTAATATTTAAATTGGACTCCTGTGACCCATGGAGTGTCTTTATATATTTTATTAGGTTACTATGTAACACACTTTTCAGACTTCTGACTGTACCCATGGATTTTTTTATTTTTTTTTTGCAATCTGAACTCTACCTAGCATTTGGCTTAATAATGTGATGATGATCATACTTGATCATTATGTGATTATGGAGTATTTACATTTGCTGCACTTGCTACTGTGTCTTGGACAAATTTTTTGGAGCAGCATTTTATTTTCTGCTTGTAAAATAATCATCAGTTAGAAATACTGGTTATTAGGATGGAATTAGTTAAAAACTACTCAAATCAATTTGGAAATTCATTTGGTCAGTGTAAGAATTTTCAGTCTGGGTGCCTAGATGGACATCTGCATTAGTCATCTGACTTTTGAAGAGTCTGAGCACGTATAAATCCTATGACATTTTACCATGCCACAGTTAACTGAAACAAAATAATATATGCAGATATCTTCTTATTGTCGCACATTCACGATCTCACTTTTCCTGTGTTCTGTCAGTTAGTATTTCCGGTCCAAAAACATTGTTACATTCTTCCTGTCTGCAGTTACTTTCTCCTTGGTCAGGACTGAGATTAATGCCTTTTAAGGGAATTCCCTTGCCTTTCAAGGGAAATAGGCAAGAGACAATAACCTACAACCTGCAGGCTAGATCTAGCCCACAAAAGGAAAAATCGGTGGCATGAAGCTGTGCTGTGCTACCCATCCTCTCAGCTGCAGAGAGCCTGTTATTCTGCTGTGTTGTATTGGCACTTCCCTGGATCTATGGGGGAGATTTTAGCGCAGGCAGCTGGCTGCTAGGAGGAAGGGGACAGACTTCTGGTCTACAGCCACATCCAGGTCACAAGCTACAGCCTGCTCTGTCAAAAGGCTGCAGACCCCTAGGCTAAGGGTTTTTTGTTTGTTTTTTAAAGGCTACTTTACACTGACAAATACAGTCAATGAAAACAATAGTAAAAAACAAGGTTTCATTCAAAACACATCTAGTGGAACATATTGAGACAGTAAGTTAGTTTTAACAGCGAGAATAACAGGTAAATGGAGGAAGTGACTTTTTTGATTTAGTGACCCATCACTTCAACTAGAGCAAAGCCCTTACCATAACCCTTTGCCAAATTGTTAGCAAAAGATTCAATGTATTTTCTGATTTTCACTCACCCATCAATACATTTATTGCTTTAGCACCCCTGACCCTATATAGCTACATGTAAATGGCTAGGTTTTATTTGGTCAGTAAGTTCAGGTTCCTATAATCTGCCTTCTTACAAAAAGATCATAAGCTCCTGTCATTACCACCTTGAAAATTCTTAACTGTTCCAAGTATCTTGAACAAGAAAAAGGTGTTCCATTCTAGCAGGGTAGGCTTCACATCTTCCTTTTCCCTAATATGGTGTGCTGAGATTTTTTGGACTACATGTCTATAATTCAGTTGTTTTCAACAGATTTTTCTGAAGAACTAAAAATTTCCAATGATCTTCCACAGAGACAGGTTCCAGGTTCCATATTAAAATGTAAATTATGCTGCTTGTGGTTTCTAAACCTCCTTTTAGTTGCTGATGAAATGAGCGTGTGCGCGTTACAACCAGTTTATCTCAGAACCTAGCCCATGATTTTAAATCTACAAACCCTTTACCTTGTTTGCTGCTGCCCCCACCAAACTAGCTGTGTGTGATACAAGTACTTTGCTGTGGCAGAGCTGCTTATGATCCTTTGCGGAATTATGCAGATAGGAGTTTTATACATGATAGGGCCACCCAGTACAGACAGGTTGAAGAGCAGCAACTAGACAATCAGTCTTCCAGCTATCCAGTCTTCACCATGCAATAGATGATCGTGTTATGAAAAGAGAGGAAAGATCTTGTCAACTGCAACCTCAGATCTGTGTAAATCAGTGAGTAGTGTCTCAGGTATGAACAAAGTCCTGGAGCAGGAGCAGGTCTGCTGCTCCAGGACTACTGCACATTACCTCTTGAGTCTGGAATGCATGCCTGTATGCAGCTACAAGTTAGACAATTACAGTACAGTATTGATAATCTTTGTGTAGTGATGTTAAAGTCAAGGTGACTCTTCAGGCTGGGGTTCCAGAACAGATCATAATTTTCTTTCAGTTTTATATGATCTGCATCTCATCTTCCAGCACAGAGAGCCAAAGTAAACCAGTCAATAGAATAATTTATATGAGATTCCAGACACCCTGTGTGAAAATGAGGATTATCCAGTGCTACAGCCTACAAATGAGCACGATTTAGACAAAAGACATTTTATAGCATCAGTCAGGATTTCATTGCTAGAGTCCCACATCATGCGCTATGTGGTATTACTGGCCTACACATAGTATCAGCGGAGAACAACTTGTGGAACGTTGCCAATATCTTCTCATAGGAAAATTTCCCCATAAGCAGCAAAAAAAATTGGATATAGCTGGATAGCATGGTAAAGAACCAAAAATACTACTTTTGCCTCCACAGAAACTTTCGCTCAACCCTGTAAAATATTGTCAAACAAACCAATGAATGACAACTACAGCTCATTTAAATATTTCATACATTTAGAGGAAGCTATTGACAGTGCAGACAGAAGGTCCCTGAAGTAAACACCAGAAATCTGGGGATTCCCTAGTAAAGTTAGCTGGAGTCCTTATGAAGACACCAAATATTATGTGATCTCCAACCAGAAACTGTCTAGTTTGACATTACTCCTGGACAAAAATAAAGGTATGTCCTATTCTCATTGGTGTTGTCATTGAGTTGGTTATGCAATGGATCTTTGGCATAGAAACTACAATTTTATGAGGATACAGAATGCTTAGAGATTGGACTTGCTGACATCCTGCCTCATTATTAAGGTAATCATCAGTATAACTACCAGTTCACCTTCACTTCATTTATTAAGTGAAGCAAGACCAATAATCTAGTTAGAATCTAATAATCTAATAGTTCTATCACCTGCAGATAGGACTAGCATTTAGTGCTGAAATGCAGCTTTGTGGTGTTAAAACCAGAGTTATGAAAAAAGCAGCATGACCTTGATTTCATCATTTTAGAAGGTACAGCAATACTCATAAAGTGAGGTTACGAGTTCACTTACCTAAACAGCACCTTCCATTATACTGATGATTACATGGCAGATTTGTGATGCAACACCAGCTGCTAAGGCAACACTGCCTTTAAGAAGCTCATGCCAATATGGAAATCAACATCATCATCATCAGCATTAAGCTGCAAATCTTCAGCAGCATATTCCAAGAATACCTCTGTGTGGATCAGTCATGGAAAAGCAACAAGTCTGCTCAAATGAAATTGAAGGGTTTCAATGTGGGTGCCTTCCCCAGACATTCAGCATAAAAATGGTCAGACAAGTGGGCAAAGTGACCAGCATCTGTGCACATACTATAGGCAAGAAGGTTAACTTATCTAGCATTCTTAGAATATGGCCAATGTAAAGAGGCCCATTTCAGTAGCACCAAGACAAAGCAAAGAGAAGTTGAACTTCACAACACATTAAGGTCTGAAGGAGCAACCGTACAAGTTAACCTGAGCAAATTTGAGGAACCTGCCTAGGTCAGGAAGGGCTGGTGAAAACCAACATTTGCCTTATGCACTTGATAACACACTAAGTAGATTGGATTCAACCTCACCCAAAACACGAGTGCTCATCTGCAAGTCCTCAATGAGAAACCTGGAAGGAGGACTGAAACCATGAACTCTGGATCACAGAATCTAAAGTTCAAGACACTTTTTCAAAGTCTGTAGCAAACAAATTTTTTATGTTAAATTAGTCACTAGAAAAGAGCAGAACACTATTTGCACAGATTACATTAACTAAATTTCACTTTATTTTCAAGGCTATCCGCAAACTTCAGCTGCATTAGAAAAGGAACAACATTGTGTTCATTGGAGCAAAAGAAAGCACAGCTCCATTTTATAAAATGTTACAAGTGCAGGATTGCTGATTAGCGTTTTCTCCACGTGTATTAAATACACAATAAACTTTGTCTCCACACGCATATTATTTAGATGTGTAAAGGACAGAACAGCTCAGCTGAGTTGATACTATACCAGAAGATATCATGGTCAAGTGAGGAATTAACGGCATGCTCTAATCAAGCATTTTTTTTCATTTATTATGTACTAAATCTTTACTTAAAATTTTATTTGATGGTACAAGCTTCTAATAAGTTGTAAATAACTGGCAAAATAATTACTCTTTTCAAGTACAGAGGGATTCAGCAATGTAAGGAATCTTTCGGTAAGAACTGCAAGCATGTTGTCAGAGTTTAGTCAACATTTCCAAATTTTAAATTGTTTACCAGAGCTCCATTTTATTGAAGAAACAAACTCTAACAAAAATGGTTAATTATCTACTAATTCAAATAACAAGACACAGACAGTTAAAAGTAGCCAAATTTATTCAAATCTTTTTTGCTTCAAACAAATTTTTACCTTTTTCAAAAAGGTATACATTTTTCATAAGCTTTTATAAAATGAAAATTTAATCCCAGCCAGCTCAGAAGTATTTCAGTAGAAGCCAGAGTCTTGAGTAGCCCAGTTAGGTGCCTAAAAATGTATAAAACATATTTAAGGATAATCAAGAGAGAAAAAACAACAGTTAGTAAAACAAATCTGTAACCATACTGAAACTTTTTTTCAAAGATGAGACAGTTAAAAAGCGAGCTGCTTGTATCTGTTAGCAAACGTACATTTGATTTGCTCACATTGTAAAACATATTTAAAAGTAAAGTTGGTTAGGATATTTTCTATGTTAACCTCAAGTCAATCATGTAGTCACACAAACCTCCCTTTGGTTCAAAGATGCAGAAAAAAGCCTAGTATTTCTTAACTCAGTCCTAGAATTTTAAAATACAAATATACAACATGTATTTTGGCAGATGGAGAAACTTTTATAAAATTGAACTACCAGACTTTTATATGATTTCCTTCAAAATAGTAAGCTACTTCAAAGTAGCTTGCTAAACATTTTTCTTCAATATTTTAAGGACAGCAATGAAAGCCAATGCTAGGTTCTCCTATTTTACAATTTTTTTGATTTAGCTTAAAACATTTATTTTTGAAGTCTTAGTGATATTACATGTTTGTTACAGGTAAAGAACCTTGTAGTCTTATGCCTTTCATTCTTTGTATTATAGGAGGTGCTATGGGAATGGAGAGGTAGGCCAAAAGGCAGATAACTTTCCCATTAAGTTTAATCATTCATTTATTTTCACTTAGATTATACTGAACATGTGGTTGAGCTCATTACAGCTTCTACACTTTAATTAAATTAATCCAAATTAAGTTTTAAGGTTATTTTTTTTATGTAGCTACTTATTCACAGGGAAGAAAAAGGAGGACAACTGCCTCCCAAGGAAGATCTGTGGATTATGGTGGATAATGCATGCAGTGTAAGCCTGGGAAAAGAATCACATGTCAACACAGTGGTGCTGCATTGCCCAAAGCAATGAATACAATACATTTGAGAGGACAGTACTGTTCTAAGTCAGTGCTGATTAGACCTCAGTAGGAATACTGTGCCGTTTCGGACACCAGAGGACAGAGAGAAACTGGAGAAGGTCCAGAGGTGAGCAAAGATTACTGTTTTGGAAAGCAAGTTGTACGAAAAAAGGCTGTAAAAAAAAAAAAAAGAACTAGGCGTGTTTAGCTTGGAGGAAAGGCTAAAAAATGGGAGAGGGAACATGATAGGTAGTTTTCAAATATTTTAAAAGATGAAGAAGAAACATCATTCTTCCTTGTTACAGAGGGCAGGACACATAGCAGAGGGTTTAAACTACACCAAATTCCAGGAAAAACTAGTATCCTGTTATGCTTAATAAGAACAAGCTGCCTAGGAAAGTTTTAGAATCTTCTTCACTGGAGGTATTAAAAAGGAGGTCTACAAACAGCAAATCCTGAATCTGCATAGGGGTTAAACTATGATCTTCAAACACCTCCTATTTTTCCTTATTTCCATTCATATTCTCTCCAAGTGCATCTCTACCAGCAGATCAATGGATCCCAAATATTTCACCCAAATGCTGATGAATCATGAAGCGAAAGCAAGGTTTACTCAAAAATCAGGATCTCTATTATAATAGCTAAGGACCAGCTCTTGCCAGCATATGGCATGGACACACAAATAAATCACTACAAGTTAAATGGGGGTGGAAATTAAGTGTGTTAGTTGTTAGTCTGCTAACTGCTTGCCTACCTACCCTGCATTTCACTAGAACTCCTCAACAGAAAGGCAAGCTACTGAGAATTAGCCTCCATTTAGACCAGGGGTGGGCAAAATATGGCCCAGGGGCTGGACGTGGCCCATCAGGCCATTCTATCAGGCTCGCGGGACCCCTAAAAAATTTAGAAAATTAAAATTAATCTGCCCTGGGCTACCTGTCATGCACCCCTCGATGGCTTGTTGAAACTCAGTAAGTGGCCCTCTGTCCAAAATAATTGCCCACCCCTGATTTAGAGCATATGGACAGTTAGTACTGACATGCTCTAAGTCCTTTCCCTTGTTTACTTCTTTTGCATAGCCACCTTAGTATGGCATAAGCACAACTCCCCTTTCCTATAAAGTTATATGGCTGTTTCTGTACATGCTACCTATTAGAAATCGATTTAAATAATTGCCCATTCCCTTTTGAAGTAGCAAAAGGCACCATTAACTGATAAAAGGACCAGAATGCAATGGAAACAGGGAAACTTGGGAAGAACAAAGAAGTTAGAAGAAACATAGAGCAAAGATGCAAGGACAACTGTACTTTTATATATGCATCCAGAAAGAGAAATAAGTATCGTTGAGAAGAGGGACCAACCAGTGTCTTCTGTTATCTCCTGAAGCTAAATAAAGATGTGAAATACAGAAACACAAAACTTGTACCTACCTCAGACCTGCCGCTCTGGTTCAGTTTTTTCTCAATATTCATAGCCAACATCTGACTCCGAAACGACAGGCTTTTGGTCTTTTCAATCACTTGCTGATAGGGTGAGATTGCATTGTTACCCATAACTACATGGCCCTAGAAATTAAATAGAAAAAAAAAAATCCTTCCTGTAACAAATAGCTTCACTAGAAGGAATCATAACAGTTTATGCCTTTTTATATCAAACACACAAAATAATCATCAGGAGTGTGAGGAAATGTAAAAATTAGATGTCATACATAACCTTAACTCTACTCTCTGAAATGGAGGACAGAAAGGGTCAAAGTGCACAGGGCCAGACTTCTAGCCAAATGGCCTGATTTGAGTAAGTTAGTATTTCTCATTTTTCAACTGCCACCAAAAATTAATAGGGTGCTATAATTACACCTGGAACCTACCTCCAATTTTAGAACTGATCCATGTGTTAAAAGTTATATGAGGGCAGCAATGCCATTAACAAAGCATAGGGCCATCATGTTGTTCAACAAGCTACATTAAAATTACATCTAAAGAACTAAAAGATAACAAAATTAACGTATGTATAATTAAGATTACAGAAAAACTGTATGATACTACAACCAAGAGACACAGTTACTTAGAATCAACAGGCAAAACATAAGATATTCAGGAGAATGCTAGAACTTACTGTTAGTGACCATTAGGAACAAGGTAACTGTCATTAAGCAAAATCAGCTGGACTCTGATACAATCAGGTATTAAACTTACCAATTTTGAATCAATTTTGGCATCCAGCCTTGCATTTCGAATCAGATTGACAATCCACCGTTCTGCTTCTTCAGGGGTCATATTTAGTTTGTCTGCCAACATGCTAAAGAGGAGGGAAAAAAAAATCAAGCAGACTTCTTAAAATGGTATCAATCTAGCTGTTTTGATGTCATACTGTGTCACACAAAAAGCAGCATCTCATACTGGGGTCAGTTGATTATTTTCAATAATTTAAAAAGTTACTAAGTCAGCTGCAACAAGAATGATCCTGCCCCTATTTCATATTTGGAATTCTATATAATGTATATTTTGTCATACAAGAATAGATACAACTTTCAACTGGATCAGTATGTTTCAGCAAGTACCCAGTTACATATATAACAGAACTATATTTGAGTCCTTTCATTTAACCCAGTGGTCTCCAACCTTTTAAAGTAGGAGATCATCTACTGCTCACCGCCGCTACCGCAAACCCAGCAGGTAAAGCTGTGGGGAGGGAAGGGGGGCAGATTGAGGCAGAGGGAGAAAAAATTATTTGGGGTTGCGCCTCCCCATTAGGTAAGTCCCACCCAGGTGGGGGCCCACTCAACTTACCCCTGCTCCTCCCTCTGTGGCACTGTCTTTCACCATGGGGGACCTCAATGTAGCCCCCCTCCCCCACAGACTGGCCTGCTGGGCTGAGGCACGCATATGCATGCACGCAGGCACTCGGCCCTCCCACCTCAGCTTTGGATCGACTCCAAGAGGCGCCGAGACCTACCACAAGAGGCTCCAAGATCTACTGGTGGATCAAGATCCACTGGTTGGTGACCACTGATTTAACCAATACTATGTAGCAACTTAAGGCGGAGACAGAAGTGCAGCTCCCTGCTGTTACTGAGGATGCGTTCTGAGTTACAAGGGTCCCCCAGACCAAACAGAAGTTCAGTGTTGGTTCCAGCAGGGAGGGGAATCTAGCTACTGGCTGAGAGTCTGCATCCCGTTTCCTCTAGCAATGGCCCCTCCTCGCTCCCAACCTCTCCCTGTTTTCAGAATGGGGGGGAGGAAAGGGAGCAGAGGGAGCTTGTTCTAGGGGTTCCTCAGCTGGCACTGCAGGGTGGAGTGGGTGAATTGGAGCTTCCTCCCCCACCTCAGGGGGGTTCCAATACATTCAACCTCACCCTCCAGCAGGGACTGAAAAAACCCCAGACCAACTCCCTCTGCTCCCTTTCCCCCCT